>NC_090725.1:87135410-87145410 GCF_036898095.1 Palaemon carinicauda
CGAGAGCCCTTCCCTCTTCAATGCATCACAAGCCCTTACTTCGTCAATGAATTGCAAGTCCTTACCTCTTTAATGACTACCAAGCCCTTCCCTCTTCAATGCTTCCCAAGCCCTTCCCTCTTCAATGCTTCCCAAGCCCTTCCCTCTTCAATGCTTCCCAAGCCCTTCCCTCTTCAATGCTTCCCAAGCCCTTCCTTCTTCAATGCCTCCCAAGCCCTTCTCTCTTCATTGCATCACAAGCCCTTCCCTCTTCAATGCCTCCCAAGAACTTCCTTCGTCAATGCATCGTGAGCCCTTGACTCTTCTATGCATCGAGAGCCCTTCCCTCTTTAATGCATCATATGCCCTTACTTCTTCAATGAATTGCAAGTCCTTACCTCTTCAATGACTACCAAGCCCTTCCCTCTTCAATGCTTCCCGAGCCCTTCCTTTTTCAAAGACTACCAAGCCTTTCCCTCCGCAATGCCTCCCAAGCCCTTCCCTCTTCAATGCAAAGCATATCCTTACCTCTTCAATGCATTCCAAGCCTTTCCCTCTTCAATGCATCGAGAGCCCTTCCTTCTTCAATGCCTTCCAAGTTCTTCCCTCTTCAATGCATCCAGAGCCCTTCTCTCTTCAATGCCTGCCAAGTCCTTCCCTATTTAATGCATCGAGAGCCCTTCTCTCTTCAATGCCTCCCAAAGCCTTCCCTCTTCAATGCATCGAGAACCCTTCTCTCTTCAATGCGTTCCAAGTCCTTCCCTCTCCAATGCCTCGAGAGCCTTTCTTCCTTCAATGCCTCCCAAGTCTTTTCCTATTCAATGCATCGAGAGCCCTTCTCTCTTCAATGCCTCCCAAGTCCTTCCCTCTTCAATGCATCGAGAACCCTTCTCTCTTCAATGCCTCCCAAGTCCTTCCCTCTTCAATGCATCGAGAACCCTTCTCTCTTCAATGCCTTCCAAGTCCTTCCCTCTCCAATTCCTCGAGAGCCTTTCTTCCTTCAATGCCTCCCAAGTCCTTCCTCTTCAATGCATCGAGAGCCTTTCTTCCTTCAATGCCTCCCAAGTCCATCCCTCTTCAGTGCAGTGAGAGCCCTTCTTTCTTCACTGCCTCCCAAGACCTTCCATCTTCAATGCATCGAGAGCCCTTCTCCCTTCAATGCCTCCCAAGCCCTTCCCTCTTAACGTAATCGAGAGCTCTTCTCCCTTCAATACCCTCCAAGTCGTCCTTCCCTCTTCAATGCATCGAGAGCCCTTCTCTCTTCACTGCCTCCCAAGTCCTTCCATCTTCAATGCATAGAGAGCTCTTCTCTCTTCACTGCCTCCCAAGTCCTTCCATCTTCAATGCATAGAGAGCTCTTCTCTCTTCACTGCCTCCCAAGTCCTTCCATCCTCAATGCATTGAGAGCCCTTCTCTCTTCAATGCCTCCCAAGTCCTTACCTCTTCAATGCATCGAGAGCCCTTCTCTCTTCAATGCCTCCCAAGTCATTCCCTCTTCAATGCAGCGAGAGCCCTTCTTTTTTCACTGCGTCCCAAGCCCTTCTTTCTTCACTGCGTCCCAAGCCCTTACCTCTTCAATGCACCGAGAGCCCTTCTCTCTTCAATGCCACACAAGTCCTTCCCTCTTCAATGCATCCGGAGCTCTTCTCTATTCAATGACTTCCAAGTCCTTCCTTCTTCAATCGAGCCCTTCCCTCTTGAATGCTTTGAGAGCCCTTCTCCCTTCGATGCCTACTAAGTCCTTCTCTCTTCAATGCCTCCAAACCCTTCCCTCTTCAATGCCTCCCAAGCCTTTCCTTCTTCAATACCTCCCAAGCCCTTCCCTCTTCAATTCCTCCCAAGCTGCTCCCTCTTTAATGCATCCTAAGCACCTCCCTCTTCAATGCATCGAGAGACCTTCCCTCTTCAACGCATCGCAAGCCCTTCCCTCTTCAATGCCTCCCAAGCTGCTCCCTCTTTAATGCCTCCCAAGCTGCTCCCTCTTTAATGTATACCAAATGCCTCCTTCTTCAATGCCTCCCAAGCCCTTCCTTCTTCACTGTCTCCTAAGCTCTTCCCCTTCACTGCCTCCTAAGCTCTTCCCCTTCTCTGCCTCCTAAGCTCTTCCCCTTCACTGCCTCCTAAGCTCTTCCCCTTCACTGCCTTCCAATCCATTCTCCTTTACCACCTGCCAAGCCGTTCCCTTTCACTGCTTTCCAAGCCCTTCTCCTTTACCGACTCCCAAGCCCTTCCCCTTCACCGCCTCCCAAGACCTTCCCCTTTATTGCCTCCGAAGCCATTCCCGTCACTGCCTCCGAAGCCATTCCCGTCACTGCCTCCTAAGCCTTCCCCTTCAATGCCTCTCAAGCATTTCCCTCTTCAATGCCTCCCAATCCCTTCCCCCTCACTGTCTTCCATGCCATTTTCCCTCATTGCCTCTCACGCCCTTCTTCCTCACAGTCTCCCAAGCTCTGCCCTTCAATTTCTCTCAATCCCTTCCCCATCTCTGCCCTTCAATTTCTCTCAATCCCTTCCCCATCTCTGCCCTTCAATTTCTCTCAATCCCTTCCCCATCTCTGCCTTCTAAGCCCTTCCTCCTTGCGCTCTCCTAAGCCTTTCCCTCCAATGCCTCCCAGGCCTTACCCCTCAATACTTCAGAAGCCCTTATTTTTCAATGCCTCCCAAGGCCTCCTAAGGTCTTCTCATCACTACCTCTCAATACTTTCTCTCTTCAGTGCCCCCCAAGCCCTTCCCTCTTCAATGCCTCCCAAGCTATTCCCCCTCACTGCCTCTATGCCACTCCCTCTTACTGGCTTCTAGTGCTTTCTCCTCACGGCCTCCCAAGCCCTTCATGTCAATGCCTCCAAAGGCTTTCCCCCTCACTGCCTCCCAAGGACTTCCCCCTCACTGCCTCCCAAGCCTTCCCCCCTCACTGCCTTCCACGCTCTTCCCCCTAACTATTTCAGAAGCCCTTTCCTCTTCAATGCCTCCGAAGCCCTTTTCTCTTCAGTGCATCACAAGCCCTTCCCTCTTTAGTGCATCACAAGCCCTTCCCTCTTTAGTGCATCACAAGCCCTTCCCTCTTCAGTGCATCACAAGCCCTCCCCTCTTTGGTGCATCGCAAACCCTTCCCTCTTCGGTGCATCGCAAGCCTTTCCCCCTCAATGCCTTCCAAGCTCAAGCCCTTCCCTCTTTGGTGCATCACAAGCCCTTCCCTCTTTGGTGCATCACAAGCCCTTCCCTCTTTGGTGCATCGCAAACCCTTCCCTCTTCGGTGCATCACAAGCCTTTCCCCCTCAATACCTTCCAAGCTCTTACCCCTCACTGCCTACCAAGTCATTCCCGATCATTCCCCCCTAATAGTTTACATAAAGAGACTATTCAAATGCAGAAAAAGACACTACTTCAGCTGTACATATCACTAGTAAGACCTCATCTAGAATAGTCCAATTCTGGGCTCCAAGTATTCAGAAGTATATAGATAGAATGGAAGCAGTATACGTCAGGGGCACCAAACTAGAGATCCACTCTTGTATATCTATTTCCACCTCACTGCCAACCAAGCTCTTACCTCTTCAATGCCCCCCAAGCCCTTCCAACTTCAGTGCCTCCCAAACCCTTCCAACTTCAGTGCCTCCCAAGCCCTTCCAACTTCAGTGCCTCCCAAGCCTTTCCAACTTCAATGCCTCCCAATCCCTTTCCTCTTCAAGGTCTTCCAAGCCTTTTCCTCTTCAGTGCACTCCAAGCTGTTCCCTCTTCAGTGCCTCCCAAGCCGTTCCCACTTCAGTGCCTCCCAAGCCGTTCCCACTTCAGTGCCTCCCAAGCCGTTCCCACTTCAGTGCCTCCCAAGCCGTTCCCACTTCCGTTCCAAGCCCTTCCCACTTCAGGGCCTCCCAAGCTCTTCCCACTTCAGGGCCTCCCAAGCACTTCCCACTTCAGTGCCTCCCAAGCCCTTCCCACTTCAGTGCCTCCCAAGCCTTTCCCTCTTCAATGCATCGCAAGCCCTTCCCTCTTCAATGCTTCGCAAGCCCTTCCTTCTTCAATGCATCGCAAGCCCTTCCCTCTTCAATGCATTGCAACCCCTTCCCTCTTCAATGCCTCCCAAGCCCTTCCTTCTTCAATGCCTCCCAAGCTCTTCCATCTTCAATGCATCGCAAGCCCTTCCCTCTTCAATGCCTCCCAAGCCCTTCCCTCTTCAATGCATCGCAAGCCCTTCCCTCTTCAATGCCTCCCAAGCCCTTCCTTCTTCAATGCCTCCCAAGCCCTTCCCTCTTCAGTGCATCGCAAGCCCTTCCCTCTTCAATGCCTCCCAAGCCCATCCCTCTTCAATGCATCGCAAGCCCTTCCCTCTTTGATGCCTCCCAAGCCCTTCCTTTTTCAATGCCTCCCAAGCCCTTCTTATTTCAATGCCTCGCAAGCCCTCCCCTCTTCAATACCTCCTAAGCCCTTCCCTCTTCAATGCCTCCTAAGCCCTTCCCTCTTCAATGCCTCCTAAGCCCTTCCCTCTTCAATGCCTCCCAAGCCCTTCCTTCTTCAATGCCTCCTAAGCCCTTCCTTCTTCAATGCCTCCTAAGCCCTTCCTTCTTCTATGCCTCCCAAGCCCTTCTTTCTTCAATGCCTCCCAAGCCCTTCCTTCTTCAATGCCTCCCAAGCCCTTCCCTCTTCAATGCATCGCAAGCCCTTCCCTCTTCAATGCCTCCCAAGCCCTTCCCTCTTCAATGCCTCGCAAGCCCTTCCCTTTTCAATGCATCGCAAGCCCTTCCTTCTTTGATGCCTCCTAAGCCCTTCCCTCTTTGATGCCTCCTAGGCCCTTCCTTCTTCAATGGCTCGTAAGCCCTTCCTTCTTCAATGCCTCGCAAGCCCTTCCCTCTTCAATGCCTCCTAAGCCCTTCCTTCTTCAATGGCTCTCAAGCCCTTCCTTCTTCAATGGCTCTTAAGCCCTTCCTTCTTCAATGGCTCCTAAGCCCTTCCCTTTTCAATGGCTCCTAAGCCCTTCCTTCTTCAATGCCTTACAAGCCCTTCCCTCTTCAATGCATCAGAAGCCCTTCCCTCTTCAATGCCTCCTAAGCCCATCCCTCTTCAATGCAAAGCAAACCCTTCCCTCTTCAATGCCTCCCAATTCCTTCCCTCTTCAATGCCTCCCAATTCCTTCCCTCTTCAATGGATCGAGAGCCCTTCCCCCTTCAATGCCTCCCAAGTCCTTCCCTCTTCCATGCATCAAGAGCCCTTCTCTCTTCAGTGCATCACAAGCCCTTACTTCTTTATTGAATTGCAAGCCCTTCCCTCTTCAATGCTTCCCAAGCACTTTCTTCTTCAATGCCTACGATGCCCTTCCCTCTTCAATGCATCACAAGCCCTTCCCTCTTCAGTGCCTCCCAAGCCCTTCCCTCTTCAGTGCCTCCCAAGCCCTTCCCTCTTCAGTGCCTCCCAAGCCCTTCCCTCTTCAATGCAAAGCAAACCCTTAGCTCTTCAATGCATTGCAAGCCATTAGCTCTTCCCTCTTCAATGCCTCCCAAGTCCTTCCCTCTTCAATGCCTCCCAATTCCTTCCCTCTTCAATGCATCGAGAGCCCTTCTCTCTTCAATGTCTCCCAAGTCCTTCCCTCTTCAATACATCCAGAACCCTTCTCTCTTCAATGCCTACCAAGTCATTCCCGATCATTCCCTCTAATAGGTTACATAAAGAGACAATTCAAATGCAGAAAAAGACACTGTTATTCAGCTCTACATATCACTAGTAAGACCCCATCAGAATAGTCCAATTTTGGGCTCAAAGTATTCAGAAGTATATTGATAGAATGGAAGCAGTATAAGTCAGGGGCACCATACTAGATCCAATTTGGATATAGACGGTGGAAGGAACGTTTGAACTTACTTGATATACAAACTTGATGACTAAGGGGGCAGTCAATAGAGACATTTAAAATTCTTAAAGGAATAATAAATGTAGATTGCAACAATCTATTCATGCTTAGCCCAAATCACCCCAGAGGTAATGGATATAAACTGGAACTGAAAAGATAGAACACCACTCAATATGGAAATTTCGTTATATACAAAATAGCAAATATATGGAAGACAGTAACATGGTAAACGAGTTCAAGAGTAAGTTAGACAAGATCATAGAAACTAAACGTTCAGACCAAATCACTCATCCAAGAGCAAATGGAGTTTGCTTGGGTGGACTAAAAAGTCTTTAAGACATCCAAAGTCCTTGTAATTCTAGACTTTTTTTTTCTGCCTCTGCCAACGAAGTTAGAGAGGAGGTTATGTTTTTGCCGTTGTTTGTTTGTTTGTGTTTGAACAACTTCCTGACCACAATTTTACTGATATAATAGTGTAACTTTCAGAGATTAATTGTTATGTTGAAACATCGAAGTGGTTCAATTTTGAAAGTAATAGATCACAGGTTAAGGTCAAGGTCGAGCAAAAGGTAATTTGTGTGTGAACAACTTCCTGGCCGCAATTTTACTCGTAGAGTAGTGATACTTTCAGAGATTAATTTCTATGGTGATGGGTGGAAATGATTCAATTAGAGGTAATAGGATGGCCAAGGCACTAGCCACCCGTTGAGATGCTACCGGTAGAGAGATATTGGGTCCTTTGACTGACCAGATAGTACTACATTGGACCTTCTCTCTGGTTGCAATTCAATTTCCCTTTGCTACACATACACCGAATAGTTTGGCTTATTCTTTACATATTCTCCTCTGTCCTCATACAACTGACAACACAGAGATTGCCAAACAATTTTTCATCACTCAAGGGGTTAACTACTCCACTATAATTCTTCAGTAGCTACTTTCCTCTATGTAAGGGTAGAAGAGACTTTAGCTCTGGTAAGCAACTCTTCTAGGAGAAGGACACTCCATAATCAAGTCATTGTTTTCCAAGTCTTAGGTAGTACCATAGCCTCTATACCATGGTCTTCCACTATCATCGGTTAAATTTCTCTTGCTTGAGGATACACTCGGACACACTATTCTATCTTATTTCTCTTCCTCTTGTTTTTCTAGTCTATATAGGAAATATTTATCCTAGTGTTGTTACTGTTCTTGAAATATATTATTTTACTTGTTTCCTTTCCTCACTGGGGTATTTTCCCTGTTGGGGCCCCTGGGCTTATAGCATCCTGCTTTTCCGCTGAGATAAAACTGCTAGAAAGTTATAGGGTCGTTTAATTGGCCAGACAGTACTTCATTGGATCCTTCTCTCTGGTTACCGTTCACTTTTCTTTTGCCTACACATACATCGAATATCCTGGCCTATTACTTACAGATTCTCCTGTCCTCATACACCTGTCAACTCTGAGATTACCAAACAATTCTTCTTCACCCAAGGGGTTAACTACTGCATTGTAATTGTTCATTGGCCACTTTCCTCTTGGTAAGTGTAGAAGAGACTCTTTACGTATGGTAAGCAGCTCTTCTAGGAGAAGGACACTATAAAATCAAACCATTGTTCTCTAGTCTTGGGTAGTGCCATAGCCTTTGTAACATGGTCTTCCACTGTCTTGGGTTAGAATTATTTTGCTTGAGGATACACTCTGGCACACTATTCTATCTGATTTCTCTTCCTCTTGTTTTGTTAAAGTTTTTTTAAGTTTATATAGGAAATATTTATTTCAATTTTATTGTTCTTAGAATGTTATTTTTCCTTTTTTCCTTTCTTCACTGGGATATTTTCCCTGTTGGAGCCCCTGGGCTTATAGCATCCTGCTTTTCTGTTGAGATAATACCGCTAGAGAGTTATAGGGTCATTTGAATGGCCAGACAGTACTTCATTGGATCCTTCTCTCTGGTCACGGTTCACACTCCCTTTGCCTACACATACACCGAATAGTCTGGCCTAATCTTTACAGATTCTCCTGTCCTCATACACCTGTCAACTCTGAGATTACCAAACAATTCTTCTTCACCCAAGGGGTTAACTACTGCAGTGTAATTGTTCAGTGGCTACTTTCCTCTTGGTAAGGGTAGAAGAGTGACTTTAGCTATGGTGAGCAGGTCTTCTAGGAGAAAGACACTCCAAAATCAAACCAGTGTTCTCTAGTTTTGGGTAGTGCCATAGCCTCTGTACCATGGTCTTCCGCTGTCTTGGGTTAGAGTTCTTTTGCTTGAGGATACACTCTGGCACACTGTTCTATCTAATTTCTCTTCTTTTTGTTTTGTTAAAGGTTTTATAGTTTATATAGAAAATATTTATCTTAGTGTTGTTACTGTTCTTAAAATATTTTATTTTCCTTGTTTCCGTTCCTCACTGGGCTATTTTCCCTGTTGGGGCCCCTGGGCTTTAAGCATCTAATTCAAGAAATAAGCTGTCGTTAGCGGAGGTCTGTGTTCTGCTGAGTGCCGCTTTTGATTGCTTGGTTGATTGTAGTTCACTTTTGTATCGAATGAAATACTCTTTGGTTGTTTTTCGTTTCAAATTTATTTTTCATTCTGATGGTATTGGATAATATATTCCACATTTTGTGTATTTTCTGTATTTTAGCCTATTATAACAATGAAAAATGTTGGTAGAATTTGATAAGCAACAACTTTACCGGAATACTTTCAAAATTCGGAGAATGTTCCTGGTTATTTAAGAATAGGAAAAGTTAATGATATGAAAGTATTTTTGAGATTACGAGATTGCTTATCGGTTAGGTATTGCGTCGTTGAATGGCCATATAAGATAAACTAGAAATGTTTATTCTGTTTGTCTTGCGATGTTGAAAATTACCGTTTTGCTTTTATATTGATTAGATTATTTAGTTTACTATTCATAGCCTTTTTTTTTTTTTTTTTTTTTTTGTGCTTGTGAATGGGACGTGTAAAATATATAGCATGAAATGTTTTGCATTCGGTTATTTTTTAGGGTTTAATGTTTCCTTGTATGTTTACTAAGGACAGTTAGTGGGCTGAGATATCATTTGGATGGCTATAATACCAATGATGCAAATATCAAGAATATCACCAGTAGCTACTTGATGCTAAGAATGCCATCATTGAATACGTGATCTGTTGGAATTTGCAGCGTAACTAAACCGGTCAACTCTTTGAAAGAACTCAATCTTTTTTATACCTGAAGGGAAATCAAAGCTCTATGGAGGGAGGGGCATTGTGTAGCCAAGGTGTGCTCTCTGCTTACCGTGGGCTGCTCATACCCACTTAGGTTCCATAGCAATGGAAGCGGTTTAGCAAGAACATGACCGTGACGAATTATTCCCCTTTCATTGGGTGGTCCTCGGCTAAACTTGTCAAGAGGCTTTTGGGGACTTGCTTGGGCACTATGTTAATGTGCCCAAGGACACCTGTTTTGTCAGGGACTGGATCATAACCTCCCCCCCCCCCTCCAATTGCTAGTATCTTGCCGCTAAGTTATCTTCCAGTGTTTTTATATACACGTATACATATGTATGCACACACATACTGTATATTTTATGGTTGTCGTGATAGCCATCACAGATAATTTTCATCGCTGGGTATGGAAAAAAAGTTAAGGATGAGCATAACCACAGCCTGCCTCTAGGTGACCGTGGAATAACCAATGAGGAGCATTTGACCTCAGTATTTGAAATGAAATGGAATGGTTGTCAAATTAAAGTATAATTTCTCATGCAATAATGCATGTTTGTAACTTTCTTTGCCCTCAGCATCTGAACTCTTCAAATACATTAATGGATACGCAAATAAAACGAAGATGAAAGTCAGCTGGTGATTGAGTCCACGTTCGATGCATGCCTTAAGGGGAAGAAAGTGAAAACTTGCTTAAACATTGTAAAAGGTAAATTTGTTGAAGTTTAATTAAACATTGACAAGTATGGGTTACAGGTTGTCTCGTCTGAGGAGATAGTGAATTAAGTTAAAATGGAAGAAAAATGTTATAGCCTACTTTAAATGTATTTGTAGAATTTATATATCCATGTATGTACGTACAGTATATATATATATATATATATATATATATATATATATATATATATATATATTGTATACATTATATATATGTATATATATATATTGTATACATTTTATATATATATATATATATATATATAT
>NC_090725.1:87155410-87185410 GCF_036898095.1 Palaemon carinicauda
TATATATATATATATATATATATATATATATATATATATACATATATATATATATATATATATACATATATATATATATATACTGTATATATATATATATATATATATATATATATATATATATATATATATATACTGTATATATATATATATATATATATATATATATACTGTATATATATATATATATATATATACTGTATATATATATATATATATATATATATATATATATATATACTGTATATGTATATATATATATATATATATATATATATATGTGTGTGATAATTTTACACATTTAGACGTACTTTTGATATTCATACAAGCCATTTATTATTCTCCTCGCAGATTATGGATTCTCTCCACCTCGGGATGAGAGACCCGAGGGGGAATCAACTCAAAGATATTAGCTTCTGGTTGGCCGGGGAATCGAATCAGGGCCTAAGAAACTGAGGTTCTATTGACTTACCACTCAATATAACCTCAGATAGATAATTTTACGTTTGGGATTCATCTATGAGTTTAATGTAATTGCTCATTTTTTATATATGTAGAGAGAGAGAGAGAGAGAGAGAGAGAGAGAGAGAGAGAGAGAGAGAGAGAGAGAGAGAGAGAGATTTACATTTAGATCCGTTTTACTATTTCGTGGTTGGAGGTTATGGAGTAGGGGATTACTTCATTGGGGCCCACCTCTGCATGGATTTACTGTATGTATCGTATACTACAGTTATTGAAAGTAAAATTACAGTTAAATAAAGTAAATGATGTTAATCGGATTTTGGAACTGAAAAGATGCCAAATTGGTTATATTTACTTAAATGGCCACTGGCATTGCATTTTGATTCTTCTGGTAGGATGGATCTCCAAGTATTTGTGTACCTGATGCCTAAACATGTCTTAAGATTGCTTCAAGGTAATTGAGATCATATAAAATAGAAAGTTCTATAGATTAGAGGCCATGATAACAAGATAATGTACAAGTAATCTCTGGTTAGGATGCAGATTAGGTAAAGGTAGTTAACACCTGACACTAAAGATGAAGGTGTGGTGGACTCGAAGAGCAAACTCTTCAGGTTTTAATTTGTGTAGAAAACAAATTCACTATGACCCCGTAGATTTATATGATTTTGTAGCCTTCATGAGAACTCTGGATTCGATTTATTTCAGTCACCATATGCCCTGCATAATTCTCTTAAGTAAGGGAGATGAAGCGGGTTATAGACCTTATTATTGAAATTGATTGATTGATTGATTTAAAGTTTTCAGGTATCCTGTATTGGTGAAATTGCGTTGTATATCTACTATTCAATCATCTTTGCAACAGTGTCAGATGTGAGGGAAAATTTCAACAGGATCAGTAGTCTGTTATTAATCCAATCGGCATCATAAATACCGTGCTCTGTGTTTTTTTTTTTTTTTTTTCTATCCATGCAAGCTAACAAGTTTGCGTTTACAATTGCTTTAGTTTGCTATTCTGGTTAGATTTTAATTGGTGGATCCTGTATTATTGAAATGCTTTGATTTTGTGTACAGTTATAAATTTATTAATATTCTTCCTCAACAGGTTGTATGATATGTCTCGGTCGAAGTAACTACTTCCGGTTCAACCATCCTGAGGAGGCCCAGTTGATGAAAGCCATCCTTCCCAATACCCGAATCAGTATGGTGCCCATCAACTTTTACCCGGGTAAGTACACTGTTAAAAATTTGCCATAAAAAAAAAACGGTAAAAATCCTGGAATAAATGTTACCAGGCATTTACCGTTTTAAAAAACGGAGATATTGACGTAAAGGAGTGATATTACGGTCACCAACCTGTAAAATATAACGAAATGTGGTAAGATTACGGTCGCTTGTATTTTACTAAAATACGATTGAGAACAGTATATTTTTACGGAGAATTTTCGATTATTATTATTATTATTATTTTTTTTTTTTTTTAGTGTAAAGGTTCCTTTTTCTTCTATACTGATCAAAATATATTCTTTTGGTTGCATGATATGTAAAGAGGAGTTGGTGATGATTATTTTTGTTTTAAATTATGCAATTTTGGGGAAGGACGGCGTTCCATCCTTGAAATTCTTATTTTTCCGTATTTCTGAATATGTTGCTGTTTTATCAAATTCATTATTTCTATTCAAAACTCTGATACAACATTTTTGAGATATTGGTGATTATTTTCAAGTACGGTGTAAGATCTCTCTCTCTCTCTCTCTCTCTCTCTCTCTCTCTCTCTCTCTCTCTCTCTCTCTCTCTCTCTCCTTATTTTTTTATTTTGCTTTATATTCTCCGCACATTCTAATCTTATAGTTTTTATTATGTTTTCTTCGTGGAATTTATTTTCCCCTTATACTGTACTGTATCTGAACATGCTTCAGCTTCATTGAATTATTTACTTATGTTTAAGACTGATTAAAAGGAAAATCTACATTCGATACGGATGATGATTATCATTAGAAAAATCTCTCTCTCTCTCTCTCGCTCTCTCTCTCTCTCTCTCTCTCTCGCTCTCGCTCTCTCTCTCTCTCTCTCTCTCTCTCTCTCTCTCTCTCTCTCTCTCTCTCTCTCTCTCTCTCTCTCTCTCTCTCAGTAGAATTTATTTCAGGCTTCTAGGATTTTGCTGTAACTACTTCTATGTTGCGCATAAATTTATTATTCACTCTCTTCTGTTGCCCCTCTGCCGCTTCGACAGACCCTTTTTGATAGTAGGCATTCTTATTCCGCATTTATTACTCATATAATTTTTCATATTTAATTATATTTACTGTTAAGGGCAAAATGCGACTTTTATTTGTTTGATTATATTTTATATTTATTGATTCTGTTTTATTTACTCGTACATATAAGCTTTCTATATTATGAAATCTTTCTTAACAAGGTCCCAGGGTTATCCCCAAAGATTATACGCTCATCATAAAAAATGATGAAATTGTGATGCGAAACTGTAGCATAGGTTAGTACTGTATCTAAGGGGTTACATTGGTTCGAGTTCTCTCTTGATGTTAAAGTTAATCCGTGAAACCCGCATGTGTTAGTAATAAGACACTCTGATATATTTTTGTACATTTTGTTAGGCAATACGTGTGTCTGGTGTTTCTGTATTTTCATGGTGTTGCTTATACTTTTCGTTACTTATACTTTATTTGATTTCTGGAAGGTTTTGATTTTATATTGCTTTATATCTGGAGATTAGTCCCTATCAAAAATTATTTTTATGTTAAGAACTTGTAGCGTTGACAAACCTTACGTTCTTGGTTCATATATTTTTATGCATTAATATTTTACTTCTAAGGCTATTCAAAGTGGCTAACCAGTCCTCGGTGGTTCGTATAATCGAACGATTTTCCTTATTTAGGAATTATTATTAACATTATTATTATTATTATTATTATTATTATTATTATTATTATTATTATTATTATTATTATTATTACTTGCTAAGCTACAACCCTAGTTGGAAAAGCAGGATGCTATAAGGCTATGGGTTCCAACAGGGAAAATAGCCTAGTGACGAAAGGAAACGAGGAAAATAAAATATTTTAAGAACAATAACAACATTAAAATATGTCCTGTATAAACTATAAATAGTTTAACAAACAAGAGGAAGAGAAATAATATAGAATTGTGTGCCCAAGTGTATCCTCAAGCAAGAGAACTAAGCGAAGACAGTGGAAGGCCGATTTGTAGACCCCTGATGATAAATAGCAACGTAATTTCCATTGTGTGACGCTATATTATGGTATCGAGAAATAACAAGATGCCTAGTTTGTTGTGATGTACTCCAAGGAGTAGCATGGTGGCGAAACGAAATTGATGGAGATAGAGTAGTAGGGGAGAGGGTGTGGGAGTGGGTGGCTTGGACTACTGTATAGACCACTAAATTTTAGAGCCTTGTTTATTGCAGGTTCAGTTCTGCCTTTTTCGTAGGCAGTGGTCCGTTAACAATGATAAACTGAATATAGAATTTGGCTTTCATTATTTTTGCAGTATTGGTTAAGTTTGGCAGTAAGAAAGAACAGATAGTTTCTTTTAGTACTGCTGAGTTTTTTGACATTTGCACATTGTCCAGCTGTGTAAGAGTTGAGCTTAACTTGTTGGGCTGATTAATCTCCTCCTTTCAATACTAATTATTGGCAGCAGTACTGAAATAACTATAGTAGGGTAAGGCAATTTTGGACAGAGGCAATTTTGGACAAGTAAGGCAAATATTGGACAGATACAATATCTCTAAAACTATTTATAATTTTCGAAAACTATAATTCTATTAGAAATTACCCAACCTTCTACTTTATAAATATTAGTATGTCTGGTTTTTAAAAAAGTATTAAGTACCCCTACATAAATTGTTGAATATGGGTGTCCAATAATTGCCTCACCTTCATTTTAGGGTTTCTCAGAAATAATACATGAAACTATTTTTTCTAAAAACAAATTAGTGGATGATGCTAAAAGAAGGTTTAAAATAAAAAATGAATGAAAAAATATTGAATATCTAGTGTCCAATTTTGCCTCGCCTTGAAAAATGGTAAGGCAATTTTGGACGCTTAATTTAAAAAAACAACATCAATTCATAATGTTAAGTTATTAAGTGATAGATTTTGTAAACTATCTATCTATCTATCTATTCATCTATCTATCTATCTATATATATATATATTATATATATATATATATATATATATATATATATATATATATATATATATATATTAATAATTTTAACTAGAAATATAGATGAAGGATAGTTCTTGGAAAATATTTTCTATCATTTATTTCAATAGAAAATCATGTTGATTTATAAGAAAATAAAAAAAGAAAAAGTTTTCTTTTCATAGAAAATGATAAGCAAACCTATTGCTATTGAGAAAATAGGGACAAGTACAAAATTGGAAATAAAGGTGAACAATTCAACATATACTATAGCCATATACGTGACAATTTAAATGCTTGAATATATGACGGGTCTATTTAATTCAAACGAATGCTCAAAAAACAGCTTCAGTTCTTTTAAATATGGCACTAAACATTCTCTTTGAGGCATGGGTTCCATAAATAAAGGACCATTAATTCCATTTGTAATTTGAAAAAGGTATGTATCTGTTTGGTGCTCTGGCTACTCCTCTACTTCTAATGCCCGGCAGTTGATCATACTGGAATTAGTATGGACCGGCAGGGGTCACTTGCCTTATTTAGATAGGCGCTGCGCGTCACTAAGAAACTGGCTATTCTTTGATGAATTTAGCCTATGAATCCTCTATGGATTTAGTCAGTCTATGGAAAGTGAAAATGAAAGAATTGCCCCCAGTCCCGGCCGTAGTGGGTTGCTAAGAAACTCCCGGTTTGTAAATACTAAAGAATAGTTGAAAATTGGTAATTGAAATGTTAGAACCATGAATCAAACTGGGAAGTTACAACTAGTAGAGAATGAATTTATAAAATATAGTTTTGATATCTTGGCCCTAAGGAACAGATGGAGTTAGAAGAGAAGGGGTAGGAATAATGATGATGACACCAAGAGCAGAAAAGGCATTAACCAAATGGAGAGCTGTAGGTAGCAGATTGTTACTTACAAAAATTATTATTATTATTATTATTATTATTATTATTATTATTATTATTATTATTATTATTATTATTATTATTAGGGCCTATTGAAACCAAGAAAAAGAGAATTTTTCACGAGTCCTAAACGGCTTCGGAAGAAAATCGTCGATCTCCAAATGACTTCAGAAGAAATAGCCGTAGACATACCATAGAGTTCTAAATGACTCAAGAAGGGAGTCTTCCCGGAGCAGTAGATGTTATTATTATTATTATTATTATTATTATTATTATTATTATTGCTATTATTATTGTTATTATTATTATTACTATTATTATTATTATTATAACTATTATTATTATTATTATTACTATTATTATTATTATTATTATTATTATTATTACTTATTATTACTACTACTACTACTACTACTACTACTACTACTACTACTACTATTATTATTATTATTGATACGAGTTATTAGGGCCTATTGAAACCAGAGAAAAAGAGAATTTTTCGCGAGTTCTCAATGGCTTCGGAAGAAAATCGTGGTTCTCTAAATGGATTCAGGAGAAATTACCAGACTTGGCATGGAATTCTGAATAATTCCAGATACGAATCTGAACGACTTCGAAAGAAAACCCTGAATCTCCAGATGTCTTCAGAAGAAATAGCCGTAGACTTAGCATAGAGTTCTGAATGTGTCCAGAACGGAATCTTCACGCTATAAATCAAATCACGTAATTTATTATTATTATTATTATTATTATTATTATTATTATTATTAGGGCCTATTGAAACCAGAGAAAAAAAGAGAATTTTTGGCGAGTCCTAAATGGCTTCAGGTGAAAATCTTCGTGCATCTCCAAAAGGATTCAGAAGAAATTTCCATAGACTTAGCATGGAATTCTGAATGATTCCAGAAATCTCTGAACGATTTCGGAAGAATTTTTTCCTGAATCTCCTCTCCAAATGACTTCAGAAGAAATAGTCGTAGACTTAGCATAGAGTTCTAAATGACTCCAGAACGGAATCTTCCCGCAGCAGATCTGAACGGCTCCGCCCCGGATTCCAAAAGACTTCTGAAGACCTGATATCTCTCTCTCTCTCTCTCTCTCTCTCTCTCTCTCTCTCTCTCTCTCTCTCTCTCTCTCTCTCTCTCTCTCTCTCTCTCTCTCTTTTTTTTTAAACACCTTGCAACACCTCACTAACTGTATGTACTGTAGCTATGGAAGTTTACGCAGTGAACATTGGGAGGAGGATTTCACTTTACTCACAGAGCTCGCGTTCTGGCGGAACAGGTAACTGACTGTGAGAATTTTGTTACAGCTACAGGATGAACTGGAGGCTATTCGGAACACCTTCATCTACAGATAGTTTGGATAGGTGCTGCCGAAGTTGGCGAGCTTTGAAGATCATAATGTAAGCGCCTTGAAGGATAATTTGCTTGCGGTTTAGCGACGATGTCCTATAATTGGATTGCATTGGTGCAAAGCGGTGAGCGACGAGTGTTAATTCAGTATTCGGCATTGAAGATAGAACATATCAGGACGGCATTGGTAAATATATTGTGTTGCTCTTCGTTGACTTTAGTATGATGGCGTATAGTGTATGCCGAGAAATCAATGGCATCCATGTCTTTACCCATCGCCCTTATAGGTAAAGACATGAAAGCCATCGATTTCTCTGAGGAATCTGACGAACCGAGGACAAACAACACTGAAATGTCTCTTGAAATCTCGAAGGAGACTGGCGAACTAAGCAAAGATGATCTTGAAAAACTATAAAAGACAGAAGAGAATAGAGAAGGAAAGCCTTTATATGAAGTATAAAAAATAGCCTTTAATTATAGAGGTAAGTCACCTAAAAACTGAGGTCAAATAGCCTCTATCATTAGCGGTTATTCGCCTTAAAACAGAGGTCTCAAAGAGCCTCTAGTGCTAGAAATAAAGCACCCAAAAATAAAGGTCAAAGAGCTTTTAATGTTAGAGGTAAGGGGATTTAAAATAAAGGCCAAAGAAACTCTAATGCTAGAGTATAGCACCTCAAATAGAGGTCAAAGAACCTCTTATGCTAAAAGTAAGGAGCCTCAAAACAGAGGTCAAAGAGCCTCTAATGTTAAAAGTAAGGAGCCTCAAAATAGAGGTCAAAGAGCCTCTAGTACTAAAAGTAAGGAGCCTCAAATCAGAGGTCAAACAGCCTCTAGTGCTAAAAGTAAGGAGCCTCAAATCAGAGGTCAAACAGCCTCTAATGCTTAAATTAAGGAGCCTCAAAATAGAGGTCAAAGAGCCTCTAATGCTTAAAGTATGGAGCCTAAAAATGGAGGTGAAAGAGCCTCTAATGCTAAAAGTAAGGAGCCTCAAAATAGAGGTCAAAGAGCCTCTAATGCTAAAAGTAAGGAACCTTAAAATAGAGGTCAAAGAACCTCTAATGCTAAACATAAGAAGCCTCAAAATAGAGGTCAAAGACCCTCTAATGTTCAAAGTAAGGAGCCTTAAAATAGAGGTCAAAGAGCCTCTAATGCTAAAAGTAAGGAGCCTCAAAATAGAGGTCAAAGAGCCTCTGATGCTATAAGTATGGAGCCTCAAATTAGAGGTCAAAGAGCCTCTATTACTAAAAGTAAGGAGCCTCAAAATAGAGGTCAAAGAGCCTCTAATGCTTAAAGTAAGGAGCCTCAAAATAGAGGTCCAAGAGCCTCTAATGCAGGAGATACTGCACCTAAAAATCGAGGTCAAAGACCCTCTAATGCTAAAAGTAAGGAGCCTCAAAATAGAGGTCAAAGAGCCTCTGATGCTATAAGTATGGAGCCTCAAATTAGAGGTCAAAGAGCCTCTATTACTAAAAGTAAGGAGCCTCAAAATAGGGGTCAAAGAGCCTCTAATGCTTAAAGTAAGGAGCCTCAAAATAGAGGTCCAAGAGCCTCTTATGCAGGAGATACTGCACCTAAAAATCGAGGTCAAAGACCCTCTAATGCTAAAAGTAAGGAGCCTCAAAATAGAGGTCAAAGACCCTCTAATGCTATAAGTATGGAGCCTCAAATTAGAGGTCAAAGAGCCTCTAATGCTAAAAGTAAGGAGCCTCAAAATAGAGGTCAAACAGCCTCTAATGCTAAAAGTAAGGAGCCTCAAAATAGAGGTCAAAGAGCCTCTAATGCAGGAGATACTGCACCTCAAAATCGAGGTCAAAGACCCTCTAACGCTAAAAGTAAGGAGCCTCAAAATAGGTCAATGAGCTTCTAATTTTAAATGTAAGGAGCCTCAAAACCGAGGTCAAAGAGCCTCTAATGCTAAAAGTAAAGAGCCTCAAAATAGAGGTCAAAGAGACACTAATGCTAGAAGTGAGCAGCCTCAAAATAGAGGTCAAAGACCCTCTAATGCTAAAATATGGAGTCTCAAAATAGAGGTCATACACCCTCTAATGCTAAACCTAAGGAGCCTCAAAATAGAGGTCAAAGAGCCTCTAATGCTAAAAGTAAGGAACATCAAAACAGAGGTCAAAGACCATCTAATGCTAAACGCAAGGAGCCTCAAAATAGAGGTCAAAGACCCTCTAATGCTAAAAGGAGTCTCAAAATAGAGGTGAAAGAGCCTCCAATGCTAAAAGTAAGGACCCTTAAAAGAAGAGGTCAAAGAGTCTCTAATACTAAAAGTAAGGAGCCTCAAAATAGAGGTCAAAGAGAGACTAATGCTAAAAGTGAGCAGTCTCAAAATAGAGGTCAAATAACCTTTAATGCTCAAAGTAAGGCGCCTCAAAATAGAGGTCAAAGACCTTCTAATGCCAAACTAAGGAGCCTCAAAATTGAGGTCAAAGACCCACTAATGCTAAAAGTAAGGAGCCTCAAAATAGAGGTCAAAGACCCTCTAATGGTAAACGTTAGGAGCTTCAAAATAGAGATCAAAGACCCTCTAATGCTAAAAGTAAGGAACCTCAAATCAGAGGTCAAAGAGACTCTCAAAGCTAAAAGTAAGGAGCCTCAAAATAGAGATCAAAGACCCTCTAATGCTAAAAGTAAGGAGCCTCAAAATAGAGGTCAAAGACCCTCTAATGCTAAACGTAAGGAGCCTCAAAATAGAGGTCAAAGACCCTCAAATGCTAAAAGTAAGGAGCCCCAAAATAGAGATCAAAGACCCTCTAATGCTAAAAGTAAGGAGCCTCAAAAAAGAGATCAAAGAGACTCTAATGCTGAAAGTGAGCAGTCTCATAATAGAGGTCAAAGAGCCTCTAATGCTAAAATTAATGAGCCTCAAAATAGAGGTCAAAGACCCTCTAATGCTGAAAGTAAGGAGCCTTAAAATGGAGATCAAAGACCATCTAATACTAAAAGTAAGGAGCCTCAAAATAAGGTCAAAGAGACTCTAATGCTAAAAGTGAGCAGTCTCAAAATAGAGGTCAAAGAGCCTCTAATGCTAAACGTAAGGAGCCTCAAAATAGAGGTCAAAGACCCTCTAATGCTCAAAGTAGGGAGCCTCAAAATAGAGGTCAAACGGCCTTTAATGCTAAAAGTAACGAGCCTCAAAATAGAGGTCAAAGACCTTCTAATACTAAAAGTAAGGAGCCTCAAAATAGAGGTCAAAGAGACTCTAATGCTAAAAGTGAGCAATCTCAAAATAGAGATCAAAGACCCTCTAATGCTAAAAGTAAGGAACCTCAAATCAGAGGTCAAAGAGACTCTCAAAGCTAAAAGTAAGGAGCCTCAAAATAGAGATCAAAGACCCTCTAATGCTAAAAGTAAGGAGCCTCAAAATAGAGGTCAAAGACCCTCTAATGCTAAACGTAAGGAGCCTCAAAATAGAGGTCAAAGACCCTCAAATGTTAAATGTAAGGAGCCCCAAAATAGAGATCAAAGACCCTCTAATGCTAAAAGTAAGGAGCCTCAAAAAAGAGATCAAAGAGAGACTAATGCTGAAAGTGAGCAGTCTCATAATAGAGGTCAAAGAGCCTCTAATGTTAAAAGTAATGAGCCTCAAAATAAAGGTCAAAGACCCTCTAATGCTGAAAGTAAGGAGCCTCAAAATGGAGATCAAAGACCATCTAATGCTAAAAGTAAGGAGCCTCAAAATAGAGGTCAGAGACTCTAATGCTAAAAGTGAGCAGTCTCAAAATAGAGGTCAAAGAGCCTCTAATGCTAAACGTAAGGAGCCTCAAAATAGAGGTCAAAGACCCTCTAATGCTCAAAGTAGGGAGCCTCAAAATAGAGGTCAAACGGCCTTTAATGCTAAAAGTAACGAGCCTCAAAATAGAGGTCAAAGACCTTCTAATGCTAAAAGTAAGGAGCCTCAAAATAGAGGTCAAAGAGACTCTAATGCTAAAAGTGAGCAATCTCAAAATAGAGGTGAAAGAGCCTCTAATGCTAAACGTTAGGAGCCTCAAAATAGAGGTAAAAACCCTCTAATGCTCAAAGTAAGGAGCCTCAAAATAGAGGTGAAAGAGCCTCTAATGCTAAAAGTAAGGAGCCTCAAAATAGAGGTCAAAGACCCTCTAATGCTAAAAGTAAGGAGCCTCAAAATAGAGGTCAAAGAGAATCTAATGCTAGAGGTAAAGCACTTTAAATTAGAGATCAAAGAACATATAATGCTAAGATTATAGTACCTCAAAATAGAGGTCATAGAGCCCTTAATACTAAAGGTATGGCACCTCAAAATAGAGCTTAAATATCCTCTAATGTTGGAAGTATGGCACCTCAGAATAAAAGGTCAAAGAGCCTTTAATGCTAGAGGTAAGGTACCTCAAAATAGAGGCCAAATAGTCTGGCCTAATCTTTGTATATTCACCCTACGCATTGGTTTTCTGCGCGCCAGCGCTTTTCTGTGCTTTCACCAAAAACTGTGCTTCAGTAGAAACTGAGCACCAGCAGCATCCTGTGCGCCAACGCTCCAGTACTCTCCTTCGCATTCACGCGAGAGGCAAAAAGAATGAAAACTTTTTGACAGGTTAAAATTGCCCCGTTCCCCTCGCCGCAAATGGATGACAGCATGCCCGCCGGGCAAAAAGGGAAGAGGCTTCACAGAAGGGTTCAAGATCGCGAAGATTCCATCTTCCAAGGCGAATCAAATGATTCCCCCTGAAGAAAGGAAAGATGAATTCTGTGAAGAACTGCAGAGTATAATAGGTGAGAACCTAGAGAGATGAGAAAATTGTGATTAATGACTTCAATGCTAAAGTTGGAAGGCATAATCAAGGGATAGAAAATGTGATGGGTGTTGAGGTTCTTGGCGAAGTTGCAAATGAAAATGGGGCACATTTTATAAGTTATTGTTCAACAAACAATCTTGTTACTGGAGGTACTCTTTTCCAGCACAAGGAGATCCACAAATATACAAGGACTTCACCATGTGGCAATTACGAATATCAAATAGATCACATAGCCATTGATAAAGAGAGAAGGAGGACTCTGGGAAATGTAACAAGCTATAGAGGTGCAGTTATTGGTAGTGATCACCAGCTCCCAATTGCCACACAAATATTAAAACTGAAAGAACCCAACAGAAATGTAGATAGAATACCTAAGTTTGATACAACTAAGCTTCTAAAGGATGAGCACAGAAATCTTTGTAACTGAATGTAGGAATCGATTTACAGTCTTAAGAGACTTTAAGAGACGAAGTTTTGGGACATGCAGTTACAAGGAGAAAACCATGGATATCAAATGATACTTGGGATACTATAAAAAGAAGACAAAGACAGAAATTGATTTCTTAAAGTTTTCGAGGAAGTAATGAAAATTACAAGGCAGAGCATGCCAAGTATTTCAGTATTGATAGTGAAGTCAAAAGAAATATCAGGAATGATTGGAGAGATTATTTAGACAGGAAAGCAGATGAGGCTGACAAAGCTATGAATTCAGGGAGTGGCTTTGTTGTAGGAATTGCTCTTGGAATTATTAATGAAATCTCTACAGGAAAAAAGTAGCATATACCCATCAAAAAGAAAGATGGATCTGTTATAACAAAAGAACATGAAGAAAAGTAACATTAGATTGAACACTTTAGTGAGGTCATGAATAGGAAATACGAAGGGAATAATTTGGTTGATATACCTGAAACTGATGAAGACCTTGATGTGCCCATGAATGAATTAGGTGTGTTTGAAGTCGAAGCTATTCTTAAAAAAAATTCAAAAGATGGAAAGCCCCTGGATACGAAGGAATAACTGCTGAGATGATATTGCCTGAAAATGAAGTGATTCCCAGATTACCTACAAGATTATTTTGTAGAATGTGGCGTGAAGAGGCAAAGCCTTATGTATGGGAGCTAGGAGTGCTGGTGAAAATGACAAAAAAAAAAAAAAAATCTGACTGATAGCAATCATTACAGAGGCATCACACTTACGTCAGCTGTCATGAAAATATATAGAATGTTCATTCTAATGAGACTACAGAGAAAGATTGATGAAAAGTTGCGAGATGAACAAGCAGGATTTAGAAAAGGTAGAAGTTGTACTGACCAAATTTTCATTTAAGACATGTGGTATAGCAATATGTAGAATATAGAATTCCACTTTTGATGGTATATGTGGGCTATGAAAAAGCTTTTGATTATGTGCTCTTGCAAATTTTGTGGAGAGTCCTGCGACATTATGGAGTTCCTCTCAAATATGTAAATTTAATTGTCTGTTCATAAGCATAGCAAATGCAAAGTTAATGTTAGTGGCGTCTTATCAAACGAATTTCCAGTGAAAAGTGGAGTACTCTAAGGGAATGTGTTTTTACCTATGTTGTTTATCCTCCTCATAGATTTTGTAATGCATAGATCGGTTGGGGATGGTGGAGAAGGATTGGACTGGATTGGTAACAGAAAATTAGGAGACCTAAGTATGCTGTTGACGCTGTCCTAATTAGCAGAACACCACAGGGCTTGTAAAGCTTGCTTACCAGAATGCATGAAAAATCACATGAGGTTGGGCTCTAGATAAATAGAAGAAAAACAGATGATGAGAATGGAATATGCAATGGAAGATGAAATAGCTTTGGAAGGATAAAGGATTAATGAGGTAGAATTATTTAAATATTTAGGAACTTTGATATCTAATATAGGAGCTTTAGAATTTCAGTTTAATGAAAGATGGAAAAAGCAAATCAGAGGATGGCTAGGTTAAGTCAAATATGGAAATCAGGTCGCCTAAAATTACATATAATAATCAGGCTATATATCAGTTTAGTGAGATCGGTGTTACTGCATGGTCGTGAATCTTGGTATATTAATGAAACTCATTTTGTAGATTTGAGAACAAAGCCCTCAGAAGAATATTGGGTGTTAAATGACAGGGATTAGAAATGAAACTAAGAGAGATTACTCACTCAAGCGCCTCATGTGGCTGAGATCATGGTGAGGGGTAGATGGAGATGGTTTGGGGATGCTAAGAGACATTAGTTCACCAAACTTTAAACTGGCCTCCACAAGGCACTAGAAGAGTTGGAAGACTCAGGACTATAAAGCATGAAGTAGGATATTGTGATTGGAGAAGTATTGAATTAAAAGCTGAAGATAGAGACGACTAGCGAAATGTAATTGAGGCCCTTTGCGTCAATAGGCGTGGGAGGTGGTGATGATGATATGTGGGCAGTGGCTTCAAGCATCTAGCTCTAGGCGAGTCACTTAGCCTCCTTCTTCCTCTAAAAACCCTTTTGTTGCTCTACCAATGCAAAATAATGGATGATCCTTAATATCTTCCAAAATAATTTGAATTTATTTTTTATTTCTTTTATTTTAGGTATAAATAAATCCTTATCATTCACTATTGGGACTATCCTAGCAGTTCAATTATCACTATTTATTACCTGGTCAATTTAGATTTTTTTGTATTTACGTTAGTGTTTGCAGAAATTTTTTCTTAAAGAATCGAGAGATATTTGGTTGCTTTGTATTTCCATGATTTGTCATGTTTCTATCTCTCTTTGTGTTTTTCCTTTTATTTTTCTTCACATCATCTTTTTTTCTTAAATCTTCGATTGTATCCCTTTCTTTTGTAGGTAAAAGTATCTCTTTGATGGTTCGTTTATAGTATGAGGTAACAATGATAAGAATAAAATGGATAGGTACAACTTAGGACGAATATTGTTTATGGGATCAGCTTTGCCCCTCGATGTATCTATCATGCTGTTCACTCTAATGTTGCTCCATTTAACACCATATCAAAAAGGCAACATGACAGTTATCAACATGGAAATTAGCAGGAACAGTGAAAATATATTCTATTTCAATTCCTGAAATTTTCATTCGGATATGTGAATTATTATAGGAACAATGTATATAGTAGTTTTTTTTTTTTTTTTTTTTTTTTTTTTTTTTTTTTTTTTTTTTTTTTTTTTTTTTTTTTTTAGATATTTCTAGCATTTGGGTTGACACCCCTCTCGAGGATGTTACCATGTTTTGGTCAATCCTTTTGAAGGTTTCACTCCCTGAGTGTCAACAGCTTTAAGAGTGTGCCCAGTAGTAAATAACTTTTTGAAAATCATATCATAACCATCGAGCTAGAAAGAAACTTTTTTTTTTAATGTAACTCTCAGGGTGTCACTCACTTTTAGGGTGTCACCTTGGGCAGACACCCCTTTACTGTACCCCTTCTGTCTTATTTTGAATTTTTATGATTACATATATGCATATTTATACATATAAAGTATATCTGTGTGCTCGAATACAAAGTTTGATTTACATACTCATATAGTGAGGCAAAATTGGACAGTTTTCAAAACCATGGGCAGGCAAAATTGGACAGGCAAACTTCACACTTTTTTCTTGGCGAGGTAAAATTGGACAATCTTGGATTACGGCCACAAAAAATTTATGTAAATCTATAATTTTTTTCTAGCATATTTATATTGATAGGGACCACAAATTGTCATAGTTTGCCCAACTGAACGTTGGCGCTTAACGGAGGTACACCCTCTTAACGAGAGAATGCCTTGATGAAGTCATTGGGCTTCAGCACGGCATATCATTCCCGTGCTGAAGGCTTGTGACGGGCAAGAGGGCTCTCGAACTGGGGAATTTCTTTTCCTCAGTTTGACTCTAAATTTCTCTCATTCTTTTTCTATTACCTCTTATTGCTTATTCCTCCTTCATAATTATCAGCTGTCTCCAACCTTGCTGTCAAAACTCTTTTACCCATTTCACTGTCCAGGTTTTTTAGAGGGGACATTGTATCCATGATCGGTTTTTATTTCAAAATCAATTGTGGGAGCTGTGGTGGTCTTGCCAACTGCACGAAAATGTTTGGACACCTAGGAGTGTCAGTATTCCCATACTGGCACGCGGAACTATCTCGTAGGAAATTTGGCCTTCGGATTCCAGGGGTTGGCGATTTTATAGAGATAGGACTCTCGGCATTCTGTCCGGTTTGCCTGCCACTATGATTAGAGTGGGGATGATTGTATTCATGAAATGCTCTCAGTCCCATCAAGCGGGTTTGGCATACACTTGAGCCACTCTAATCATAGTGGTACCATCCCTTTGTGGTAGGGTAGGGAGTGGACATTTGGTAAGCAGCTTTCACAGGTGTCATTGGTGGAGAAATTAATTCCAGGAAAGGCTAACGGTGTCTTCTTTGGAATTTCAGACAGTCTTAATTTTTTCTCTCCCTTAAACTATATTTTTTTCCATTGTTTTATTTTTTCATTGTTATTATGACCCCTTCCCTCCCCCTGAAAAATAATTAATGAGTAAACTTAATATTCCCCGTACCCCTGGATCAAATGGCGAACCCCAGACACCGTTGACGACTTCTGCTTGTTTAAATAGGGAAAGCTCTGTTGACAACCTCGGCAATAAAAAGGATTCCTCCAACAATACTTCTTTGACCAGTGTTGTTAAAGACAATTTATCGGCACTGGTGGAAAATGATGCTTGTAATAACCGTAATACTTTACTCTCTGGTTCTGGCTCATTACCAGATCCAACAAAAAATCTGAAAATTCTCCACTTAAAAAACATACCAATTGGTTGTAGCTATGACATAATTCATGAAGCCTTCTGTAGATTTGGAGCAATCAAAGAAATTTTAATGGAGCTTAATGGTAGTAAAGGCTTTTGGGAAGCTTGGGTATCATTTTCAAGTTTTGAGATTGCTTTAGAAGCAAATAAAAATTTAGAGAGCATAAAAATTGACAATTGTTTGATTTCTGGGGCTTTATGTGATAAAGCACCAAGACACCTAGAGGTATATAAACCAGAAGAATGGATGGAAAAAGAAATAGAGCATAGACTTCCAGAAGTAAGAACCCCCAAGCCCCCAACATGGATAATTGCATCTGGAAAGATAGATAATTATAACTATTATAAGATGAGTAAATTTATACAAAAAAAAGTTGGTTTAATTAAAAGTAAGGATATTAGTAGATACGGTAAGCAATCTGTTTTGATTAATGCAAAATCAGATACTCAAGCTCACATGCTTTGTGGCATGAAGATTGCAGAAATTGATCCTATTAAGGATATTAAACCACATATGAGCTTCAGCTATGGTAAAGGAGTAGTTTTTGATAAAGATCTATATGAATTCTCAGAACCAGAAATTCTGGACATGTGCCCTGCTAATGTTTGGAAAATAAGTAAGATTCCTCAAACAAGCATGGTAGTTTTAACATTTGAAACCCCTGTTATACCAGATCATATAATTATTGAGAATGAAAGAGTACGTGTTCGAGAATATAAACCTAGGCCTTTACAATGCTTTAATTGTTTCAAGTACGGTCACCCTTCCCGGTACTGCAATAATACGAAGATCTGTATTAACTGTTCTTTGTTAGAACATGGCCAATGCAACAGAGATACAACCTGTGCAAACTGTAAAGATAATCATAAACCAAATGATAAAAGATGTAGAGAATACAAGAATGAAGAAGCTGCAATCTTGAAAGCAAATGCTGAACATATAAGTGTAGGTTATGCAAAGCATTTACTCAATCGGCAACTTAATTTTGCTCGCGCGGTTAAGATGCCAACAAAAGATTATAATCCACTACCCCTTACTACCACAGGGGGACCAGTGGCAGCACCTGGCCCGTCAGGTGCATCTCCCTTAGTGGTAGTAGCCCAGCCATCTGGGTCAAGTGCTCAGGCTATAAAAGCCAGAGCACAAACCTCCAAAGAGGTCAATATGGTGTCCAACACACCAAAAGTATTGTCACCGATAGGAGCATCTCCCCTAGAGGTAGTAGCCCAGCCTTCTGGGTTAAGTGCTCGAACTGTTGAAGTTCTAGCACAATCCTCCAAGGAAGCCAATGTGGCTTCCACCACCTTAAATGTATTGTCTCAGGCAGAATCTCTACCTGATTTGATGGAGATTGGAAAACAAGATCTTCCAAAGAGGAAAAGGTCCCCATCATCCTCACCTTCATCTAAGTCAGGTAAGTGCCCTACTGCTCATGATCCTAAGGTTGACTCTTATAAAGATCCTAGAAAGAAAGAAAAGAAGAGTGGTGGCCTAGTAAAGCCTTCCATCTCCAGGCCTTACATGGCTTCATCTGAAAAGTTCCAAAAGACAAATGAGACAAAGAAAAATAATAACAAAAGATAATGTCTATCATCCAGTGGAATTGCAGAGGTCTAAGTACTAGCATTGAGCAAATAAAAACTTTAACCAGGGACTCAGACACGAAGGTAATTTGCCTACAGGAAACCAAGATCAGTGACAAACCATTTAATCCTGGACTCAATTATCATTTTTGTAGATCCCCTCCTTTGCAAGCTGCAAGAGCTCAAGGTGGTACAGGTTTTATTATTCACAAATCTGTAAAATTTGAAACAATCCCACTCAATACACCACTACAGGCATGTGCAGTTAGAACTCATATCGGAAAAAAAATTACTTTATGCTCGCTATATATTGAACCATCCTTAGAACTTTTCCTCTTAGATCATGCTGGTAATCCAAGAAGGCTTAGACTTTCTGACCTCCAAGACTTGATCAATCAGCTTCCTGCCCCTTTTATTTTAATGGGTGATTTTAATGCAAAGCATACTTTATGGGGTGGAAATGTGTGCGATAGATGGGGTAATCTTGTTGAAGAATTAATCGACAACAATGATGTAATACTAATGAATGATGGTTCTCCAACTAGGTATGATGTATTCCACAACTCTACATCAGCCATTGATTTGTCAATCTGTTCCTCATCCATTCGATTGGACTACCTTTGGTCAGTAAATGAACACCTACATGGCAGTGACCATTGGCCAATAATATTAAATTATGTCCATAATCTTCCTTCTCAGTGTCCACCAAAATGGAAGATAGATGAGGCAGACTGGGCAGCTTATGAAAACTGTTCACACACTGATAAAGAATATGATGAATTTACATCTCCAGTGCATGCCTATCAACATCTTGAAAATATTATTGATGATAATGCTAGCAAGTTTATACCTAAAACATGCGGTTTACCTCATCGCTCTGTAGTTCCTTGGTGGAGTAAAGAATGTGCCAACGCAAGAAAAGTGACCCGAACTTGCTTCAGAAGATACTTGAGGACAAACTATTTAGCAGATAGAATAGCATATCTCAGAGCCTGTGCCAAACAAAAAAGAATTTTTAAAAAAGCAAAGAGAGCATCTTGGAAGAAATATATATCTAATATTAATACCAAAACTCCTTCAAAGGAAATATGGGACAAGATTAGAAAACTTCAAGGTAAATTCGTCCCTAAGCCTCTACCAATATTAAGGGAAAATAATAAATATATATCTGACCCCAAAGATGTAGCAGAGGTTCTTGCTAAGCACTTTGCTCATGTATCAAGTGCTGACAACTATTCCCCAGCATTTCAACAAATTAGAGCATCAACATCTGTTGTTCCTCCTGCTTCTTCAAATACTGAAGCTTTTAACCTGCCTTTTAGTATGGAGGAGATGCAAAATGCTATCTCCAGCTCTTCTTTAACTGCCCCAGGTGAGGATGGCATCCGGTATGAAATGATATCACATCTTCCAGTGGATACCAAGGAATTTTTATTAGAAACCTTTAATGGTCTATGGGCTTCCCATACATCTCCTGATTCCTGGCATACTTCAATTGTAATTCCAGGCCACAAGTCTGGTAAAGACCCAGAACTGCCATCTAGTTATAGGCCCATATCCTTGACCAGTTGCATATGCAAACTATTTGAGAGAATGATCAACAACAGACTTGTGTGGTATCTAGAATCAAAAAATCTTTTATCTAACAGACAGTTTGGTTTTAGGAAGAACCGAAGTACTCTGGACCCTTTGCTGATGTTATCAAGGGAAATTTCAAATGCTTTTTCTAACCAAAACCAGGTGGTGGGTGTCTTTTTTGACCTCGAAAAGGCATATGACACCACATGGAGGGGTGGTATTTTAAAGCAATTGGCCTCGTGGGGTATAGGAGGACATATGTTCTCTTTTATTGAAGAATTTTTATCAAACCGCTCCATTAAAGTGAGAGTAGGGTCAGAACTATCTTCATCCTACATGCAAGAAGAAGGTGTCCCCCAAGGCAGCGTATTGAGTGTGACCTTGTTTGCTGTTGCAATTAATAGTCTCATTAGTCACATACCTCCTGGCATACAAGGATCACTATTTGTCGATGACTTTGCAATTTATTGTAGTGGATCATCTGCACTACAAGCATGCCAAAATCTTCAAATTGCAATAAATGCTGCTTCCGCATGGGCAAATTCTCGCGGATTCATGTTTTCTCCTCAGAAGACCAAAGCCATTCGCTTTACTCGTACTCGTAAAAGGGAAGAGATCCCCACCCTTTTCTTAAATGATTGTATTTTGCCATATGAGGATAGTGTCAAGTTTCTTGGAGTCATTTTCGACAAGAAAATGACATTTGGTCCCCATATAAATGACCTATCTATCAGGGTTAAGAAGTCACTGAACATTCTGAAAGTGATATCGCATTTTGATTGGGGTGCTGATAGAACAACTTTGCTTAGAATTTATACATCTTTGTGTCTGAGCAAGTTAGACTATGCATGCCAAATATATGGGTCAGCTACAAAGACTTTACTTGGAAAACTTGATATTGTTCACAATGCTGGGCTTCGCATCTGCACAGGTGCTTACAGAACATCTCCCATTGACAGTCTCTATGTTGATTCTGGCATACCTCCCCTTTCCATTCGCAGAGAGGAGTTGAGTTTGAGGTTTTTAGCTAGGTCCCTTGCTGTGAGAAACAATCCTAACTGTAAATATGTTAGGGCGCCTTTAGATCGGGCTCCTAACAGATCTAGAGTGCCTAAGCCTTTGGAAGTACAGCTGAAAAATGATGCTAGAGAAGTAGGCTTGTTAACAGCACAGATAGCAGAGGTAGGATATCCCAAGTCTCCTCCTTGGTGTAATCCACCTGTTAAAGTATGTTTTACGGCAGGAGGGAAAAATACCTTACCTAGTAGGGTAATTAAAAGTGAGTTTTTAAATCATGCTGCTCAACATCATGGGAAACATGTTTTTACAGATGGCTCCAAATCGGCTGCAGGAGTTGGAAGTGCAGCTCTGGTGGGGGATATTGTTATTAGAAGGAAACTCCCATACTCTTGTTCAATTTTTACTGCTGAGCTGTACGCAATAATTCTCGCAGTCCAACATATTTTTAAAAATGGCAACCAAAATAGTTTTTATACAATTTTTACGGATTCCAATAGTGTTTTACTCTCATTAAAACAAATTATGCCAGGCCATCATCTAGTACAAGAGGTGCAGGACTGGTTAGTACTTCTGCAATCTAGGAAGAGTATCAGTGTTCACTTCTGTTGGGTCCCTGCCCATGTTGGGGTGGATGGGAATGAACAAGTAGATAAGGCAGCAAAGGAAGCTTCAGGGCTAAGTATTCCATCCCCCTTGAGTATTCCTTACAAAGATCTTAGAAGTGAGATTCATCTTTACTGTAAAAATAAGTGGCAAGCTCGATGGTCTGAACGGACCACCAATACAAAATTGAAACAAATCCACCCATTGGTGGATAAATGGTCATCTTGTAATTCTACAAGTAGAAGGGATACCATTATTTTAACTAGGCTGCGTATTGGCCATACACATGCAACGCACAATTATTTAATGAAGAGTGGGGAAGGGAGACAGGCCCCTCTTTGTAATACCTGTCAAGTGACAATGGATGTTAAACATATTTTAGTCGATTGTCCTGTTTTTAATCTCCAGAGGAGGACACATTTACTCCAGGACAAACCGTTAAGAGATATACTGGGGGAAAACTGTAATACCCTGAACTTGAGAAAATTTATACAAAGTATTGGGTTATATTACGAGCTATAATTGATTTTATTAATTTATTTATTTATTTTACCCTTTTAATCCCTATTTATTTCACATCTAGATTTTATTGTATGAAAGTGTTACGATTTGTATTAAAGGTTAAAATGATACTAAATGTTGTGAGTGTACAGATATGATTGAATGATTTTAGTTATATAGCGCTGAATGGCCTTTGATGCCCCAGTGCTTGGCTTAATGCCTAAATCCCATATTCAATTCAATTAACGGAGGTACAGACGTGGCCAAAATTGCCTCACTGTCCAAAATTGCCTCGCCTCTGATATATTTTTTTTTTTTATTACTGTAATACGAGAATTTCTAATTCTTTGATGATTATGAAACAAGCCATTTTTATAGATGAGACCTCCCTTTCTTGAAAACATGTTTGGTATTTGGTCATAAATTATTAATATAGATTTTGTACAAAGGTTACTAAAAAGGTGTCCAAAATTGCCTCACCCTACTAAATTTATTATTTGACGTGGAAATTAATACACATAAAAGAGACTATTTCAGTTATTTTTTCTTACATTTGGTGGTGTCGAGTCTCAAATAGTAAAATTAAATACGGGAAGGATGCAGTAAAAATGATCTTTGAAGTAAAATCTTAGTGTGGAGAAAATAACTGATTTGAATAAATTTCCAGGTTATTGAACGAAAGTTTTGACACGTCAAAACATACAGATCTTAATTTGTTATATTGAGTGCATTTTGATAGAGCGAGTAGGTGAATGAGATATTAATTTCAGCGCATTAGTTTTATTAAAGAGGAATAATTAGTACTTGTCATTTTAAACCATGATGATGTGATCTTCTAAAACACATAAAGCATAACGGATGAAACAAACCAATTGGACACGAACTTGTCAAACCTGCTTCCACAGGATGCGAAAAGAAAAGAAAAAATCACGAGGAGAGACATAACAACGTTAAATTACTTGACAAATGAATACGTACTATTAATCGTGGAATAGTAAAAATAGAGTAAAACTTCAAAAGTTCAAACTTGCAGCAAATATATTTTTGTTGAACAGGCTGACATAAGTCTATTTTTATAATGTTGTTACTGTTCTTAAAATGTTTTACCTCGATTGGCCGTTACTTCCTATATAGTAAATTTCCTTTCCTCGCTGGGGTATTTTTCCATGTCGGAGCCCGTGGGTTTATAGCATCCTGCTTTTCCAACTAGGGTTGTAGCTTAGCTAATAATAATAATAGTAATAATAATAATAATAATAATGAAGATGATGATGATGTTGATAATGCTAATAATAACAACAACAACAACAACAAAAACAACATTAATAAGCTTCAAAGTAACATGCAGCCTTACGCAGTCCTAACCTTTGTAACTTGCATAACGCTGTGAGGGGAACTGCTCTACAGTTTATGACAGGCTGCAAGCTCACGGGCTTTCTATGATGTGGCTACAACCAATATTAATCGAATAATAACGAGGTAAAAAAAAATCATTATTAGGCCAACTGAGCCACTGAGATTTAAGTAAACGTAACTAAATAATTCTGTTTCATCAAATGCTCCGATGGTTCTCTGGCTGGTGAAGAGAGTATCTTGTCTACCAGAGTAATCTACAATATACCTTTAGGTCCATAATGATTGTGTATACACACGCATATATATATATATATATATATATATATATATATATATATATATATATATATATATATTTATTATTTATTATTATTATTATTATTACTTGCTAAGCTACAACCCTCGTTGGAAAAACAGGATGCTATAAGCACAGGGGCCCCAACAGGGAAAATAGCCCAGTGAGGAAAGGAAAAATTAAATATTTCAAGAACAGTAACAACATTAAAATAAATATTTCCCTTATAAACTGTAAAAACTTTAACAAAACAGTAAGAAGAGAAATTAGATAGATTAGTGTGCCCGAGTGTACCCTCAAGCAAGAGAACTCTAACCCAAGACAGTGGAAGACCGTGGTACAGAGGCTGTGGCACTACCCAAGACTAGAGAACAAAGGTTTGATTTTGGAGTGTCCTTCTCCTAGAAGAGCTGCTTACCATAGCTAAAGAATCTCTTCTAGTCACTGAACAATTACAGTGCAGTGGTTGACCCCTTGGGTGAAGAAGAATTGTTTGGTAATCTCAGTGTTGTCAGGTGTATGAGGAAAGGAGAATCTGTAATGAATAAGCCAGATAATTCAGTGTATGTGTGGGAAAAGGGAAAGTGAACCGTAACCGCATACTGTATGTGTGTATATGTTATATATGTATGTACAACGTATGTTTTTTATATTTATCTATCTAGCTATACATACATATATATACTGTATATATATATATATATATATATATATATATATATATGTATATATATATATATATATATGTATATATATATATATATATATATATATATATATATATATAAACATGTGTGTGCGTGTGCATATATGTACACACACACACATATATATATACATACAGTATATATATATATGTGTGCGTGTGTATATATGTACATATATATATCTATCTATATATATATATATATATATATATATATATATACATACAGTATATATATGTGTGCGTGTGTATATATGTACATATATATATCTATATATATATATATATATATATATATATATATATGTGTGTGTGTGTGTGTGTGTGTAGAGAGAGAGAGAGAGAGAGAGAGAGAGAGAGAGAGAGAGAGAGAGAGAGAGAGAGAGAGAGAGAGAGAGAGAGAGTAATTAGAGGGAATGCACTGAAGTTGTTATCGTTATCCTTCCTCCCAAATGGAAGTCGGGATATGATCAGAGAGCTCGATATAAAACAGATGTTGTTTTTGAAGGAGGCGCGACAAAGCCTCGATTAAGGTTTCACTGACGTCACTGAGAGGGGTCTGATCGGCTGTGCTTTTTGTGATAAGGTTTGGTTTATGAAGGTGTTTTAAAGAGCCATAAATACCTGGGAAGTTTTCTGTACTAATTAGGGGACGTCGTTTGTTAGTATGGTTTTTTTACACCTTTGGAGTTTCATTGGAAAGGGTTTTGTAGATAAGAGTAATTGGTAATTGTTCATTGCCAGTCTCTCTTATTACTTTACTTTGCTTTCCTTTGAGGTCATTTTTTCTGGAGTTTTGATGACAATTATTCATTGGCATTAATACCCAGCCAGTCTTTCGTATTACTTTACTTTACTTTACTTTACTTTACTTTTACTTTACCTTAAGGACTGTTTCCTGAATTTCTGATTCCAGGAAAACCATATTCTAAACTTGAACATCTTGTCAGTCATTAGCGTAGTATTAATATTTTAGATAGTTTAATATTCACTACATTCTGTTTAAATGTTTACATAGATTTCTATCTATCTATTTTTGCATATAGTTGCGTAAAAAATCACAGGAAAACGTGATGCTCAGATGTAAGAGAACCACAGGGAAAATGAAAATAGGAATTATAAGATTAAGTCCTAACTAGTTTCGTGATACTTCTTCAGATGACTGATTACTGTTTTATTTATCACAGTAAAAGTACGAACATACATAAGAGATATTTACAGAACAATACGCCACTCCGAAACCACCTACCTGTTTTATATTCTCAGGTGTATGTCTATATATATATATATATATATATATATATATATATATATATATATATATATATATATATATGTATATATATATATACATATATATATATATATATATATATATATATATATATATATATGTGTGTGTGTATGTGTGTGTGTCTTTATATTTATATGAGTATATATAAGTTTATATTATAGTTTATTTCTAACTTTATGGTTTGTTTTGGGGTCCTTGTGCTTGTAGCATTCTGCCTTTTCAACTGTCAAAACAAGTTTCCCTTTGGCACTTTAACAAGGAAAGTTTGGGAAAAAAATCTTGTTGGTTATGTTATAAAAGAAGAGTACGAAATGATAAAACTAGGTGATTCGATTACAAAATTTATAATATTCAAGAGCTTGCCACTATGGGCTAAAAATTATAGCCGATATCCTCAAAAAACCGTCAAAATCACTTTTTATCCATGGATGTTATACCGGTGGATTTTTTTTTTTTTTGGGTAGAAGTAAAATATTTAAGAGAATTTGTATATTTCACTCAGACAATTTGACAAGACGACATATTTCAGGCATTAACTCCATAATTGAATTGTAATTGATATATCATGTGGTGATCCTTATTGTTAGAGGAATTAATTGCAACTTTCGTTTAGAGGCAACCCTTTCTTTCAGTTACTATTTAATCCTTTGGATTAAGTCACCTCACCCCTGTGGCCTTTCCATGGAAACAAAGTTACTTGTATTTGTCATGATGCATATATTAAACTCCGTCGCTGTAAATCATCTGAACCTTATGCTATCATTTGGATTTTATTGATGCTTTAATGCACAAAGGCATATTTCAGTTGTCTAAGTAGTATCTGTTTATCTTACAATATGATTTACCTTATATTGGACAGTTTGGAAAACAAACTTATAAGATGATGTCATAAATCTAATGTAAGAGTTGCAAGCAGTTAAAGTGCCAATTTTGATTATGTGAGAGATTCCAAGAGCATCAATACACGATAAGCTGTTAGTTGAAATTGTTTTTCAAAATCATTTAGAAATCTGAACTTATGCGATAATCTTTTTAACGTGGGCGAATTACTGAAATGCTCAATTAAAGAGATGCAGGAGTTAAACTGATTTTGTAAATATCTAATTCAGGAAATTTGTATTACGATTATTATTATTACTGATAACGACTATTTACACAAAGGGAATTCTTACCTATTACACATTTATGTATATTTGATCAATATATCTTTGCCTGTTTTTAACCATGACATGTTTGCCCTTTTATTTGAATTATAATTTTAAACTTCGTGCAAGATGTCCCAATGTACATACACACACATTTTATATATGATAAATTTTGCACATTTTTACGTGTTTTTCATATTCAAATAAGCCATATATATATATATATATATATATATATATATATATATATATATATATATATATATATATATATATATATATATATATATATATGATAAATTTTGCACATTTTTACGTGTTTTTCATATTCAAATAAGCCATATATATATATATATATATATATATATATATATATATATATATATATTTTTTTTTTTTTTTTCTTTTTTTGATACATTAATGTCTGGATTCTCTTAACGACCTCGGGATCAGAGCCCCAGGCGAAATCAAAAATATATATGGCTTATTTGAATATATATATATATATATATATATATATATATATATATATATATATATATACTGTCTATATGTATATATATACATATATATATACATATATATATCTATATATATATCTATATATATATATATATATATATATATATATACTCAGAGAAAGAGAAACTTTAATTGGCTCTTTTCCACTAAGGTTGAATCTTGACCTTGTCAAGGTCTTTGCTTATGTGGGCTCGGTCTTGTTTAGAACTGGTCGTTGAAAGTCCGAGAGGGAGTTAGCCGTGACTTTGGAATTAGATTTGGTGTTCCAGATCAAGCTTAAACTACATCTTGTGTTTAGGCTTCATTGTTGATGTATATAACGATAAAGTATATAATTAAGTAAGTCATTATTGCTTCGTAAAAGTCAAAGGTGTAATACAATAAATTACTTTCGTCCATTCTTTTTTATAGAGAGAGAGAGAGAGAGAGAGAGAGAGAGAGAGAGAGAGAGAGAGAGAGAGAGAGAGAGAGAGAGAGAGAGAGATGAAAGCAAGAAGCAAAGAGAGATCACATGTAAAGGAACAGAGAGAGAGAGAGAGAGAGAGAGAGAGAGAGAGAGAGAGAGAGAGAGAGAGAGAGAGAGAGATCGCTTATAAAGCAGCAATTATGCATCAAACATGGTAAACAAGACAGCTTTAAAAAAAGCTTTACAGAGAGAAAGTTGTTGTTCTGAAACCTCCTGCCCACCCATCTCTCACAATGGGCATAGGCCCCCTGGGGTATGGTTACTGTTGAGGTATTCGATGCATTTCCTTTGGGTGAAGTCTTTACTTTATCATATTTATTTTAGGATATCTAGTTCTTTCCTAAGTTTATTTATTTGTTTTATCATAGAATAATCAGTAAACTTCTTTCTTGAACGTTTTATCAACTTATGGATTTGAGTTTATTTTAATTTTCCATATTTTTATTATTATTGTTATTATTATTATCATTATTATTATTATTATTATTATTATTATTATTATTATTATTTTTAAGTTTTGGAAAATTCAGTATAATTCGTTATTAGTGAGATCTATTGCTGACCATGTTATTTCTTAACACTAATATAACATTCATCGTCAGCAGTTAGTAAACATTTGATAACACTTAACGGTCATGGCAATAAGAATTCTGATCTCATGACAATAGTGTTTTGAAACCTTTTTGTTGTATCAAACAGATGTTCTCCAGAGGGCGAGGGTGGGCGCCATTTAGTACAACACTTAAGGTCAACTCACATCCTGTTCGTTTTAGTGAATTGGTAACTGATTGTCTTGTGTAAGTGATTGTAATTGTTAGGGTAGTGGGTAATTGCAGGACTGATTTCATTGTTGTTTGGTGAGTCTGGTGGATGTCAGTGATTTCTCAGATTCTTAACGGGTTGTACATGTGAAATAGTGTTGGAGATTTAGATTGAATGCAACACTCTCTCTCTCTCTCTCTCTCTCTCTCTCTCTCTCTCTCTCTCTCTCTCTCTCTCTCTCTCTCTCTCTCTCATATATATATATATATATATGTATATATATATATATATATATACACATACACATATATATATATACATATATATGTATGTGTATGTATATATATATATATATATATATATATATATATATATATATATATATATATATATGTATGTAAATTGGGCATTTCCAAAATTGTATACGAAATTATTCTAAATTTTGTTCCCCTCCCTAAACGTACCATATAAGGGGGGGGGGCTCACACACTCGTATGTCAGGCGTTGCAACTACACACACTGTGTGTAAGACAGCTATCTACAATGTGAACAGGTTTTCTTGAGAAAAAAGTTAAATAGAGGGAAATGATTTCTGATATATACCAATTATAAATAATTTTATATGTATATATACACATACTGTATATATATATATATATATATATATATATATATATATATATATATATATATATATATATATATATTTATGTATATATATGTAGATATAGATATATATATATATATATATAGAGAGAGAGAGAGAGAGAGAGAGAGAGAGAGAGAGAGAGAGAGAGAGAGAGAGAGAGAGAGAGAGAGAGAGAGAGAATATGTTGGAGACCATGCCGGTGATCTGTGGAGACAGTAGGGGAATCCCTTTGAAACCAAGTGCCTTCCCTTATTGGTCCTTTTTCGCTGGTTAAGTATAGTGATGTTGATTATGACCTGCGAATCTCATTTATTTCGTTGTTGGCAAAACGCGCACGTGTCATAAAAATAGTATTACACATAATAGAAAAGATAAGAACATTATGTATCACCCTTTGTGATGATTGATATTTCACCGTATGTGGACATTACCCTGTTTATATTATGGCTATCTCAGTATATGTTGCATTACGATAGTTATGAACATCATTGTCCCCATAAATAAATATGATTTCCCGATTGTTGCTTTATCACTAAACAATAATACCGATGTTAATGTTACATTACAAGTTTACAGCAATGTTCAATATTTACAGTAACAAGGTCAAAGTTCAGTAACTTCCCCTGATATGAAGTTTGACCAATTTATGTATATTTTTGTTTACAAAGTTTGTTTTCTCATGCCTGACGTGTAACTATGCGTGTGTTTTGTCATTACCCTGTTAAATCTTCCTCTCATATCCAAGTCTCCAGTCATTCCGTGGAAGACTTTCATTGTCATCAATCTAGAAGTTCTTTTTTGCAGTATGTTCACTTCTGACATTTTTGAATGTTTTAAGCACTCCTTCTCTTCCTCCTATACCAGAACATGTCGACCAAGACTTGTACATATTTCCAACTCTCCAACTCTTTCTAGCATAGATCTTAGGTTCTTCAGGTTGTTCTGGTGGTGGAGGTACTACAGGTTTCATAGTCAGTAGTTGGTCTGTACATAATGGTTCAAGATCTCTTGATTTTATCTCTTACTGTTGTCAATAGTCGTGAGTT
>NC_090725.1:87190410-87192910 GCF_036898095.1 Palaemon carinicauda
AATATGTCCATAAGCGGTAATAGTAAGAACTTTGAATTTGGGAGCATAATTATAACACTAAACAAGGGCATTGAACATATTGTGAGTACATACTGAGAGGAATATATATATTTTTAAGTCTTGTGTGTCAAAAGTAAACGTCATTTACAAAATTTCAGTGCAAATTCCACTTTTTTTTTTTTTTTTTTTGGTGCCATAAGAAATGGTAATTCTGCATTTTGACTTATGTCTTTTGATCAGCAATCCCAGAATTGGTAAACCAGTAATGCTGTGCGTTTAGTTAAGTATCTTATTTTTCGAGGAAAAATAAAGTATAATATTTTAGTTCGTATTCATACTATACCATGCGTTAGTCATTAATTTTTATCTGTTTCGATTCCAGGATCTGGATTTAATTTCGAAAATTTCTGGAAAGATATTATTTTCGTTCAGTTGTGTTTTATCATTTTCCACTACGAATGTTTTTTTTTTTTCTGAAAAGGATGCGTGTGTGGTTTCCCTGCACGAGGGCCTGAGCTCTTTTATGTGGGACTTCTTTTCGTAACTGCAAGAAAATTCTAAACTGTTTCGTATATCTATTCCGGAGTGTCATGTTTCATATTTTATCTTTTTTGTTTATATATATTTTTTTACTGCCAAGGTTCTCTGCATGTTTGTTAATTATACCTGATTGGTATATCATCATTTTTCTTTTCAAGAGTTTGAACTAATTTTTTTCATTGAAATGCAAGTTTATCTCTTGTCGGGACTTTTCTCCCATTTCTCCTTTACTACAATACTTTAAGAAAGGTATTTTTATAGTTATTATTTCCACGTATTTATAAATTTGATTTGTGGCAAGAGTGTCCTAAGTAGCATCTATATTTATTTTTTTTTCATAATTGTATATCTGTACCTCTCTCTTCGCTTGTATTTTATTTCATCTCAAGAAAGTGTAATAAGACCCTGCTCTCTGAATGACTGTAACAGACAGAACTCCGCATTGCGTCCTTTCTTTAACTGAAGAGAGTGGGATTTTGTCATTTTCCTTGTCAGATATATTTGTGATTTTTATTTTCCAATATTATTTCTATTTATCATTGATAAAAGGTGAATCTGAACCTTCCATGCTTCTATGAAATACAATATCCGTCTAAACTCTCTCTCTCTCTCTCTCTCTCTCTCTCTCTCTCTCTCTCTCTCTCTCTCTCTCCAAAAGTGACTGAGACCGTTCCTATTACCCTTGTTCCCTGAATCCTCAAGGCCATTCTTCAAAAAATCCTATGGTAATTGAGCCATTGTTGATTCAAGTGGTTGATAGGATGCAGCTGATACGATTCAGATTTTTTTCTGTGGCTAAGAGATTGATTTATGGCACAATTTTATGCCTCGGATTTTTGCATTTTCGTAAAGTGCATGCATTTGAATAGGGTATAGTTTTTTTAAATTTTTTTTTCTTATTTATCTTATTTTATTTTTTTTTTTTTTCTTAAGAATTCTTGACTTTTTCTACATGTTCTAAAATGTTCTACTATTTGCCGCTGGTATGAATATGTTTAGTTAAATCCAGAATACTGTATAAACATTGTTCTTAGCTCATACGTGTTTTTAAAGTTTACAAAGCAGCATAAATATATTTTATTATTCTATACTAAAGAAATGACGATTGATGTAGTAGCCTAATAATTCTCGATCTTTGTGTAAGCAAATAAATCTTAATTCTTTTGGCGTTGTTAAAGTAATATTGTAGGGTTTTTTTATAAGGAAAAAAAAATACGCTTATTCCTAAACTAATCACCAAACCTAAAGATTTCCTTATATTTCTAAAACGCAACCTGAATATACACCAATCTATTTAGGAATTATAAGAAACAAACACTAACTAAGCAAAATCTGAGAACTCTAAATAAATCGATAGAGCTACCAAAGCAGAAGGAAGGATATTGGGCGTAAAAGTCAGTTCTTCATGCTCGTAGTAATCCCATTTTATAATGTAGGATCTTTAAATAGAATAGTCATATCTTTAACTTTTGGAAATGAGTCTGTAGCTTTCGGATAAGGCGTCATCTGTTTCAACTTCCGTATGAAGCGTTGTTTACCTGTATGTTTCTTTTACACTGCTATGCGCATTTTTTTTATTGCAGTTACCGCGACTGTATTGATAGAAAACGTTCTTGCTAGACTTAGAGAAAATGCAGTTGTTTGCAGTTGATTGATTAGTAAATATATTTAAATTATAAATGAGTATTAAATGTTTAATGAATTCCCAGTCATGTGTATCCTGTAAATATTTTGATTGATTTAACATTCTAAGTATTTTCTTTTTTCTCAATTTCTTTGTTTATATGTAAGAGCTGTTATTAGGGAAGTTTGATTCGATTTTTCGTATTATCTTTAAATTTCAAGTATTGTTTAGAATGTTTTCTGTTGATTGATGTTCTGTTTAGTAGAATTTTAAATATAGAAATTTGACACAACAGTATAATATGTACTTCGAACTGCATTCGCTGAAGTGGTGTGT
>NC_090725.1:87200410-87202910 GCF_036898095.1 Palaemon carinicauda
CCGATTCAACTGCCTGATTAGGAAGATCATTCCACAGTCTGGTTACAGCTAGAATAAAATTTCTAGAATACTATGTAGCATTGAGCATTATGATGGCGAATGCATGACTTAGAATTAACTGTATACCTAGTACTGCGTACAGGTTGGTACAGTCTAGGAAGATTCTGCAACCATAGGTCTACATTCTGGAGATGGAATTGATGCAAAGAGAGGGACATCATCTACATATGCAACAAGTTTGTTTTCTAAACCAAACTACATGCAATTCGTATATGATTTAGTATGAAAAGTTATGAACCCAGAACACTACCCTGAGGAACGTCAGGTATTACATTCCTATAGTCTCTATGGTGCCCATCAACAACTACTCTCTGCAATCTATTACCTAAAAGTTCATTAATGATGTCAAGAGAAGACCCACCCAATCCCAACTTTTTGAGTTTAAAAACAAGGGCCTCATCATGATTAGAACTATCAAGGAAGCACTATAAAATCAAGGCCAATCTTACGAACTTCGAGACCACAATCAAGGGATTTCTGTACAGCATTAAAAGTTGTAAGAATGGCATCACATGCTCGAAGACCCTTGCAAAAGTCAAACTGTAAATTAGGTAAAAGATTATTACCTTCAGCAAACCTATTTAGATGTATTGCCAAAAGGTGTTCAAAAACTTTACATAATAATGGGCAGTAATCAGAAGGGGGGAGCTACTGCAAACACATTTACCCAGTGGAATATCATTACAAACTCTCCATCGAATGCAAAACGAACCTTATCTTGATAACTTGATAAAAATGACAGACAACTTAGGAACTAAGAAATCAGCTGTATTTATTTATTTATTTAAAAAAAAAAATACCATGAAGAAATCAGGATAGATTCAAAATAAAGTCTTTTGCTCCAGTTACCTTAGATATTGGAATGGGAACAATCGAACGCTTTCTTTGCTTCTCTTATAATCATGATAACATCGTTTGTTATATTGTTAAATCTCATTAAACTTATTTGTGCGTGTGGTTCCGTGCCAACCTAATTTGGAACATCCGCAAAAGTACTAATTATATTTTGTATTTAGTTTTTAGAGAGTTTTATGAACTTATCAGCCAAAAACATGGTCACCGTACTCATCTGGGAGTTTCCATTTTTTTTTTTTCATTTGCATTTCCCCTTAGATCATTTACAAGACGATATTATTCATTTATGTTGCTGTCGGATATTTTCTTATGCTATTCAATGTTCTTTTTCCTTATTAAGTTATTATATTGTCACTTTACACTTTTGTATTCCTTCTATGCGCATTGAGTTTTTAACTTATTCCACTTTAACCAATTTCACCCTATTGTATAGTTATAGGTGCATCTAAGCACAGAGCCTATCAACCATGAGTTATCATGATCACGGGAAATTTTGATGTTTATTTTCTTTGTAATTTCATCTATAAACACTCATGGAGATATATTAGATTTTTTCTATAACCAATTTTATTTTCTTCTGTTGCACACAAATATCTGATACAAAATTATTCATTCCATCACTTGAAACTAAATGCAACGTATGTTCAGTCAACGTTGTTGCACAATTAACATTATTAACCAATTGACATGATTCTAGTATTTCACCAAAGGCAGTTGCATCACAATTATGCCTTATCCATCTAAAGAATGAAATCTCCATAGATAACTGGTTTCGTTGTTGCCATGTCGATCATCTCAATAAAAACATTTACATTTTTTCTTTGTTCTCGAAGGTTTGTGAGCAACTACGAAAGATTTTTTTTCTTAATTTGGGGTGTAGATTTTATTTCCATAAATTCAAAACTTGTTACACTAGTTCTTTGTACTATCTTGAGATGAGAATAGCCTTTGAGATTGACAAGCTCAACTCCCCTCCCCGACATTGCCTATTATACGTTCTATGTTATAATTTTTAGGAGATTTATACTTTATGTACATTCTCACACTGGCTTGCGTGCACACATATATAAGTTCATATATACGTAGATACCTTAGGGTAAATATATTTTGTTCCAAATATTGCAAGGATAACTCTGAACACGAATGAATTTTTCAGGCTCCCCCACCTCTGGCTCCCCGTGCCCCTACAACCTCCTTACGTAGAAGCAACAGCGGATCTGGCAGCTGTAGTGGCGGCTCAGGCGTCTCCACCGTTGTCTCTCCTTCGGGAATGACTTTAGTACACAATATGATGTACCGATCCCTACCACCACCGCCGTCGTCATCGTCAGCAGCCTCAACACACACCACCAGTACCCTAGGACACAGCGTCAGTCATACTCTCCACTCTCCGTCGGGTATAACCTCAGGGTCATCTGTAGCATCTTCAGCAGCCACCTCCCCGACGAATGCTATAGTTCCTACCACGTCCTCTCTGTCCCGAGTGCCCTCATACTCGCGGACCTCCTTCGGTACCTCCCATAGCGGAGGTAGCTCGCTTGGTTCCCCGTCCATGACTAGTTCGTGGACTCCAGGAGTCGACCTG
>NC_090725.1:87205410-87220410 GCF_036898095.1 Palaemon carinicauda
CTACAGTAAGCTGTGTTTAAATTCGAGGTCGCTCTCTTGCTCGTGATATTATAAATATAATTATTATTCATTTTACCATTCTTTATAAACGTCTGCAAACATATGTGAAAGTAATTGAATGAGAAGACTCGTTACGTTTGAAAGTGTTCTGTCACATCCCACTAAAATCCCATTAAGTCCATTCTCTAGCTTTTGAATTCCCCTCCTACCATGCTAGTGGTATTTTTAGCTTTATTTCAGAAGCAGGTCTTCTGAAAGCTATTTCACTTTCAAAATAACATGTTTGCTTTTATGGTTTTAATTGAATATTCTTTTTATTCTTTATTTACAATAAACGATATTGGCGTCAATGACCTTAGATGTTAGGAAGCCAGAAAACCTCAAATCAATCTATCAAACTGTCATATTCACAAGCCTTTTCCGATGATTGATTTAGTGTTATATGCTTTAGCGATGTCATATCACCAACCAATCCTCTTTTTGCCATTACATTCATCGAGCAACATTTTCATCTGTGGATGACAACACATATTATATACTCCGTCGCCATTCTTCTTTTAAAAAATGTACCTACAGTACTGAGTATTCTTCTGTAGACACCGTTTATTTCCATCATTCAAGCTCCTTTTCAAATACGTTGTCATAAGGCAGTTTAAACGTCTTTATTTAAGGAATGTTATTAAAAGGAATGTTTCATTATAAAGTCTTAAGGATTGATGGATTGCATTCTCAAGTTTTGAGAAGCTGAGCGAAATAAATCGGTGTTTCGATGCATTTTAAGGATTTTTTTTTACCTTGGGAAATATATACCCATCGAAGCGTATCTTTACATAAGCTGAATTTTTTCAGCTTGATTGTATGGATTTTAATACAGAAATACATATTTTGTTGGCATGACGTCAGTACATGATGGTAAAATTTTGCACAGAAAAAGTAAGAGATCGTTACAGGGAGTGCGAGTTCCTGTTTAAAGGTAAATCATTAATAGCAGAGACTAGGGACAGTAACAGTGCCCTAGACACTGACCATATTTACAGATGATCAGTGTACAAGGCCCCTCTCCACCCACACTATGATCAGGAAGGGACATGCGATGGCTGATGATGACTCGACGGGTAGACCTATAGGCTCCCCCAAACAACCCATCCATAGATCCCAAGGATGGTAAGGCTGTAGACCCTACAAGAACCTGTCGTCTTTGAGCAGGGCTCGAACCCCAGTCAAGCAGAACGCCAGGCATGGATGTTTCCAATAGGCCACCATAGTATATAGGAATCGAGATTGACCCCCTCAGCTTTCTACATGGTCAAGTTCTAAAGATCACGTCATAATCAATGGCTTAAAAGTGAAGTTCTAAAATAAAAAAAAAATAAAATTTTTAAAAAACTTAAAATTGATTGGTCTCTAAAAAAGTACTTTTGGATAAACACACCTTGCGGGCCGTGGTTTTGTGAATATTTTATTAACTCACCACATATTTAATAGTAATGTCTTGGTTTCATATCAAGGTTGACATGGTTTTACGCTTTCGAATATGCAACACTATTAACCGCCCCAAAATTTTATTGTACATACAGGGAGTTCATACTTAATTACAAGGATGTGGCGCAGTTGTTTTTAAAGTGGTTATGGGAGAGAAAGCGAGACAGAATTCATGTTTTATGAACAGTGCTTCGTCTTCATTTTCTTATTTATGTTTTCATTTATGTTTACATAGTATAAAAGATGCATTTTTAATGTTGTAGCTTAGTGCATTTGAAACTTTAAAATATTTCGCTTTACCGTGAATCCTGGTTCTGGGGCTTGCTTCCTCAAATGTATTGCATATCATTATTTTAGCAGACGATCTTCTGATACTTTGTTCAGTTCCAATGCAATACAAAGTCAAAAGGCGAAGAGCAGCTAATTGAATCCAGTTTTAAACTTTGCATCATAAGTTTGAGCTTCTAAAAGTTTCGTATTAGTTAGAATGGTAAATACTTTCTATGTAAATAAAATAGGGTTTAAAACTAATGTTCACAAAGTATTTGCGAGTCAATATGTTTGTAATTTAAGAATAGATTTCGATGTGTAGTAAAAATTGCTATTGTGAATATAATGTTAATTGCAAATTTTATTCTGTAAAAATCTATCATGATGTATATACAGTTATTATAAATTATAAGAATTGTAAATATATATTTCTTGGTAAAAAAAATAGCTTTGAACTCTCTTCAGAGTTTATTAGTTTTATAACAGATATTATAAATGTGGTTGCCATTAGCCTTGGATGGAGTTTATAACGTATTTAGCGATACGCCCAGATCACTCCCACACTGTTGTAAATATGAATTAGAATTTTAATTTCGATGGCCTCGCCTTCAAAGCAAGTAGCTGTGGTATGTACTGTAGTCAAAGGAAAAGAAATGTCGAATTATATTCAAATGATGATGCTGATAATTGTTTGCATGGACTTTGCACATTCCAACTGAAAATACTTTGTTATATGCTTGAGTGCAGATGATTTTTAAGGAGAAAAACGAAAAGGAAAAGGAAATTGGTTCCCTCATAAAGTATTTGGGTAACTAATTTTCACTTTCGGAATTTATAATCATTGTAAAACAAGGGATGTAACGTGGCCTTCAGCTTGCTTGTCTCGTCCGTAAGACCTTTACTTTTATATGAGTCATGGTTCTGTTGGAGGGAAAATTAATTCTGGTCATGGCAATGGGGTTCTGATTTAAACTGAAATAATTGTTTTTCAGTTCTTACTAATATAATAATGTCAATACTAATAACTACTACTACTACTACTACTCACATTATTATTATTATTACTATTATTATTATTATTATTATTATTATTATTATTATTATTACTTGTCCATCTACAACTCTAGTTGGAAAAGCAGGATGCTATAAGCGCAAAGCCTCCAGCAGGGACAAATAGCCTAGTGAGGAAAGGAAACAAGGAAATAAATTGAACTACGTAAGATGTATTGAATATGAAATATCTTAAGATAAGTAACACCGTTAAGATAGATCTGGCATATACAAACAATGAAGATAGACGCAAGTCAGTCTGAAAAACATGAAAACTTTCGCTAAAACTTCTACTACCAATACCACTTCTAATACCACTACCAATAATACCATCATTACAGTTAGCTTAGCTCCCGGTCTATGAAAATCCATTTGATATTAAAGTTTAAATGGTGTAGCTGCATCTCTTAACGCCATAGCATATTGGAACGTCCCTTTTCCGTTCTAATTCTTTTACTTTAGTTCCGTGATCATGTTCTATACTGGTGTGCATTGAACGGTACAGAGATGAAAGTATTTTCTCCTAATCACGATTTTCTTTGTTCGCCGGTCTCGTGACTCAACTTTATAGTTGATGATGATGAGGAGCTTTGTTTGAAATAGTTTGATAGACTCTCTCTCTCTCTCTCTCTCTCTCTCTCTCTCTCTCTCTCTCTCTCTCTCTCTCTCTCTCTCTCTCTCTCTCCAAGCATTGTTACACCTATGGGTTATATAATGTGGAATGAATACAAAGGCCTGTTAACCTTCGTATATGACAAAAACCCCTGCAATACTCAACTGATCGTGACGTACATTCTCCAAAGTCATTGTGTATAATTTGTTTGAAATCAGGATCGCAGGTGTAGCAGCAAGATAGAACAGTAAGGTGCTGTATATACTGTATACTGTAGATGTTCGAGGTGCTTGAATGAATATTTTTTGTATCTAAAGAGGCTTGGTTTTTTATTTCAACAAAATCATAGCTTGATTTGTGTATCTCTAAATCAAATGCTGGGGAGATTGACAATTGTGTCCTTGTATAATTCTGGGTTGAACAAATAAAGTGACGTGTAACCTCGATTTTATTTGATTTTGCAACAGAGCTTAACAATTATCGTGAGATGAGAGTTCAATTGGAGGGAAATGAATTCCATGTCTGGCGATGTTCTAATTTAAACTGAAATTATTCGTTCGGATTCTTGGTAATATTATAATGTCATTACTACTACTACTACTACTACTACTACTACTACTACTACTACTACTACTACTACTATCAGTAGGCCCACTACAAATACTACTACCATTACCAATACTATAAAGTGCAATGGTTATTGTACAGTCATACGCCCTCGTATGCTGTTAAATTTTGTTAATGAACAGTTCAACATTCCCGTGGTTTTCTACCGTTATCCACCCATCTTTATTTTTGGAGGTTCACCTATCGCTTCTTATCTGGTTGTCACTGTATTGTATTCAAAATACCACCGTATCCACCTGAGCCCTTTGACTTTGTTGCCCTGTCCCCTTTGACCTCCATTGAATGAAATTCGGTACACCATTAGTGGAATGGACTTCTTACTATCGAAAAACCCGATTCGCTGCGTCCGAACACACACATACCCACACACACACACACACATACACCTCCCCTATATAATAAAGAACAAGTGTATGTATATATATATATATATATATATATAGCGTATATATATATATATATATATATATATATATATATATATATATATATATATATATATATATATATATATATATACTGTATACCCTTCCGGTCACGTTGAGCTCTCCTAGTCTCTTTTGTACGGGAAATAGGAAGTTGTTATACCCTGGTGTGAGATGGGGTTGCGTGTGTGCTTAATTATCTAAATATTTAGTAGTCATTTTTGACGGGTCGCTTATACTAATGTATATATATATATATATATATATATATATATATGTATATATGTATATATATGTATATATATTTATTATATATATGTATATATATGTATATATATATATTATATATATGTATATATAGTATATATATATATATATATATATATATATATATATATATGTATATATGTATATATATGTATATATATTTATTATATATATGTATATATATATATATTATATATATGTATATATAGTATATATATTATATATATGTATATATAGTATATATATATATTATATATATGTATATATATATATATGTATATATATATATATGTATATATATTATATATATGTATATATATGTATATGTATATATATATGTATATATATTATATATATATATATGTATATATATATAAACTCGTGTGTACATTCCATTCACTGTTGTGTTGCCAAATACCGTCAACAACTTAGTTGGCGATAAGGAAAGCAGGAAGTTATGTTCCTTAACAATGGCTCCTTAACATGACTTCTTCAAGGGCACCGGCAGTTTTTGTCTGTACCTCATAACCACTTAGAGATGAGAAAACGGGAAAATAAGTCCTCCTTCCCTTCCCTTCCCTTGGCAAATAATTTTTCACCTACTTGCGCTACGTAGCAAGAGTGGTTTAAACTCAACAACAAATGCAGCCGTTTCTAGTCCACTCCCGGACTAAGACCACGGACTTCTCAATTCATATATGGGATTTAGCCAGTTGTCAATCACCACGCTGGCTAGTGCAGATTGATGATAGTGGGGTATTTTCGACTCATCGCTTGCAGCAAACCAACCTAGTATGGGTGACCCTGACTAGTACAGCTTTACTGATCATGGCGATACGCACACCCTTTCATTACTCGGAAAGGGGGATTAAGATCACCTGGATGTAAATATGTTAAATATCCTTATCATGGAAACTTAACAATCCTATTTAATTTCTCAGAAAGTCTTAAGGGTGGGTTTGGTAGTGCCCCGCTATCTTTGATTTTTATTGTTATTCCATACCATAAGGGATGCCCAATAGCTTTATTAACTGTCGGATAGCAGGCTAGTAGCGGTCCGCGGACCTGGAAAATATAAGCCGAGCGCTACAACATTTGGCTAAGGTACACATTTTGTGTGATTGCGCCCTTCTTACAGTGGGCGGTACAAGAAGCCAAAGTGAGCCCTGTGGCTGAGCAATGCCACATTCGGCACACTTTGTTAGGTGCGTTGATCACTCCAAGGGTAAATAAATCCAGTTTCTGCTGTGGTAATGGAAAAGGGCGTTTGTTTATTAACCTCATCCGTAGGACTTACTGAGAAATTAAAAAGCTGTAAATCTTGTCTTGTGCCCGCTCCGTCATTCAAATGTGGATTCAAGATAATAAAAGAAAAATCATTGAACCGATGCTCACTTATTTTTTCTCTGCTTATCAACTGTAAAAAAGGTATACCTAAATTTGTCCCAAAAGGCTCTTTCTGCCCCAATGTACGATCAGCGCCACCGAGATCTACGTCGGTAAAATCTATTGTCATCATGAACCAACCTGTAAAGTAGTATTGCAGAGAATTACTGCTGTGGTAATTTACAGAAGAACGATATGATCCCTCAAATTTGGAAAAAAAAAAAAAAAAAAAAAAAAAACTTTAGGAAGCTTCTCGTGATTTCATATTATATTTACTTGTCAACGCCATTTGTTTGTCTATTGCAATTTCCGAGAGAAGTTGTTGTGATCAGATTTTTTTGCTCTTGGAATTGCATCACTTAGGGAGGAGGAACCTGGAAGTGCTGACGTCATGTGCGATGTGTCATAGAAGATTAGTTATTGGGGAGGGAAGGGGAGTCGGAGAGGCGTTGGAACCATCCCCTGTACGGAGGGGGGAGGGGTGTTCTGATTATGGAGGGGATCAGTGAATCTGGAACTACAACGAAGAAATCCATCAGAGTAAAGTCTTCTCTCGTCTCTCCCTTCGTTCTCCCCCTTCCACATTTTCTCATAACTTACCCTCCCCCTTTTTATGCTCCGTATGAAGTATATACAAATTTATCCTTCGCCATCCTTTTTGCATTATATCCCTACCCCTCCCCCTTCTCCACAATGAGTCGCCCTCCCTTTGAGGAAAATACTTCCAAGCGCCTTCCTAATCCCCTCTGATTTAAGGCTCTTCTCCCCCCCCGTACGATTGTGACTCTCCTCCCTCATTCTCCATCTCCCTCCACTCCAGTCACTCCAGTGTCACCAGTCCAGTCTATGCCTGGAACTCTTCCGGTAGGGAGCGAGAGAGGGAGGATCGCAGGGAACAGAGAGAGGATTATCCCCAGCCAAACACTCTTGTCCCAATGACTCTCTTTTCTGAATCCTGATTCATGGAAGCACCAGTCAGTAGTCATCTGCAGCCGTGCTTGGAGTTGTCGTCTCGTGCTTTTGTGTTGGAACCAAACTTCTTTGGATTGAGAATCGCTGGTGTTTTCCCCATGGTGAAAATAGGCTGCAACGTGATTATTTGCTAATTATTTGAAAATGAAGTGGCCTTAAGTGTTTGAAAAGTGTTACTTAGATTTTAAGAGTAATTGTGGTTTTTTATATCCTTTGACAGTTTCTAAGTGAATTGTTGTGTATTGACTAGTTTTTCTCAAGTTCGTTTAATGCCTATTCAAGTTTTGAAGATTATTTTTATCCAGAAATTTTACATGATCCCCTTTTGATTGTTCGCAAAGTTGTCTATATATAAGTGTATTCCGTTAATTAAATACTTATTAAAGGCCTATAAGTGTATTCCGTTAATTAAATACTTATTAAAGGCCTATGCGCTGGTGATGTAGTATGTTTAATTTCATATAGCTTAGCGTAATGTTACTGTTATAATATACCTACCAAGATATCGGATGTTAGATGAATACAGTTTCTGAATCTTAAATAAAATTTAATAAGATTATGACCAATGATTTTGTCAGAACAGATTACTGATTCTCTAATATAAATTTAGATTACAAATGAACTTATTCAGATTTTCCGAAACATTTCAAGAAACTTAAGTTTTCCTAAATAGTTTTAAGAAACTACAATATTCAGAAATCAATCAATTCCAAATCACATCTTGAAAATCATAGTGATTGAGCATGTGGGAGTCGTTGTTTGGAATCCTCCACAAGGGTCGCATCCGAAGGAACATTTTTCGGTCCAGGAAAGTTAAGGTGAGTTTACTGTCTTGGAAGATAATTCTTTGTTTCATTTGAGAGGGAAGAAAGGGACCTCAAATACCACGGCTCCATAAAAGAGGCCCAGGTTGAAGCCGGGATTTATGGGGAAGAGGAAATACTTCTATGTTAACGAGGAAAGATTAGAGCAGCCGACCGGTTAATTGGGGGTATGGATCAAATGCTTAACGCCGCACGCGGGTAGAAGAATATACCCGGAGAATTGTCCGTGTGATCATATTTCGTAGCCTTGCCTATTGAATATATTAGTCGGCAGTTCTTGTTATTCACTGTTGTGATTGTTATTGTGTTATATAACAGTGTGGTTGTTATTGTATTGTATAGTAGTGTGATTGTTAGTGTTGTATAGTAGTGTGATTGTTAGTGTTGTATAGTAGTGTGATTATTGCGTTACTTAGCAGTGTGATTGTTATTGTGTTATACAGTAGTGATTGCTATTGTTTGTACAAGTGTGATTTCATGTTTTCTTCTCAATATCTTTCAGAAGTAAATGCAATTTACGTGACTTGCTGCAATAGTGATTGAATTGACTGTCAAATGCACTAAGAAAGGAGAACAAAGTCACGATAAACCTTAATGTTAGAGAAATGGATGATAGAGAAAAGTGGGATCATTCCAAAATTAAACAATAGTGAAAATGATCAGCGATTATTGTTATTCTGAGTTGGATAAATCACAGAAGTTACACATAATTCTTCTACAATCATGTTTTAACACATGATAAATCTTTGCTTGAAAGCACCTTTATTGTTAAGGGTTGGCTTCTGAATCCAAATATCCTCATATTCTAATCTATATTTAATTGATGTAACGCGAGCTTTTCTTTTGCTTTGCATTGCTTTTTTGTTAATGAAGTTGTCTTCGATACCTTTGTGCATCCTTAAAAGTAATTGTCCTGATTGGTGATTTCTGGTTATAGGCTCATTGATTCAACGTTCTGAATGTCTTGTATTGGATGTGAACTATTGAATGATGTGTTAAAAGAAAAAAAAAAACAGCACCTACAACTTTATTAGGAAAGGTTGCTATTTTTTAGATGACTCCACGTTGATTTTAGGTATATTGTCTCAGTTTTGTCCATCAAATTTAATGGTTTTATTCCTTAAACGTAGCCTCCCTTAACTGCCTTCACTGATACTTGGGGATAGAATTAGAAATAGATGGATACGAACGCAGTCTTTAGATTGATCTGTAATTTTATAGTTTACCCGAGATAATTAACGTTATGAACTGCAGAAATGGTCGCAGAAGTATATTAACGTATAGGTAGAAAATAAAAATACGAATACGTTTGTTTTAGCAAATACGCTAATGCTTGCTGCAGTGGCCCAAATATCTGTTATGTTAATAAGAGTAAGGTAAATGTCATAATGATAGATGAAGATAGCTTGTATGTCATTTTCTTTAGAGTGTGTATACGCTCTCACTAATTTAAAGTCTCCAAGGATGGCCAAATTTCGGTGACAATTCCATGAGTAATTTCTGTAACTTTACATTACAGGCGTTAATGGATTTTATAATGTCACACATACAATACACACACACACACACACATATATATATATATATATATATATATATATATATATACAGTATATATATATGTATATATATATGTATATATATATATATATATATATATATATATATATATATATGTATGTATGTATGTGTACATAATTATATGACCGTGCGACAACAAACATCTCACGGTGGCCATGAAATCGTCAATGCATTGTCGAAAGCAGGCAGGGTGAATAAAAACTGTATTTTGAATAATTTTGTAAAGCAACCCATGGATTACCTTATATTCTCATTCCTTTCCTGATAACCTCCCAACACGCAAATAATGAAGGTCGTCTTCTCCCGCCTCGGGGAACAGAAGGGGAATAAAAAGGAATAAAGGACAGACGACGAACGTGTTCGTATTGGTGCATTCATGCTTGACATTAACCGTCATGTATTGTCTCCCGACTTCCTCCTCATAAAGACGGTAGTCGATTACTTGCCTATTTTGTTTAGAATGTTCGGAACTCCTTCTCGTCAGTTCGTGATGTAATAATAAGTGGAGAACTTCAAGGTATACAAGTGGTTCTTATTGTTTACGCGTGAACATTTTTTTTATAGATTTTTTCACATCTGTGCTGGTAAATCCCATGAAAGTGTTTACACTTTCCTCTGATACGACAGATGACGCACGTGTTTGGTTGTGTGATTCAGTGATGAGCTGTAAGCGCCAGTATTGTACATTAGTTCACACCGAGATTCCTGAGAACGAATCGAATACAGAAGCTCCTTGATCTCCCATTCACCCCCCCCCCCCTTCTTTCCCCATATTTTTTTCCCTTTTTTATCGAGTGGAAGGTTTAAAAGAATGTGTTGTTACCAGGGATAAATATTGTGTTCCAGCCAAGAAACTTCGCCCGTGGGAAACGTTGTACGATATGTTATAAGTTTTTTGATAATGAAATTTATTTTTAATTTTCTTCGCAACCCCCCCCCCCCTTCTTTGCCCATTTGTTTACAGAGAGGAAGATTTAAAAGAATGTATTGTTACCAGGGGTTATTTTTGTGTTCCAGCCATGAAACTTCGCTTGTGGGAAACGTTTTACGATATGTTTTAGGTCTTTTTGGTAATGAAAGTTAATTTTTATTTCCCCCATGAATTTCCAAAGCTTCAAATAAATGTTGAGCTTCGGCACTTGCAAAAAGTACCAATTGAGAGATTCAAGAGGTTTAAAAGAAACTTGTGATTGTAGCTATTTTAATCACGAAATGTCACTATAAATGTTATGTGATCTATTTACTATGAGTGAAAATCATTAATTTGAACCAGGTACTTGGTACCTGGCTATAATCTGAACATTCAGTAGTCATTAAATCGATGAAAATGGATATCAACCTCGTATTCTTGGGTTGGTCGGTCTGTTTTTCCCATAGTATTAATTTTGGTGTTAATGTTGACTCATTCATAGCGACGCTGGTAACGTTCATAGGCCCCCTCATCACAAATTCGATGAGAGAGAGAGAGAGAGAGAGAGAGAGAGAGAGAGAGAGAGAGAGAGGAATGTCACAGTGAATCGTCTCGTGGCATCTCAATAAGGATGGAATACATACATACATATATACATACATACACTCTCTCTCTCTATACACACACACACACACACACACATATATATATATATATATATATATATATATATATATATATATATATATATATATATATATAAAAGCACCGGGAAATGTAAACATTGAGTGAATCCTGGCTAATTTCGTCAATGCCTTCTTAAAAAGTCTGGATTCACTCTATATACATTTTCCCTGTGCTTTTTTGCATGTAAGCATAACTTGTTCCTGCAAGTTATATATATATATATATATATATATATATATATATATATATATATATATATATATATATATATATATAAATTGATAAGGTAAGTATTAAAGTTGTGAAGTGTTGGTTATAGTGATATTGCCATTTACTGTATGTATCCCATTTTTTGCTTTCCCTGCGTGAACAACGTAGTGTGCGTGCTTAATTGGGGAGGGCTGGGTAAATTGGTAGAGATTATACGTTAGATTTGGGTGTCAGTGTTAGTTTCCTCGCCTAAAACTTTTCCTTTTTTTTTTTTTTTTAATGGGTTGTGCTGTATTTTTCTCCTCTTGCATATCCGTAGTCTGTCATTATTCCTTAATTATGCATATTTATATTGGATTGTGTATTTGATTAGTATTACTACTTAATTGAAATATGCCTGTGTACGTAATGTTCGCAGTGCATAAACTATGTCACACGAAATAGCAGGATTTGCCAATAGTTAATCAATTCAATCCAATAGGATGCTAAATGGTAAAAGAGCAAAGCCCGTGTATTGTATTCGTTATAATTAACCGTGGTGGATTATACTTTCATTGTCCCCTATTTAAGCATTGGTATCCACAGGATAAAGTAACTACTGTATGTTGCTCGGTAAGCCACTTTCATACATTCTATTTTATTCTTAGTTTTAAGTGAGTTTTCATGATGTGGTAGAATGTCATTTGGATTTGAAGGATTAGATTTTTATACCCTATTGTTAATTTTTATTTTTTATATTGTAAAATATTCTTTTTTTAACTTCCTATTCATTTTCCAGAGTTGATCTTAAGGGTTAGATTGCGTTTGGGTTTTTGCTAATACAGTTGTTTGGTACAGACGATTTCCGCTGCATTCTCAGCCATTTTATATCATTATCTCCTGTTAATTTCTTGTTCAAGTTGTCATTACATGGGCACGATGTCTCGGAGCTCCCTCACTTTGACCTTTCGAACTTTTATAAGTTGATTTAGTATGAGTACGTGGGGTTTTTATTAGATGTGGAGGATGTGGCTTCTGGGGTGGGATATAATAGAGGTAGGTATCCCGGCATGTGAGCGAATCTATCTTGGAAGTGAAGAGCATGAGATGAGACAGACACTTTTAACTTTACTTTTCTCGTTTAAGAAATCTACCTGTCTCTCTAGACTGGTTCTTTAAAATGAATAAATAATATGCTGTGTTCAAACTGGACTTTAGTTAACCTTGAGAGTGAAGCATCCTTTTCAAAGCCGCCTTATGGTGCAGCAAAAATTTTGCTTCAAAACTTATTCTCAAGAGTCTGAGGGTTATTTCTGTGTAGGCCTATGCGAAGTCTAACCTTTTCACGTGATTAACTCATGGGCCCCTTAGCACCAAAGTAATGCAAAAAATAGCATATCCATACCTTAGATCCTGGGGTTGCATTGATCTTGTATGGGGGAGATTATGGTTGATATTTTCTTCCAAACGAGTGAGTTATACTGGAAAGTATTCTTACTGTGTTTGGTAATTTACTCTTCTATGAGTTTCTCAAGGATATTAGAGATGTTAAAGTTGAATTTAACAAAGGTGATTAGCTAAAGCCTAAAACTAAGCAATTTTTCTGTCAAAATTGCTCTGTAAACCGGTGTACAGTATGTGATTTAGATCTACTGAACTCTTATATTCTATCCATACTCGTGATGCTCTCTCAATCACATCTCTTGAACGTGAGACATCATCTTTACGGTTGTAGGATCAGCTTTTGGTTCCACGTTATTCGTTTCTTCCTTTTGCTTGACTGTGTGGATGTTCCCCTCAGTCTTGCCCAGCTTATTGACCTCATCACTAACTTTCAACCCTGCACTTGAGTTAGGTTTATGAGTTTGAAGGGCTGTTTTTCTTTCTACTTACCTCTAGATCTTTGGAGAACATTTGAATAGAACACTTGAAGAACGACATTCACCGATTGCGTGCTTTGTTGCACTAGCTGGAGATGGAGTAGTTGCTAAACAACAGTAGTGTGTCCTGCAAACATTCATACTGGAAGCATCAACTCGTTCTTATGTATGCATTTTTAAATTTTCCCTTATTCTTTTAAAGTGCAAATAATCTAATTTACGTTTCTGATTTTTTAAATCCAAGGTTTGGTTTGTGTGTGTGTGTGTGTGACGCGCGCTCAGGCACGTGTATATACAGAAATACTAATGTCGCCACACACACATTTATTGCAAACGTTTCGACATTTCAAATGTCGTCATCAGTGCTACCTAAAATAAAGATACAAGAAACAATACAATTTCAAATTGAAAATTACATAAAATAAGTAAAGAATGATTAAAAAATGCATCCAAATTGAATAAAAAATCAGTCTTACGAAAAGGGGGACAGCAATGGTATTACAATTGAGATCAGACCTAAAATATTTTATGTGAAGAGATTCTAAAATTCTTAAGTCACTTACTGAAGAAGAAGAATCGATTATCTTAAAATGCTCACTACGTAGAACGACCTTACATATTTCAGTTTTTTTTCTTTTTCCTTTTTTAAGCCTTCAGATAGTTACGTACAATGTGTACGTATATGTTTCTCGACATATGTGTATTTGGGAAAAAATATTTAAGACAAACTCGTAATAGTTTAAAGAAATTGTAGGTAACTATTTGAAGGTCTAGAAAAATTGAAAAAACCACAAGTGGACATTAGAGAGCTTGCCCCTTTAATCATTCCGCATGTCTAATGGGATATGAGCTCCTCCCACGATGGCCTAGACTTGTTGTCTAGCAAATACAGGTGGTTTGTTTCTTTGATGTTCTGTAAAGGTGTGTGAATGTTCGTACTTTCACTGTGCCATATTTACAATATAGTGAAAAGAAATTCTCTCTCTCTCTCTCTCTCTCTCTCTCTCTCTCTCTCTCTCTCTCTCTCTCTCTCTCTCTCTCATATTGTGTGTGTATATATATATATATATATATATATATATATATATATATATGTATATATATATATAATGTGTGTGTAAAGAGATAGATAAATGGATTCATTCACTGTTCAACCTTTGACTAGTATAACCGTGGAGTTTTCCTCAAACTTTACCTCTCGAATCCTTGTGCTTCATCATAATTACTTTCAAAACATCTTTCTATCTGTTCAGCCACTCTTGGTGTGCTCTCTTCATTGTCTTTTTGTGGTTCTTAATAACAGAGTAGTTCTAGTGTTCTGTTTCCAGACCAAACATTCATAAATCAACCAACCAAACTTATAGGTGATCATTAATTTGAAAAGCTTATTTAAAATAACCAAACATTCAATATTTTCCCCTAGCAAAAGCCACCCAATTAGTTTTTTTAACGTGAAAGCAACGGAAATTGGTTATCGTATTCTATCTGGTAGATCTTATTTATATTTTCGTTAAATTACAACCAGTAAATGTGTAACTGTTCACTCAGTAAGTAAGGTACATAAATTCACCGGCTAGTTGGTTCACTGCAAAATAATCACTTGAATTATGAGAAAGAAAGACAGGGTTGGATGTGTCGAGAGGTAGCTTGGGAGATGGGAGGGTTGTTGAAGTAAAAGTAACTTGTGGATAATGATGTAATGGTGGGACATGCCGCTCTTTACGTGCATGTAATTATAAGAGGCCCTAACTTAATGCAATAAAAAGAAAGAAAAAAAAAGACTTCCTGTCATGGTGAACCATCTTTTGATTTGAAAATCTAATGTGCCCTCGAGTAT
>NC_090725.1:87225410-87235410 GCF_036898095.1 Palaemon carinicauda
ACGAATACTCTATCAGAGTATCTATAGATTTAGTTTTACTGCGATAAGGTTCAAGAAGTGGTCCACTCTAATCTTGCTTTTGGGAAGGTTTGGCACTGCTTAAACTTTATATTTTTTTGTACAAACTTAGATTATTAAAAAAGAAATTGCTATCTCTCTCTCTCTCTCTCATATATATATATATATATATATATATATATATATATATATATATATATATATATATAATATATATATATATAAATGATATATATATATATATATAATATATATATATTCTTCTTCCCAGCTTTATCCCTATTCGGGGTCGCCGTTTCTAATGAGTCTCTTCCATCTCCCTCTGTCCTGTGTCATTTCCTCCCGTACTCCCTTCTCCCTCATATCATCTCTAATGCAATCTCTCCACCTGGTCTTAGGTCTTCCTCTCCTTCGTGTTCCATCCACCTCCACGTCCATCACTTCTCTTGCCATGTGTTGCCCTTCTCTTCTCATCAGGTGGCCATACCATCTTAACCTTGCCTCTTGCACTTTCTTTGATGCCTCAGTGACTTTTACTGTACCCCTAATATGTTCATTTCTAACCCTGTCCTTTTTGGTTACTCCACTCATCCACCTAAGCATCCTCATCTCGGTTACGTTCAACTTTCTACCCTCTGCTTTCTTTAGGGGTGCTGCTTCCAATCCATATGTCATTGCTGGTCTGACCACTGCCTTGTGCACTCTGCCCTTCAATCTTATAGGGACTTTCCTATCACATATGATACCAGACACCTTCCTCCAGTTGTTCCAACCACACTGAATCCGGTTGTTAATTTCCTCTTCCATGTTCCCCCCATTGTCGATCACTGAACCAAGGTACTTGAATTTATGAACCCTTTTGATGTTTCCTCCGCCTAATTTGATTGTTGTTTGCTGGTCGCCATCCATCTCGGTTGTCATATACTCTGTCTTCTTCCTGCTTATTCTTAAACCTCTACTCTCCAAGGCATATCTCCATCTTTCTAGTTTCCCCTCCAGTTCTTCCCTGTTCTCGGCTACCAAGACTATATCATCTGCATAGAGCAGACACCATGGTGGCTCCTCCCTGACATCCTCTGTTAACACATCCAAGACGATGTTAAACAGGAGTGGGCTTAGAGCAGATCCCTGATGTAGCCCGACTCCAACTTGGAAATTTTCTGTTCTTCCAACTGTAGATCTGACGCTGGTCTTTACATTTCTATACATCTCCCTGATCATTCTGACATACTTCTCCATCACTCCTCTCTCCCTGAGACATCTCCATATTTCCTGTCGTGGTACTCTGTCATATGCCTTCTCTAGGTCTATAAAGGCCATATGCAAGACCTTTTGCTTCTCTCTGTACTTTTCCATAATTTCTCTCAAAGCGAAAATACCATCCACAGTACTAAGCCCCTTCATGAATCCTAGTTGCTGTCTACCGATGGAAACTTGCTGCCGTAATCTTTCATCCATAATTCTTTCAAATACCTTCAGTGTATGTGACATGAGTTTTATTCCTCGATAATTTTCACAACACTGTATGTCCCCTTTCTCTTTGAATATTGGGATTAATATACTTTCCCTCCATTTTTCGGGTATTGTCTCACTTTCCATAATCTTTTTCATTAACTGCCACAATATGTCAATTCCTTCCTCATCAAGAGCCTTCCAGGCTTCTGCAGGTATGCCATCTGGTCCCACAGCTTTACCATTTTTCATCTTTTCCAGTGCCCCTCTAACCTCAGCTTTTGTTATTTCTGTGACTGGTCCACAATTTGTGTGTCCGTCTCCTCTTAGAAATCTTTCATTTTCTTCATTCAGTAAGGCCTCAAAATATTCTTCCCATCTCTTTATTATGTCTCTCTCATTTCTCAGTATATTTCCATCCTTATCCTTAATCTGTCTTATGTGTGTTATATCCTTGGTATTCTTATTTCTCATGTGTGCTAGTTTAAAGATCTTTCCTTGCCCTTCCTTGGTATCTAGCTCTTTGTAAAGCTGATCATATGCTCTATCCTTAGCAATTGCTACAATTTTCTTTGCTAATTTATTTGCTTCCTTATAGGCCATCCAGTCCTCTTCCATTTGGGTCCCCTCCCACCTTTTCTTCGCTTTTCTCTTTTGCTTTGTTGCATCCTTCACTTCTTCACTGAACCACCACGTTTCCTTATTTTCGAACATCTTACCACTACTCTCACCCAATATTTCTCTAGCAACCCGCAGTATTATCTCCATCGTTCTATTCCACCATTCATCAACATCCTCAATTTCATGAGTTAGTTCCTCTAATACTTTTTCTTTAAACTGCCTACAAAGTTCAATATCTTTCAGCTTAAACCATTTAATCCTTTTTGGCCCCTGCATTTTTTTCTTCCTTATTTGTTCAACTTCCATAACCAAGTCCATCACTACCAAACGATGTTGCACACTCACATGGTCTCCTGGTATGACCTTACAATCTTTTACCTCGCGCAAATCTTTCCTCTTATACATCAAGTAATCTATCTGGCTGGACCTTCCGCCGCTTTTGTACGTAACTAGATGTTCTTGCCGCTTGGTGAAAAAAGTGTTCGCCAGTACCATATCCTTGGCCACAGCAAAATCAACAATTCTCTCACCCTCTGCATTTCTTTCATCATAGCCATACCCACCATGTATACGGCTGATCACATGGTTATTCTGGCCTACATGCCCATTTAGATCTCCCCCGACAAGGCATCTTTCATCTGCTGGTACCTTTTCCATCTCCTCCTCTAAGTCTGACCAGAAGTGATCTTTCTCTTCATCTGAGCATCCTGACTGGGGTGCATATGCACTAAAGATGTTAACAGTGCAATTTTCAACCATCAGCCTGACCCAAATAATCCTATCGTTTCTTCTATTTACTTCAACGATTTCCTTCTTCATTTCACTTGACAGAATTATTCCAACACCATTCCTACCTTCTTTATTTGCTCCGCTATAGAACATCTTATACCCCTCCCCAAGTTCCCTCGCTTTGTTACCTTTCCATCTTGTCTCCTGTACACACAGAATATCTACTCGTCTTGTTTTCATAAGGTCAGCTATTGCCCGCCCTCTTCCTGTCATTGTACCAACATTTAAGGTTCCTACTCGTAGTTCTCGAGCTCTCATCTTTAGCCGCACTCGCTCACGATGCGGTAGCCCTTGCATGTCCACAGAGTTAGGGCGATGTATCTGTGGGTCACTTCCAGGTGACAACCTAGCCCTATTCTCGTTCCTTGTAAGACTCATTTCATAAAAGTTCTGGCAGGAGATTTTACAGACGGATGCCCTTCCTGACTCCAACCCTCCCTATTTATCCGGGCTTGGGACCGGCACTGAGTTGGGCTATCTTGCCTTCCCCCAGTGGCTAGGTTATATAATATATATATATATATAATATATATATAATATATATATATAATATATATATATATATATATATATATATATATATATATATATATATATATATATTTACTATATAACGTAGTTATTTAGTCATTTAAGTTAATGATATTTACATCGGTAATAACATTGTATAACAAAGCATTGATAACGAAAGCGCCTACTGTACTTTTATATCCAATCCGTGTTCATGCGGGTAAAATTTAAGAACAGTACTGTACTCTACGAGAGAGAGAGAGAGAGAGAGAGAGAGAGAGAGAGAGAGAGAGAGAGAGAGAGAGAGAACTTGAACCCGAGACCAATCTAATCAAAGAAAACTGAACGTCTTGAAGTTGCTTTAAGGGTAGTCTTAAGAATTCTAGATCAGTTCGCCCCATGGTCATGCTTTCGTTTACCATTGCATTTTCTATAGAACATTTTAGATTATTTATATTTTTTCAACGGCATCAATTGCCTTGTTTTGTAGGTCTTAAGCTAAAGCTGAGCAATTATAAATAGTTTGTCCTCCTCATTTCCATGCAATGTTTCATATCAGTTGAAAATAGAAATTCTATGCAGTAATAAAAGTAAGAAATTTTTTTTTCGTAAGTTAATCAGGCTTTGACCTGACGGTGTCAGGTTTAATTGCCGATTCCAACACGACCTGGAAAGCTTATGGTACCCGAAAGCTCAAAAGAAATAATGTTTTTATTGGGCCTGTTAGTAAAGTCCTTGCCTGGTGATCACCACACTGGTTCTTGAGTCCCGTTCAAACTCATTAGTTCCTTTGGTCGCTGCAACCTCACCACCCTTGGTGGGTAAGGATTGGGGTTTCTGGGAAGCTTATAAGTCTATCTGCTGAGTCTACCTGCTAAATCATTAGCAGCCATTGCCTGGCCCTCGTTGGTCCTAGCTTGGGTGGAGAGGGGCTTGGGCGCTGATCATATGTATACTGTATATGACAAGTTTCTAGGCCATTGTCCTGCTTGATAGGACAATGTCAGTGTCCCTTGCCTCCGCCATTCATGATCGGCCTTTAAACTTAATATGATAATAAACACGTACACACTCCCTTTCAAATTGTAAAAATGATTGCTTTATCTTATCAGTAACCTATTTTGGAAATTATAATATACTGTACATATATATATATATATATATATATATATATATATATATATATATATATATGTATTATTACTAGCCGAGCTACAACCCTAGTTGGAAAAGCAAGATGCTATAAACCCAAGGGCTCCAACGGGGAAAATAGCCCAGTGAGGAAATGTAACTAGGAAATAAATAAACGATATAAGAAGTAAGGAAAAATTAAAATAAAATGTTTTTAGAAAAACATTAACAACATTAAAACAGAAAATTCATATATCTATAAAAAGACTTAAGTCAGCCTTTTCAACATAAAAACATTTGCTGCAATTTTGAACTTGTGAAGCTCTACTGATTAAACACCCTATTAGGAAGATCATTCCACAACTTGGTCACAGCTGAAATAAAGCTCAGAATAAATTCGTCCTGAAAAATCCCAAGTCGAAATCATATGATCCGGTTTTGTAAATAATTATTTTGATGAATCCCCCACGCCAGCGGATTCAAGGTGGAATTGTGAATCTCCATTTAGAAGATTTTACAATCTTCTGCGGGATCCATGTATGTTTTTTTTATTCATGTGCCCTAAACCACTCAAGGTTAATTTTTGAACATGAAAGAATAAAGGTGCGCAATAGATCTCAGATTTGTTGAATGTACTGCAGTTTCTTGTATCAAAGTGAGCTGGTTCTTATTAGTGGCAGTCCTGTTTTTACGAGTTACCTGTAATGCCTGTATAAGAATAATTTCGATAATTATCGTTCAAAAATATATTTATGAAAATACCGTAGTGATGCAAGGATGATGTTACAGCGTCTCTGAACTTGTCATAAAATTCCTCTTGCCCAACAGGTATTAACGACTATAGATGTGGGATCCTTAGTCATGAAAGTATTCAAAGAAACATAATTTTAAGAAGTCTATTGGAAGGGTCATATTTCGACTTTGTTACTCACACCTGTATCACATAAACACACGCACATTGATATTAATCTCCTTTCATAGTTTATATATCACTTATCTATTCAATCTTGTTACTATATTAGAAATATATGATAATGTATAAGAGAAAAAAGTATACAGTATATATATATATATATATATATATATATATATATATATATATATATATAATCTTATATTAGTTAAGCTTATTTGAAAATTAAATGATGTAAGATATATATATATATATATATATATATATATATATATATATATATATATATATATATAATCTTATTATATTAGTTAAGGTTATTTGAAAACCAAATGATGTAAGCCCGAGAGCTCCAGCAGGGGAACGAGGCCAGTGCGGAAAGTAGATGAATACACAATGAATTTATATATGATGAATATATGATAAGTAAGAAGGTTGCATAGATTAATGTCAATATGTTCAACAGAAGGGTATTTTCAACAAGTTTGAACTTTTTAAGTTCCACCGGTTCAGCTATCAGATTAGTAAAATCATTCCACAACCTGGTTAGAACTTGAATAAAACTTCACGAATACTGTGCAGTATTGCGCCTTATGATGGAGAAGACAAGATGGTTGTAATTAATTACATACCTATCACTACGTACAGGATGGTACACTTTGTGAAGATGTGAATGCAGATTTTCAGTTATCCACTAACGTATCAGTCATTTTTTTTCTCTCGTATCTGGACAATTAAAATATTCTGATCCATCCGTTCATTTGTGCTAACGTTCTTAAAACTTTCACACTTTCAGTTCACCTAGTACCACGTATACTATGCATGGAGATAATCTCTGCAGCTTTTATATTTTCTTTCATCTGTATTCACCATCTACACTTCATTGCCACTAAGAAGTAGAATGGGCTAAACAATCACTTTGTACATTCCAACTCGGCCCTTCATAGCCCCTCCAAGTGTCATCCCAATCTTTTGCTTAGATCCTACTACCTTCAAGTTTCCCCCGTTTTGTGACTTGGCATCTTTCTTCTTCTTACCTTCCCTTATATTTACTCCCTTGCACTCAATGGTTAAGTTTGTAAATTAAAGTTGACTTATACCATAGTAGCAGAGAGATGTAATAACTAGTCACTGCTGCCTTGGAATGTGCCAAAGGCATGAGATTTCAATTCCTAATTTCCTAAGGAAGAAGAGCTTAGTTAGAGGGTAGTACCCTTCATGGCTTGAAGCCTTGTTCATGTCTTCATAAAATGCACTGACGGTATGAAATTATCATCCATGTGATCTAGGAATGAAAAGTTCTTTGGAGTCCATAAGTGTATCTCTTCACTAGGATTGAGAGGGCTTTGGCCTGTAATTATATTCATGAAGGAGGACGCACGTATTTATGGAGACTGATAAACAAAGGAAATTATGTGGCATAGCAGGAATCCTTCTCTGTAAACATTTTGTAAGCGCACCAATTTTAAAACCTAGTTTGATCAAGATAGCGTTATGCAATTAATACAGATAATTACTTGACATTTACTGATAATATTTAAAAGAAAGTTGTTTACACGTTATTACCACATACCCAAATGGGTTGGGTTCAGAAGTGAATTCTAAAGTGTATCTCTGAAGATCAGGTCTAGGTAATTTCTGGTACCAACAACCTCAATCACACCCACCTCGAACTTGCAACTCCAAACAACTTAATTTCCTGCAACTACCACTTGAACTCGTGCAGTCTCCATCTTATGTCCATTCCATAGGCGGTAGTACCGTTAGTGGACCTCAGAGCGGGACATTGTAGGCATTACGTACTTATGTTTGACAATTCCCCTTGTTTATTGCTGCACCCACTTTTCAGCCTCTAAACTTAACCTGTGTTTCAGCTTTCTTTCTTCCAATTTCAGAGTGTAACTACGGTGTTTTTTATCCCACTTGTACCCTTTCTTATTGTTATCATTACTTGCTAAGATAACCCCTATTGGAAAAGCAGGACGCTATAAGCCCGAGGGCTTCAACATGGAAAATAGCCCAGTGAGGAAAGGAATTAAGGAAACCAAGAGATGTACTCAACAGTTGAAATAAATAAAATATTTTAGGGATATTAACAACATTAACATAAATTTTTCATATATAAACTATAAAAAACTTTAAAAAAAAACAAGAGGAAGAGAAATAAGAGAATAGTGTGCCCAAGAGTACCCTCAAATAGGAGAACTCTACCCCAAGACAGTGAAAGACCATGGTACAGAGGCTATGCAACTACCCAAGACCAGAGAACAATGGTTTGATTTTGGAGTGTCCTTCTCCAAGAAGAGCGGTTAGAATGGGGGCTTTGGCCCCAGAACTAGACCATGTAACTAAATTCTGTACGTTCATTAGACCCGCTCAACCTCAAAATTTTGATAACCTTATTCTTCTCCGTTCTCAAACCACATCCCCGGTTGGGTCACACCATGTCAAGGTTTTAATTAGCTAGTGATTTATTTTAGACAGTCATGTTCTTGGTTAAGGGTGATGACAATTTATCGAGAATGACAATAATAGCAATTGTGAAACCTTTGTCCATGCACAAAACAATCAACTGCAGAACGAAAATTATAATGGTCAGCATATTATTGCATTTTTTTTCTTTTTATCAAAAGAAAATTTAACTCCACTGTGAACAGGATTTCTCAGTTCAAGAAAAATTTTGGAATTGATCAAGGAAGATATTATTTTACTCAAAAAGCCTTTGTCTGAGTGGTTGTTATTTTCTTTCGCGAGAACGCAAACATTCATTATGTTATATTTTGGAAAGTTGGGTTTGATAAGTTTTCGTGATATCATGTATTCAGATATTTTTTTACATAGCAGGAAGAAAGGTCTTGGCATATTAGCCACTGGGTCGATTGATTAAATTACGTAATCTGGCTGAGCAATGATTATGGTCACCCACAAGGACTAGCATGTTTATAGTCTCTATCAAGGTAGGGAAATGCGTAGTAAATTGGAATCAATAGAGTGGAATACCATTGAAAGAAATCGTACCGAAAATTACAGTACAAGTGTCAGGGAAGACGGAAGCCACGAGAGAATACCAGAGGTGGGTGGCAGTAGATTGGGAAACAGCTTGTCACGAAGCAGACTATAGCACGAGAGACATTACCATGCAGACAATCATCGTCACAGCGAGACCGTACAGTATGAATGCTACAAATACTAACAGGAAGTAACGCATTAATCTGTCTCCTAACTCCGCCGTTCTCGCTAGTGCTCTCAAGTGTGTTAACCCTGTCGCTTTGTAACAGGGGATGTTGTTGCTCTGTTTACAGTCACCGTGCCTGGACATGATTAGTCTGAATGGGAGGATTTAAAATGCTCACGGTGAGGTGCGTTCCTTTTCACTGGGCAGAGAAGAAGACTCATACCCCCTATTTATGTGTCATTTCGGAACTTTTGGTGATTATTTTTGTGTAGTGAATCAGATCTCTTCCAAGGGACCAGGAAATGCTGAAACTTTGTATTTTGTAGTTTGATATTCCTTGCAAGTTATTTTTTTCAATTATAACCCGTGAAGTGTTTGGGTGTTGGTTATTGCAAAAATTGTTTTTTTTTAAGACGTTTGGTGAACTTTTATCTTAGACTGTTAAAGCATTTTATTATATCTATATTTTGTTTTTCACTTGTGCAATTGGTTCCGACTTTAGAGTACTAACAAAATTTATTTTTATAGCAATACAGCGGCTTGCCTAGGCTCTATTGAAAGAGATTAGTCAAGGGGATATTTGTGGTTGATGGCGGGAAGTTGATGAAGGCCACCTACTCATAGAGGGAGAGTTATAGTAAAGTGAGAGAATGTCATAGAAAAAAAAATCAAAATTCGTATTATGCAGATCTGGAAGACATTTTATTAATACTGCATTGTACACTATTGAAGTAGTTTTGATGGAACATTACACAGTATCCTGTGGTTTTGTTAATTGAAATATTCTTAGTGATTTGGTGTTTCGTAATTAAAAAGGTAACTTTTCGCTTCTATATTATTGTTGAAAATTCTGTTGTATTTCGAATGGAGTTCGGCATTTCTTTTGAAGATGTGTATTGGGATTTCTAAATTATTCCAGATAGGTATTTTATTTTCACTTTACTTTGAATAAACACTTTTGTGTATCAGCAATTATTTAAACGTACATTTTTACGGAACATATTGGCTAAACTACCGCAAGTCAGTCGACATTTAACCATACTATTGTAAGACAGAAAGTTGCGAAGGTTATTCAAGCGATACAATTATATTCTTGGATGGATATGGAGAGAGAACAAATTTGCTTTTGTCAATTGAAGAAAACTTGCATTGTGAGATACTGTACAAGCCTTAACTGTGACACTTTTAATAAGGAAAGAATTAATTGACTATAGTAATTTAAATTTTGCCATTAGATATTATTCATTGCTGAATAAACTGTGGTACCATGTCATAGCATGACCACACATATATACAGTATATAACGAATAAAATAAGATATAAAACTCTAGTTCATGTAACGCGTGATATCATGAAAAAGATCTACCATTTCCAAAATTAAAACGGAGATT
>NC_090725.1:87240410-87250410 GCF_036898095.1 Palaemon carinicauda
CCGCCTTTCTTTCCAATATATTGCCAAGCTCAGAAACATGGGAGCAACTTCAAAATTATTGTTCTGATATATGAATGTTCTGTAGTTTTTGAGTTTCTTATGAAAGTTGACCTCTCTCTCTCTCTCTCTCTCTCTCTCTCTCTCTCTCTCTCTCTCTCTCTCTCTCTCTCTCTCTCTCTCTCTCTCGAGACGAAGTAATCCTTCATATCTGGAGAGCTCTACCGGTTATAGGACTTAAAAGCACATGTAAGTTTTATATATATATATATATATATATATATATATATATATATATATCTATATATATATACATATATATATATATTATATATATATATCTATATATATATACACATATATATATATTATATATATATATTTATACTGTATATAATATATACAATATATATACATATACATATATATATATATATATATTATATATACTGTCCATATATACATATATATATATATAATATATATATATATATAATATATATATATATATATATAAATGTATGTTTTTTTTTTCGATGCATTACTTATTCCGAACTTCCTTCTGGGTGTCAAACCACGGCCGTGGTCAAACACGGCCACGACCAGTAAATTCCGTTAGGCCTCCCTAGTTTCCCCCAACACCGTACATGATAGACCTGGCATTACACGGAATGCCTTACCCAGGGATAAGAACATCGCAGGACAGGTCAGACAAATCCAAAGCCCTAGGTAACTAAGGTGATCAATGTATCCTTCATCAGTACAGCTCTCTTCTGGTCGTTGGCCTGTGTAGACTATCTTCCCTTGTCAGTCCGTTGTTCCTTTGCAATGTGTTGTCCGCGTTCCCTTTCCCCCGTTGTGTCTGTTAGTGCTCTTTCCATTCAGAATGGAGTCTGAGGGTGTGAAATGTCGTTGTCAGGGTGTGGGGCTTTTCTGTCGTACATGGAAGTAGATCCACACTCGTTGTGTATTTCGTGTCGGGTTCGAGTTTGTGTTCGTGAGGACACCTGTCCTGAGTGTGTTGAGTGGCCTGATGGGCAATGCACTCTAGTGGCTATGTAGAAGAAGAATAGGAAGGCCAAGAAGGACTGCTCTCCTTCGAAGAGGAATAGAGGTTCCAGGATGCCCTCTTGGGGTACGTCTGGAAGAAGCCCTTCCGTTCCGTCTGTATCCCTTGCCTCTTCTAAGTAAACTGCTGTGTCCCCTTCGGCGAGAGGGGCCCCCTCATCGTCACAGCCATCAGCTTCCGAAGAATCCTCCACGGAGCAGAGTCCTTCCACCCTTTGGGCCCATTTTGGGTTCAGTGGAACTCTTTCGGTCAACGTTTTGTCCAAGATGGCGGCGGCCGAGTGTGCAGCCTTGCCCGCAGCTTCCCTGCCTGGGCCGCTTCCCTCTCAACCTCCACCCGGCCCTAGACCTCACTGTTCTCAGGGTCAGCAGTGGCCTACGTGACCGCTCCAGGTCCCATGTGGGCTTTCTTGCTAGGTCACGTGGGTGCGCCGGATGTATCAGGAGCTCCCTCACTGTACCAGGTGGGTGTGCTGGCAGTCCCGGGAGCTGCCTCCCTGGACCATGTGGGTGTATCAGCCATATTGGGTGATGTCTCGGTGGGCCACATGGGTGCACCTGTCGTCTCTGGCTCAGCTTCTCTGGGCCACGTTGACAGGCCAGCCTCTCCGCTCCCATCCCCAGACTAGCAGCTGGGCTCCTGGTCGGGTACCGCCTTCAGGTCGCCTCACAAGGACCCGCAGCCATTCTGGTCCACACTTGTCCAGCCATTGTTGTCGTTGAATGTCGGTAGGCCCTCTGCCAAAGCAGCGCTGCCCTGGTGGTCAGGGGACCTTCCTTCTCCTAGTCATGACAAGAAAGAGGACTTGGGCAGGAAGAGACATTAGGATGTCTCCTGTTCCAGGATTCATCGGTTTAGTTCCCCGTCGGTAGAGGTCGTCTCGCCTTCCAGAATTCATCGGTCCTGGTCCCCATCAGTAGAGGTCATTTTTCCCTCCAGGATTTGTCAGTCCAAGATCAGTTGTAGAGATAGAAGCCGCCAAAGGTCTATGTTAAGGCATGGAAGCTCGAGTAGGTCGAAGTCAAGTAGGAGCAAGTGTGGTCGCAGCAGAACCCCCAGGCTGCTGGTGTGACTATTGCTGTTCTCATGAGGCAAGTTAGAACTCGGTTGAGCGACGCTCTTCGCAACGCTGTCTGGCCCAATGGTTACAGTGGTGAGTGTTGGTCATCGTCGCCACAGCCCAACCATCATCACCGTCCCGCTTCGCCTAGTTCGGACAAGGGCAATAGACATGGTTCACCTCGGCGCTCATTGGGGTGGTTCAATGACCATTCCTTGGACGGGGTTTTGTCTTTGCCAACGCAAGCCCTAGGCTCCTCGGAGGAGCCCTTCCTCTTTAGCTGGGTTATTGCCCTGATGAGGAGTCGGGTAGGACTTACCATTCCCGCGTTGCCACTCGTTATAGAAGGTTCCTCGGAGGTGGAGCTGATCCTTGGTACCCCTTAAGAAAGCAAGCTGCCCCTCACTCCTCCCTGGTCAAGGCCAGTGTCCAGGACCTTCGCAAATCTGTATGAAATTGTTGGGGGGCCACAGAATTCTCTCAGAGCTCATAGCTCTCTTAACCTCCTACCACCGACGAAGGTCTGCCACAGATGATTCTAGACTCAGGAGTGCGTTGCTTCATGCTGTCTACTAGCCCAGGACAACGTGGTGGAGCTGGTCCCCAGCTCCACAGAGCACAAGCTGTTAGCTGGGGGGCAGTCATTTCCTTCCAGGAAGCGGTCTCAATAGAGGCTTTGGCTCGATCAGCCTCGCATGTAACTTCCTGGATAGACATCTGGATAGCAGGCGTCTCATTGTTCACCGTGCCCCACATCAAGGCTGACATCGAGAGGGAGCAGTTCCGGGAGATGGTGCTGTCGAACACAAGGGAGTCAACTTCCTTTCGACGCACGCGCTCACCCAGTGGGTGAACTGGGTCCTTCGTCGGAGGGACATTCTCCTGGTAGCAGCCGCCCTAGACCGCCGTACTGTCCACAGTTTGTGCCTCTGACTTCGGAACCCTCGGCAAGCGGATGGATCCCAGCAACACGGCCCTCCTCGGGGACCCCTACGCTGCCTACTCTTCCCGCGCTAGATCCTCCACCAGCCGCAGACCCTGCCACGGGCGTTTCTTCAGGAGCCCTTCAGGCTCCACGGGTTGGGGGTTGCCTCTCAAAACACTGGCAATGATGGGTAAAACACAGGGCTGACCCTTGAACAGTGCAATTACTGAAGGAAGGCTACTGTTTCCCCTTCCATGGCACCCTTCCCCCCTCATTAAAAGGTGGGATGCCTCCTCACTTCAACCGAAAGACCAGCTATGGAGGAGGGCCCTGCAAGAGGAGGTGGATGAGCTACAGCAGAAGGGGCTTTGCAGAAGGTGGACAAGGAGTCCCTAGGTTTCTTCAGTTGCCTCTTCCTGCTGAAGAAGGCCATAGGCGCCTGAAGACCGGTGGTTGTCCTCTCCGCCCTCGAGTTCCTACTGAACAGTCCTACTGGACAGTCCTGGCAGCCGTCAGGGAAGGGGATTATATGTTATCCCTGGATCTGAAGTATGCCTATTTCCAGATCCCAGTACACCCAGCTAGCAGGAAGTTCCTCAGAGTCAGGTAGGTGAACAACATCCTCCAGTTCTAGGCCTCTGCTTCGGTTGTCCACGTCGCTGTAGGCCTTCACAAGGGTATTTGCCCTCGTCTCCCAGTGGCCTCGCAAGAAGGGGATTAGTCTCCTGCAGTACCTGGATGATTGGTTGCTTCTTTCCTCCTCAAGGAAAGCCTTGACGAAGCAAAGGCTGAGCTCCTGTTATTCTGTAAGGAACGGAGGGTCATCTTCAATTGGAAGAAGTCGACGAGAGTTGTGTACTTGGGAAGAGAAATCTGCACATTGGAAGCCAGGGCTTTTCCAGTGAAGGAGAGGCTCGATCACCAGTACGAGGGCGCTGCACCATTCCTGCAGGGCTCTGCGAGACCCTTGGTAGCCTGCAGAGGCTGGTGGGGCACTTGGTGTCCTTGGAGAAGATGGTACAGCAGGGCAGGCTCAAGCTCTGACCGGTCCAGGGGGACCTAAAGACCAAATTAAGGTAGCTGTCATCTGGCTCAACCAGCAAGTTTCCCCCCATCCCAGTCATCCAAGGAGGTTCTCCTGTGATGGATGGACTGGTCCAACACACTAAAGGGCGTCTCACTGCAGGATCCTCTTCCGGACCTCCTGTTCACAGATGCCTCCAAGGAGCGGGTGGCGCACATCTGCTCAAGGAATCCCAGACGGGAACCTGGACCCCTGAAGGGAAGGCTCTCCACATGAAAAAGCTGGAACTTCGGGTGGTCCCGAGAGCGCTTTAGTCTCTGGAAGGTCTGGTAGAAAGGAGGGTGGTAACAACCAGGTGCAAGAATGCAAAGAAACAACTGGGACTCAGGTCTCGGAAATTGTCCTGTCTGACCGAAGAAATCCTGGAGAGGCCGCAGGCAATGGGACAATGCTGACAGCAAGGTTCATTCCAGGCAAAAGGAATGTGTTGATAGACAGCCTAAGCAGAAGGGGCCAGATCCTAAGCACAAACTGGTCCCTGCACCTGGACGTTGTGAGTCACATAATAAGCATGTGGGCTTTACCTACCTGGAACATTTTATGACGAAGCTCAATACAAAGCTCTTGGTGTTCTGTTCTCCAGTGCCAGACCCGGCAGCAGTTACTCCAGCACCTGCGAGCTGGCCGGGACCCCTATGCCTTTCCCCCATTCGGCCTACTACGTCAAGTCCTCCTGAACAGGCTGAGGGAGGCAAGAGGAGCGAAACTTACCCGGTTGGCTCCATAGTGGCCGGACAGAGAGGGCTTCCTGGAACTGCTAGTATTGGCAATAGAAGAACATTGGCCCCTTCATTGAGAGATGATCTTTTAAGACAGCCCTACTTCAGGAAGTCCCACAATGGTCTGCAAAACTTCTCCCTTAATGGGTGGAGGTTATCCAACGTCTCCTGAGTTGAGAAGGTTTCTCCAAGGGCAGCTGCTTAGATGAATGGCTAGCTGAAGACTTCGTCGACAGCTATCTACCAAGTGAAATGGGTAATATTTGGGAAGCGGTGTCAGAAGAAAGGCATTAAGCCCCTCAAGGCATCCATCCCTCAGGTAGCTGACTTCCTGCTGCATCTTTGGATGGACATGGGCCTCTCTTTTCAGCTGTGAAAGGGTACCGAGTAGCTTTGGGTCAAGTTTTTTCTCAAGGGTCTGAACTTAGTGACCTCAAGGTAATTGACCATGCGCCTGAAGAGCTTCGAGCAGTCCTGTCCTCTCCAGCCCTTGGATGCCCCAGAGTTGGACTTTACCAAGGTGTCGGAGTTCCTGAAGGGACCTCCTTTTGAGTCACTCAAGGATGTTCTGGAGAGTGATCTAACTCTGAAGACAGTATTTCTCCTAGCCCTAGCCTCTGCCAAATGGATTAATGAGGTCTACGGTCTATCCTACGAGGTGTGTCACATGAGGGGCTGGAAGAGGTGACATACAAATTTGCCCCGTCCTTTGTAGCGAAAAACCAGAACCCCGTGGTAGCAGATCCCAGGTTCCAGGAGTTTTTGGTCCACACCATTTCCAAGTCAGACAACTAGGACCTTCTGTGTCTGGTCCGAGTCTTGAGGAAGTACCTGGCTAGAATAGTGAGACTACAACCTGTTCATCTTCAGTGGCAAGGTGAAGAAAATTGTAGAGGAATACCAGTTCGTTTTGGCTAATGGAAACTATCGCGAGACCCTCCCAGGTCTACGAAGCCCCACGAGATTCAGGGCATTGGGACCTCCTTGGCGTTCTCCAAGAACATGGTATTTGTTTAGGTATTGAAGGCAGGTGTTAGGAAGAGGCAGTCCACGTTTATGGCACACTATCTGCATGACTGTAGAGTCAGGACCCTCGATGCATTCAAAATTGGCTGCGTTGTTACTGCACAGCAGCAGATCTAACTATGACTGGACCCCTCGTGCTCCATGCTGAATGGTAGTGTCCTATTTCCTATCCCCTCTTCCCACTTTAAGCTCTTTACTACGGAGTACACGACGAAGCATCGGACAGTCACAGTGAGTGTGACGAAACCTTAACTGCAATCTTGTTTGGGTTGAGGTTTTACTCGTTGGATGGTAGTTCCTTCAGTTTCCTTTAGGCCTCCTTAGTTTTTCACCTTTAGCCACCTACTCCCCATTCCCTCCATCCAAGTATGTCCTAAGAAGGAAGTTTGGAGTAAGTATATTGCATCGAAACAAATAGCAAATTTTAAGTAATTAGTATTTTAGATAGCAATGCTTGTGACGAACTTCCTTCGCCTTACTTCCACCTGTCCGTCCCCATGAGGTTCATAGGTGGTGCTTGGGATTTACTTTCATGGGAAATCTACTGAGGAAGGATACCTTTATCCAACCTGACCTGTAGGGAAATTCTCCTCCCCAGGTAGGGCATTCTGGGTCCTTCCTGATGTACGATGCTTGGGAAAACTAGGGAGGCCTAACGGAATTTTCTGGTTGTGACCGAATTTGACACCCAAACCTCCTAAGAGAGAAGTTTGTTGTAAGTATAGCTAGGGAAAATAAAAATTACCTAAAATTTGGTATATTTATATATGTCTGTATATATATATATGAATTAATATATGTATACCTTAACGACTTAAGATTTACAGATGACATAGTTGTGTTTAGTGAATCGTGGGAGGAATTACAAAAGATTATAGAAGATTTGAAGAGAAAAAGCAGAAATGTAGGACTGAAAATGAATGAGTAAAACTAAGATAATCTTCAATGAAAATGCAGAGACAACAAATTAGAGTTAAGGATGGACCTCTCGAGATTGTTAATGAATATACGTAATTAGGACTGACTGAAGTGTTTCCCCAGGACACGAGACAGAAATTAAAAGAAGGATAAGCATGGGATGGAGAGCATTTGGTAAACAAAATGAGATTGTTTAAAGTAAAATGCCACTTTCTCTAAAAAAGTATTTAATAAACTTAAGCATCAGGAACTTGGAACCTTACTAAAGTGGGTGTGGACTGACATAGAAAGACAACAAATAGACGCAAGTGGAAGTACATGTCTGAGACCCTTGTTTTGCAGTGGACTAGTAATAGCTGAGGATATATATATATATATATATATATATATATATATATATATATATATATATATATATATATATGTATATATATATAATATATATATATATATAATATATATATATATATATATATATACACACACACACAAACGAATGCCATCTCGAGAGTCCTTTATGGTATTGGTCTTAGCCAATTACTTTTATTCTATATAGTCAATGTGGAATAAGCTTAAACATTTATTTTTACGCCATAAAATTTACTACACAATTACTATGAATTTATATAAAAGTTTAAAGGTCGCTCTTGATTGATAGAGGCAAGGGACAGTTATAATGATATAGAGACTGACCATATATACATATAATCAGCACCCAAGCCCCCTTCTCCATGAAGCTGGTACCATGGACGGCCAGGCAATGGCTGCTGATGAGTCTGTAGGTAGACCTATTGGCTCCCCCCCAAAACCCCCATGCTTAAGTTCACAAGTATGGTAAGGTTGAGACACAGCAAGAAGGTATCGAACTTGAGCGGGTATTTAAACCCGTTCAACAAATCGCTAAGCAGGGATATTTGCAATAGGCTATCACAACGCTTGCAAGTTTCCATTTGCCGTTATAATTTTGTAGTTTCTCCAGTACGTTGCTCCAAAGAGTGAGTTCCTATGATTCTTTCTACTAAAAGTATGCGATAGAATTTAGTGCTTCCTATAGATTTTTTTCTGGTTATCCTTTACCTAAATACCAAGGAATCTCGTTCCCATCCTTCAAAGGCGTGAACTGTCCGCAGAGTTTTTTTTTTTTTTTTTTTTTTTTTTTTTTTTTTTTTTTTTTTTTTTTTTTTTTTTTTGCTTCTAACCGGACCATAAGGTTGAGAAAAGTTTATCCCTCTTATATAATAGTTAATTAAGACTAATAGCTCATGTGTCATCAGTTGGAACAGTAAAAAAAGCATTAGCCTTGAGTAAAATATAAAATTTACTTCATTTTATTGATTTTATGTCGTCAAAAAGAGACTATTTATTAATTACCTTTAAAACTTTTTTAATACTTCCATCCAGAGTTCAGGAATGTCAAGCACGTAATGACCCATTTTCTTGTTGCTAGCTTTCCATAGGCTTTCATTTTATTTTCATGAAAAATTATTCGCATTTTCTTTCATTGTTTATTTCTTTGTATGATTCGAAAGTTTCATCTTTAAATCTCCATCTGCACGATTAAGGTCACGTGACCTTTCAGGAATATCTGGGACATCACTGTGTATTTAGCTGTGGGATAATGTTGCTAGGGATCTCGACTGGGGGTGACTGGGGACCCCAAATGGGGGAAACCAGCCAGGGAGCACATTTAGGGATCTCGAGCTTTGCATCGTATAATATACCCTTGTCCGTCCGCTAACCCTCTCCAAACTCGTCTCAGTTGATAAGATATGCGTGTTGTTGCTCCTCTTAATACCAACCCCCGGACCACTGAGTACCGGCAGTGATATAGGCTGCTCTGGTGCTCTTAATGCAAGGGCACTTAAGTGCTCTTTTTGCATATCTTGTTGGGATATAAAAGACTTCTGTGATTTGAGAGATGCAGTAACTTAAATATACTCCTCTCTCTCTCTCTCTCTCTCTCTCTCTCTCTCTCTCTCTCTCTCTCTCTCTCTCTCTCTCTCTGTATTAATCCCGAGCGAGGGGTAAATGATCTTGGTGCATTCCCTTAAAACTTGCCCTTTTGTTGATCAAAGCAGTGAATTCTGTTCTTGTTGATCAGTTGACCTGATGTGAGTGGCAGGGACATGTGCAGAGTTAGAAAGCCATATTTCTTAGCTGAATTGTAAGCTCTCATATTAGGACGACATTTATCCCCTCTAAGAGAAAGATCTGTTATCGTCAGTATTCCTTTTTGACTTGGAACACAGAAATTGTACCGTATCCATGAGGGCATTATTTAATGATGGATATCTTTTATGTAAATGCGAGGAATAACGCATGAGAACATATTTATCAAGTTTTCTGAAGATGGTTGTTTGATTATGAAAATATCGTTTAGTGAGTTTGCTTAATGGGTTCAGTTTGTTGTGTATGGCTTTATGTACTCCATTGGTTTTACTTTAGTGAAAACTCCTGAAGATTACTGGTTAGTACCAAAAAAAAATCTGGTACCTTACTCATTGAGATTGTGCAGGAAACAAGGTTGACCAGACTCAATTTTTTATTACAGTAATAATAAAATCCATTAAAAAGAAATTTATGCTGAAGGAAATGATTAACTAAATCGGTCTGTATTTACAGAAATGGTATATAATCTATCCATTGCAAACCCTTGCAGTCATTGTGGCCGTAAATTGCACAAAATAAACTTACATTGAGGAGTGGATATGAGGAGATGCCAGTATATTGGTACACTTGTCCATTTCCAGTGAGCGCTTTAGGATTAACTTGTCTTTGGGTATAAAGCAATATTCATATAAAGAGGACATAAATTCATGATTCAATCATTCAACTCTCGTGTAAAGCGATATACAATTTTCTTGCCTCTTCTGGAGAGAGAATTAGAAAAGAACAGCCTTGGGTGCGTATCGTGGTCTGCTTCTGAGAGAGAGAGAGAGAGAGAGAGAGAGAGAGAGAGAGAGAGAGAGAGAGAGAGAGAGAGAGATTCTGTGTTGAGTTATATTCGTGTGATTGCGAGGAGTATGATATATAATCTTTTCATGACATATCGTCTCTTCCTAAGTGAGATGAATAGATTCTGACTGGGCTGGCGCTCTCTCTCTCTCTCTCTCTCTCTCTCTCTCTCTCTCTCTCTCTCTCTCTCTCTCTCTCTCTCTCTCTCTCTCTCTCTCTCTCTCACTCTCTCTAACATAAATCGAAT
>NC_090725.1:87255410-87261728 GCF_036898095.1 Palaemon carinicauda
ATTCCCACGTCGTCTCTGAGTCGAGTAACTAGTGTCATACCAATCATCTAGAAAAGATCATACTTTTCTCTTGCCTCCTCTTCTCTATGCGAGGTAGAAGAAAGTGTGTTGCCCAAATTAAATGGGGTGGGGCTGCTGTTAGACCAGAAGCTAGGGATAGGGAAAAAAAAAAAGCCTTGTGAACTAGACTTACTCATGTAAGGCGGCAGACGAACGCTTTTGTGATTTTGGCTTTATGTTTTACAGAAAACTTACATTTCTCAAGTTTGTGGTACTAATAGTTTCGGATTAGTTCATTCGTTTACCCATTAAGGAAGAAAGGTGGTGACCTTAACGAGTATATTCTTGGGCTATTTATTCGCTAGAAAGTTAAAGATATTCAAAGAAACGCGAAAGGAATACTTGCTTATATTAGAGTATCAGATTATGTTTGCATACGTTGGTCACGGTGCCGCCTTAACTGCATCATTGCCTAAAACAGAGAGGACACTAAAAAGCAACAGTGGGGGAACACAGCTGTCTGTCGTCGATGTTAAATACCAGTAGACTGTTGCAACACTGCACTCTTACTCCCTCTCACTCCCCCTCTCCTCCACAAACATTTCCACTGACCTCCCGCCAATACAGCTCTTATGGGAAACATAAAACCGTTGTTATTTTGTACACGTGTATTGGGTTGGCGAGGGGGTGTAATGAAGGGGCCACGAAAAAGTCATACGAGATCAAGTTACACATAATATCGAAACATTCGGAACTCCGAAGTCTGATGTCTTGAATGAGTAATCACCGATGTTCTGTATTTGTTTCTTTTCTGCAAACCGTGTGGTTGATAGTTGACCCAATTCATTGAAAATAATACGTTTCTTCATTTGTGTGGAGGCCGACGGTGCTGGCTTTTTTATATAATTATCTCTCTCAGATCGAAAGCTGTTGATAAAAAAGTGAGAAAGAGAGACGAAGTGTAGGCCTAACTCTTTGTGGTAAAATGTGAATATAAAACACACCCACGTACACACACACAAACACACACACACACACATATATATATGTATATATATATATATATATATATGTATATATATATATATATATATATATAAAGTACTTAAATATATTATGCACATGATGTATGGTTATTTAGATTTTGACGTGGACATTATTAGGTTCTCTCTCTCTCTCTCTCTCTCTCTCTCTCTCTCTCTCAATGCGTCGATCTTACGCATTCAGAGATCAATCGTAAATCTACCTGAGTTATTCTGGGTACATAGAATGTTAAACACAACATCAAGGCTTTTAGGAGACCAGGTTGCACGTAATATGTCTATATATATATATATATATATATATATCTTGTTACGTTAACAAGTTTTGATTGAAGAGATGAGATGCTCTCAAGCGTTATTTTGAGTGCTTTTTGTACCTTCTTGAAGTTCTTATGGTAGATTTTTCGTGTTTCCATAGTTTATTTTAAAGTTTAAGTTTGTTCAAAAATAACGATTTGTCATATGTAATAGTAGTTATGATATTAATTTATTCTTATTGTTGTTATCAGCGTCATTGTCTTACCTAAAAATAGTTATATTGAAGATCCAGTATATAATTAAGTATTTACTAAATACTATAGACAGTGTTCTACCTACACCATGATACTATATTTATCTTAAAAGTTTCGTAGGCTTTTTAATAATCATATTCCACGAGAGAGAGAGAGAGAGAGAGAGAGAGAGAGAGAGAGAGAGAGAGAGAGCATGTAATATCCTTATAGTAACCACACGTGGAGAGTAATTAATATTTATGTTATGGTAATTGTGTACGGTACATAGTTGTTTAGCGCCAGAAAGGTAGGATAAGATAGTATAGATCAAGTTCTCTCAGGAATGATAAAATTGGATAGTACCTACCTGGGTTGCTTCAGGTGGGCATTTGTGTGATGGTAACGCCCCATTACTACGCCATGGTCCTCATTTATTCGTTGGTCTGTATGTGTGGAGACAGCAAAGATTTGACCGAATGGGTGACTATGGGACTGTCTTCAATTGATTGGATTTGGGGAGGGATAGATGAGTAGCTTTTTGGGAGACTCGACATTTTTCGGATAGATTTCTCGGCGTTGGCGGAGGTTTGCTTTCTCTGAACGTTCGTATGATATTTTGGTTCCTCCAGGTTTTTTTTTTATACATTGGTTTAAATTTTATCAGATTACGATTGCTTAGGAAACCTAGTTTCTTTCTTTCTCTTCCCACACAGAAGAAAGGAGCATGTCATTTAAATCCGTTTGCCACGGATATTTGTTTGACAAGCATTACTTGTGAATAATTGTTGTTCTAAACAAAATATATTTTAATGAAAACTGTCCTGGGGGAAAATTGTATTAAAGATAACTTCGTATATGTCGAATTGATAATTGTTTATGTAGGGCTTGGGAACTATTTCAAGAAAACTAGTTAGGGCAACATTATATGGTTAGATTGTTCCTTAAATTTGTCATATAGCTATTAATAACCTTGATAAAAATAGTACCATTGTGAGCTTTCGTCTGGAGTATCAACCCTGAATATTGTAGGTGTCAACAGATGGCGCAGAATGTCTAAGCGCACGATCTATCTTGTGACAGTCCTTACAAGAAGGTGACCCTAATATTGGAGGTCGCGAGGACCTTGACGCACCCTTGAAAGGATTTGTCTATTATTGACGTATCTTTGGATATAATTTATATTGGCTTTCATTAACAGTTGTCATTGTTCCTTCCCAGACAGGCCCCACCTAGCACTTTCATCTTTTTCCGTTATGGGTTTTCAACGATCGGTGCCTGGAAGGGGCACTAAGTCCACTTTAGTATCTCACTTTGCTCTTGAAAACTTAACGAAATCAATCGATAATATTCTTTTTTTAGCACAGGACTTTCCTGATCATTGTCATTTTGCTTATTTTTATTTATTTGTAACTGAAATACCACATGTGATACATGAATAATTAGAAATATTATATATATATATATATATATATATATATGTGTGTGTGTGTGTGTATGTATATATATACATATATATATATATATATATATATATATATATATATATATATATATGAAACATTATATGTCTACGGATTAGAAAGTCAAGCAAGAATCTTAGATTCACCGTAATCGTTACTGGAATTCAATAATAAGTTTTATTTTAAACCACTGTCTGACTTTGAAAATCGTGTTTAGGAATATTTGAGTTGACCCATGGGTGAGAAAATCGATAAGGTTAATCGAAGAGAGCCGGTGATATCCCACTTGAAAGTGACGAGAGAGATTTATGGATATATGAATGTCATTGCGTCCCAGCGGGGTGGCATCGCCTAAGATCTTCTGAAGGCAATCCTCATCTTCATACCATCATTGTTGGAACACCATTAAATTTCTCTCCAATTCCCAACCAACTGTTGTGTAAAATATTTCTGTTTAGAGAGAGAGAGAGAGAGAGAGAGAGAGAGAGAGAGAGAGAGAGAGAGAGAGAGAGAGAGAGAGAGATGAATATTTCCCCTGATGTTATGAAAACAGATGGTAAATAACTAAAGACGTTCATGATAAGGTTAACAGATTCTGTACTAAATCTGAACCTGTAACACAGTTAGGAATTCATGCCGTCGCCTTTAACGAGAGAATAACCTTGCCATTTCTGTTTATGGATACCGCACGAATCACTGACCCACAAACGTTTGTCATTTTAAATCGTTATGAAGGTTTGTTCCACATTTGAGTTTTTCCTTTTGTTTTCTGAAGTTTCTTTTGCTTTCATAAAAAGGCATGGTTTTTTTTTTCTCAGATCATTTGACTTTGTATTTGTCATCTGTTGTGTGTTTTCATGATTTTCAAGTTTGATAATTACATGTATAGATTATATGAAATTTTGAGACAGAAGCATGTTTTCCCTTAAAAGGTAAACGAAAGTATGTCGATATTTTCTAACATTTAAAGGTTGATAGTCGATATTTTCTAACATTTAAAGGTTGATATATATATATATATATATATATATATGTGTGTGTGTGTGTGTGTGTGTGTGTGTGTGTGTGTCGCGCGCGCACGCGTGTTGTATTAGATTACAGCCATTTTTCTAATAATTTGCAATTAGGTATGGAAACATTTATTAATCGTAAAATATCTGTGAATATATGTATATATGCGTATATATACGCTTATGATATATGTATGTATATTGTATTAGCTTACAGCCATTTTTCTAATACTTTGCAATTAGATTTGGAAACATCTATTAATTGCAAAAATATTAAACAATGTAAAGGTGAAGAAATTTGTCTTATCAGTTGAAATTCTTCCAATTAATGGAATAAAAAAAATGGCAAAAATTCATCTGTCAAAATTTTCGTCTGAAGTTCAGCATTACTTCATTGTGAGAGAGTACCTTTTGAATACGAATCATATTATAAAGAATCAGATTCTCTAATGTAGTCAGGGAATATTTTGATTGCATTTCTTGCCAGGCCGAAGGTAGTTTAGTACTTGCACAGGATGTATAACAAATTTGTCAGACCACTTTCATTGGCATTGGTATTGTATGCACTCGTGAAGAGGTAATCTGTTTCACCTTCTTCGTGCACCATCTACTTTAGAATTCTGGTGTCTCGACTTCCCTCAATTGTTACAATGTGTCATTTAGCTTCAACAGTAGAGAAAAGTTTGTAGTCTTCTAATAATCGAATGACATTTTTATTTTCAGCAAGTATTAAGAGGGGTCAGATTACTATCCCTACATCATGAAACGATATCTTTCCTCGTCATATACTTTAAGGAAGCTTTGCAAAGCGGTTCTAATATCACCACAGAGGAGAGAAGTCCCTCATTTATTTCCTACAGAGATTCAAGGCTTTTAGTGATAAGCATATTCGATAATTATGAATAAATGGAGACTATTGACAGGTCATTTAGAAACTAGTAGCAATATAATTTTAATTTGTATCGGCGACATTACACCCAAACTACCTTAGAATATTTTTGGAACCCTCTACCCACTACCTTAGAAATAACATATCTTCTTTCTCATGAACTGACGTGAGTGATAAGATAGTTTTAAAAGGTTAATGGTATGACCATGAATCGTTTTCTTAAGTAATTCGCTATTGAGGAATGGTGACGGCGTAAGGTAACTGCAATTCTCCAAGACGAGAGAGAGAGAGAGAGAGAGAGAGAGAGAGAGAGAGAGAGTAAAACTGCGTGTTCTTAGAGCCTAGGGGAAAAAAGATCGATTGACAGTTCGACTGAATTTGTGAGGTCTTTATCATTAGCTACATACAATGTATGTATATATATATATATATATATATATATATATATATGTGTGTGTGTGTGTGTGTGTGTGTTTGTGTGTATATATTTATGTATGCATGTATGTATATTACATATATATATGTATATATATGAATGTATGTATATATATATATATATATATATATATATATATATATATTGTATTTTAAAACAGTTTTGTCATCTGTTATTTTAGGGCGACACTGTTCTAGTTTTCTGTATCTTTTCTTGTCTTCGGGGATAGAGTTTTGAAGGGAGAGAACGAATTCATTACTGAACTGCTCCATTTATTCAACTTCTGCTGACAGCTGTTTCATCCAATAACTAATGGCTATCGTTAGGGCATCTCTTTAAAAAAATCATTATCCTAATGTAATGAGAGTGCATTCATACAAACGGAAATTAGAAGAAATCTAGAAATGCATGGGTACAGTAGGTCACAGGAGTCCCTGGCACACCTCTCTCTAAAGAAGTGCACCCTGTCACACCTTTACTTCGTGGCGAGTAACCAAATGGGTAGTGTAGGAAGAGATGGCAGAGGTGGTAGGCGAGCCGAATAAACATGAGCTCGCCTTGCAGTAAGGGTGTGGTTGGGTACACTTCTTCAGAGTAAGGTGTACTAGGAATTCCTGTGTCATACTTTCCATAAAAAAAACAAATGTGGAAATTTAAATTTCTCCTGAACAAAAAATCATAAAATGCTTTCAAAGACATCGATACATACAACTACAAAACTTCAGTTGAAGTTTCGGACACCTTGTGTTGGAGAAAAATCTTGATTCCCAACACAGTCTCACAACATTTGCTCTAAAGCATGACTGTGGGAGGATGATGATGGCTGAAACAGTGTTCATCAAAATGTAGCAGCCTGTGTTGAACATTAAGTTTCCTCAGACTATTTCTAACTCCAGCAGTATGGCATACCGAACTATGCCTCCAGACCTTATCCTGAAGCCGTAAGAACTAATGGTTTTGGACTGTGTTAGGAATTGAGATTTTACTCC
>NC_090725.1:87272228-87314728 GCF_036898095.1 Palaemon carinicauda
TTCATTTTTGTGGGTGGTTATGAATTAATCTTATTTACCTTTATGCATCATCCTCGTTGGAAGCTAACTGAGAGCTTTTGAGATTTACTGGCCAGTTTATTCTGTGAATAAAGTAAGTATACCCAACAAAACTTGGTTTAAAGGGATTGTTCAAATGAAAGTCGCGTGTTCCTGAAAGAGGAGATCAATGGAAAAGAACTGAAATGGAAAAAGGACATTCAATGGGATGCAACATAGAGGCCCAGAAAAGTTTCCCTCTGTCGTGTATATATAAGCTGCTTATCTCTTTACCAAAGCAAATTCTTTAATAGTCCTTCTCCCTAGAACAGGATGGACCAAGTGCAGTAGGTTAATACGTAGCAACCCTCATCCTGGATTTTTTTTTTCAAACTAACCCCCTACTAGGGTTTCATAATTTTAGGTAGCAGTATATGGATTATTGCAGCCCACGGGCCTTTTGAGGTTGAAGGATAGTTTTTGAAAGGACATGTTATAAAATAAAATTACTTTGGAGCATGAATACATGCATGGACGCATTATATATATATATATATATATATATATATATATATATATATATATATATATATATATATATATATTTATATATTATTCGAGCACGATATTGGCTTGATTTTCATATATATATATATATATATATATATATATATATATATATATATATATATATATATATATATATATAGTATATATACACATAGCATATATACATCCTAACACTATACATATAGTGAGATAATTCCTATTGAGGAAGGAGTTAGACAGGGAGACCACATCTATCTCTCCTAAATTATTCACAGCATGCATGGAAGAAGTTTTTAAGAATTTAGATGGGAAGAATGTGGGAGTTAATATTAACGGGGAATACTTCAACATCTTAAGATTTGCAGAGGTCATCGTTGTGTTTAGTGACTAATGTGAGAAATTACAAAAGATGATAGAATATTTTGATAGAGAAAGCAGAAATGTTGGGCTGAAAATAAATGAGTAAAACTAAGATAATGTTCAATGAAAATGAAGAGACAACAAATAAGTTATGGACGAGCCTCTAGAGGGTGTTATTGAATATACGTACTTAGGACAGACAGAAATAATAAAAACTTAACGTCAGTCACTGCCACATTCAGCCTTAAAGTGATTAATCGCGACTTAACCTTCTTTACAACAAAATTCAGAGAAGATTCATCAGCAGTAGGTCGAACCGCCTTCCATTTACCTCTTTCACGCATGTATGCATTTATTGAATATTAATGAAATCATTGTTCAATGCATCTTTCACATATGCTGTACAACCCTTTCACTCACCTGGCCTCATGCGTCCTTGCACTCATGCATTATAAACTGTTTCCACCAACCGGTGGTTGGTCTTTCTTTCCACATATCCCAAACCTCCAAATACTCTGATGCCACCTTTCACAAATACCTTTTCACCAGTTCTACATGTGCTCACATTTGTCATTCTGTTAATTCCTGTTACACCACATATTGGTTTTTGCTTTTAATTACATTCATCGCTCACACTCTCCTTCCGTAAAAGAAAGTAAACTTGATAATTCCTTCATACATTCTTCCGTGGCTCTCATTCTTTGTTTACCTATTCTATTTTCTTACCATAATGTTTTATAATTAATTTGAAATACATTTATGAAACAACCACTTTCATTATTCATATTAACATCTATTGTTCAATATTCGCGGTCACAATTTTATCATCATAACCATACTGTCGCTCAAATTTCTTTTTTCTCCTTGTGTTAACATATTCAAATTTTACCAGCTTTTCACAGTTCATTCGCAACTCATTTCGTATCCCAAAACCTCACTCCTGTATCCACTGCCCCTTCTCTCTCATCACTTGCGAAAATCTATCCATAGAGATGTTGAACAGCGGTGGAGACATAACACACCCTTGTCTCAGACCCCTTTTCACACCAAATCAGTCACCCTCCTGTCTTCAGAGGCTAATCTTGAAATGTCTCACCACTGTCATAAATCTTTTCAACGATCGTGACTCTATACAAGACTTTCGCAGTGCCTGTTACAGTGCTTTTCTCTTAATTCTATAATAAACCTTTTTTTTCCGTTTTAGGTTCATATATGTCACTAATTTTTCTCTTTATTTTCAAGCTTCTCAGCATAATTCTATTATACCTTCTTCCCTCTCTAATCTTAGCGTTGTTTAACCCCCCCCCCCCCCCCTTCACCAGTGCTTCTGTCACCTGGCGTATTTAGTAAAATTTTAACCATGTACCGTCTATGCCCTGATGAATAACAATATGCCCCTATAATTTTTAGTCGCCTCAACCGTACTTTTATACAGCAGAACAATTATTCCTCTCATCTATTCCTTTGGAGCCTCATTCAGACGTATATTTATCTTCGGTATATGTTTTATATCGTGTTAAACTTTACTGCATAAAGAATTTAAATATGTAGATGGCGAAGATATGAGTTGAAGTGGCATTTTATTAGTTTTGGTTTGAATGATAATCTTTCAATCATTCTATCTACTCGCCCTTATTTGGAGGACAAAATGTCGGTGACATGTGATTTTGTTTGCGTTTATACATGTTTGTGTCTTTGCCTATCGTGTTAAATCGATATCTTGTATGTGTGCATGCTTGTACGTTGTATTAGACTGATGCTTTATTCATGTTAGTCTTTGGAATTTGTTTGTGTTAAGTATCGGATCAATATTTAGTACGTTTCTGTGTACGACTACTGTGGATGTGACGATAATACTATATCTATTATTATTATTATTATTATTATTATTATTATTATTATTATTATTATTATTATTACTAGCTAAGCTACAACCCTAGTAGGAAAAGCAAGATGCTATAAGCCCCATAAGGGCTCCAACAGGGAAAGTAGCCCAGTAAGGAAAGGCAATAAGGAAATAAATTACAAGAACTAATGAACAATTCAAATAAAATATTTTAAGAGCAGTAGCAACTTCAAACTAAATCTTTTATATAGGAAATATAAAACCTTCATTACGTTGGGCGTGTTTGTTTTTGTATCGAAGCCAATTTGTGTTTGTTTATGGTATTAGATTGATACTATGCATGTCTTTATTGTACAACACCAGTCCTCCTTGATATGGAATGGTTTTTATAACACCATTCCTGTCTTTTCCATCTACTTTAATCCCCTTCCACTTTCTCCATTATTCCTACTTCAGTCGTCATCCTGTCTTTCGCCATCATCCTTGTCGTAACCTTCATCACATTTTGTAAGCAAATACTTTGTGGTTTTTTCTTGCAGTTTTTTTTTTTTTACGTCTAGCTAGCTCTTACAAAGTGAAAATCATCCTGGTTATGTTGATAATTTATGCAAATAATTTTTCTGCCTCCCAGTTATTCGTGAAGACAATTATAGGATGTTGACTCTCTCTCTCTCTCTCTCTCTCTCTCTCTCTCTCTCTCTCTCTCTCTCTCTCTCTCTCTCTCTCTCTCTCTCTCGGTGCGTGCATAAGATAATAATTGCATAATAACACACACTTGAGTCTCCCTTTCTCTGACTTTTAATTCGAGATGATGTTTGTCAAAAGCATTGGTATAGTCCCTCCTCTGTGCTATTGTCAAAACAAAACGCGCATTAGGCTATAGTCTTTCCGTCCATAAAATATGGTTAGAAGTTAAAAACTTCAAGTATAAAAAAGAAGCTCTTTATTTATTTCAATAAAATCCTAGATAGTCTTGTATTCAGAAGTTTGATTAAAGAGAATACCATAACACGTTAATGGAAATTTTGCAAGATTGAAGGTATATCAAACGTTTATGCGGGTATTGGAAATGGGCAGATTTGCAAACTAAATGATATGATGCTGTGATGGATTACAGAATATACGGACAATATTTAGGAAAAAGAATCTTCAAAAGTACGAACGAACAAAATACTCGATGAAAGTCCTAATATATAGGCTACAAGAAATACAATCTGGCTGTTTTTAAATGACTTTAGGCTCGTGGGCAAAGGGAACTTTGTTTTGCTGAAATTTGGAAATTTCCTGGTTCGTCAGTTAGTTCAGCCTCAACATTGCAAGCAGACAAAAACCTTCATTGATGATAGCATGGTCCAGGGATCATCTTGCAACTGACGTTGATGATGTCGAAAGCATCGGTTACGTCACAAGAGGCAGCATTAGTGAGCGGAGCTTTGTTTGTTTACATCGGAAGACTGCGCTGTGATTTGTAGCCCATATTTACTCAACCTACTCACTAGATGTGGTCTGTTGATTCCTATTGGACTCATTGAAAGGAGGCGGAGGAGGAGAAAGAATGCCACCTTTTACTTTTAAAAGAGGAAGTGACCGCTATGTCAGTCGGCGGTCACGTACTTCTCTAAGCAGAAATTTGAAAATCGTGGCTTGCCCTTAACTTAGTTCAATGTGTGGCGTAAGTACAATTTTTATGAATTGAGGCTTCTGGAAAGTTTTACCTGACTGGAGTAACTTTCGGCTTTGTTATTGGATAGGAGGATTGTGAGATATTTTTTCAGAATGATTAAAGAATGCATGTGAAACTTGGCTCTTAACAGATATCCATACATATTTGTTTGCTTCTACACTAGGCTACTTATAATCTTTACCATTACGGTGCGCACGTTTTCTTCCAGTTCATTATTATTATTCTATTATTATTAGCTTACTCATACACTTCAAAATATCTATACCAACTCAAGTGAAGGTGTTTTATCGCGAATCACTGCCTAAGACGGTTTTATCTTACATAATTAATTTATATAGGGTGCAATGGCTATCCTCCGATTGGACGACGGCGTGTATAGTCGATTACCAATATACTCCAGTTGCACGTAGAAATGTAAGGATACACTATTTTATTTTGTGATTATTTTTCGAAATAAAATGAGTAGCTTCAGTGCGGATGTCATGTGATAAGACAAGCAGTACTTTACAGGTGAAGGTTACAGGCTGCAGTCAAGTACACATTAAATTGGTGAAAATGTTAAGCAGCAAAGAATGGTGTACCAAAAGAATAAGCTCCTGAGTCCCTTAACGCGCAACATATATTATGAAATATTTATGGAAACAGAAATAGAAAACAGTGTCATATTCTTGTTTTGTAATTCGACCGATGGAATACGATCACAAACCACACAGCGGTTTGGAATGTTATCGCGTTAAAGAACCACAGGACGTTCTGTTTTGTTTTGCAAGGCTTGTATTTCACACCCTTGAATAAAAGTGTTGCGATCTGAGTGGTCCACTGTGTTGATTTTTTTTTATCTGGTTATTAGGAAAACTCTCCTCCCCTTTCTTGTCGAATATTTTTGCAAATAACATTGGCTACTATGTCATGTTTTGAATAAACCCAGAACCCAGACAGTGTTACATAAGGCTGTTCATTAAATACACGCCCTCAAAAAATGGCCCTCAATTAGTGCATGAATGCAATCGGGCTGTGCATTTGGTACACATGTCAGAGATGATTATTGGCAATATCCTTTTAGTAATTGATCATGGACCTTGCACATTTTGCAATTGATGTCAAACCTCCATATGTCCTGTCATTATCATGAGCCTGTTTCGATAGTAAGGTCTGTAATTCATCTTTCATAAGCAAATGGCCTGTCGGTATTCTTTTAGGTTTTATCAGTTGGTAAAGCAGTCTGTTGACTGAAATAGTCGTCTTGATAAGTTATGTCCAAGGGTCATCTAAAATTATTATAATTTTTATTTATTCAGGCAAAGAATAATATCGGAATATACCTGTCTACTCTTGACTGTATTATGTTTTAATCCTTTCAGAAAACTAATTTTATCAACCAAACAATTTCATTACATTCATTTTCGTTTAACCAATAAATTTAACCAGGTTTTTTTTTGTTACTGAAGGTTTACATAGAAATATATGTCAATTATTAAAAAAAAAATGATTATAGCAACACGAAGTGAAAACCGTTATTAAGATGAATCGGTATTTGTTTGATCAAATTAAAATGATGGGGACTTTTCGAATTCCTAAAATATTTGAGGAAAATAAACCATCTTATATTCGTCATATGCATTTTCATTTTTGGAAACTAATAATAATAATAATTATTGTTGTGATTTACACTTTAGTGGTGGTTGTGAAACACAATAGCGAACATCTAGTACGTATTTCAGTAAATGGATAAAAATAAGGAAAAAAATTCACGCAGTGGAGTCAAGCGATGAGTAAGGAAGAGCAAAGAAAGGCTCTGAAATACCCAGAAGAGGGAAAGGATTGACAGATCCTGTATTTTATGATTATTTGATAAATTTCCCAAAAAAATTTACTGTCATATATTCTTATCTGATTCATTCTCATTTTATGCTTTCAAGATTGATTATTCTTAAATTGTGTACGCGTTATTTTCTCAAGGATTAATCCTATTATATATTTCCCGTTTCAGTTGTATCACAATTATATTTGATAATTTCTTCGTGGTCACGAGTTACTTTCTGGTATTGAGTCTTAACAATATTATTTCTAGTCTTTCAAAGTTCCAAAGTTGGTGCAGAACGTGATGCCTGTAAACAAATAATAGCAGAAAAAATAGTATTAAACATTCCCTTCATATATTGATATTGGTGCACGAACTATTTTCCCTGTGTTTGATTAGTGCCAGCATTGATGTTCGTATATCCATCACTGTTTTTCATCACTCTCACTGTGCTTTTGGTATGTAGAGGTTGGTTGGAGGTTGTATAGTATTAACCCCAGCCTTTCATTTGTTTGGCACATCCCATGCAATTTGTAGAAATTTGTAAGGCAGCTTGAACGTTCTTCTACCACCCCATTTATGTACTCTAACCATATTCAATGCAGTATTGACTGCTGTAACCTTCGGGTGTCATAGATATACAGTGTGTTCAATTGATTACTGTCCCTACCTTATATTCCGGGTTACGACAGTTTGCTTCTTCTTTCCACCTTTACCCTTTTCTCTAAAACCTTTGTCTAAAATGTGTGTGGAAATTCATTCGTCTGAGGTAATTGGACAAATATTTTTAATTGTGGCTTAACGGCCATTGGTCAGTTACTGCACCTTTTTTTCTGGTTTTAGTGCCGTTCGATCTCTGTTTTTTTGACATCCCTATATTTTCTAGACCGTTCCTCTCGAGTGAGTTGCTTTTAGTGTAATAGAAGAGGGGTCTCGTTCCTCGGGTAATTTTTCTCTTCTCTAGAGATTGGTGTTGAAAGTTAGGGTCATGCTCTGTTAGTAGGGAAATATGTGCGTTCCCGGTATGACACTTGAAAAATATCCAATAGAAATAATTTAATTGGGTGTATATTATACGTTGAGATACTACCGCTAGAGAGTTACGAGGTCCTTTGACTGGCCAGGCAGTATTGCATTTGTCCCTTCTCTCTGGTTACAGTTGTTTTTCCCTTTGCCTACACACACACACATACCAAATAGTCTGGTCTATTTTTTACAGGTTCTCTTCTGTCCTCATACACCTGACAACGCTAAACAATTCTTCTTCACCCAAGGGTTACCACACTGTTATTGTTCAGTGGCCACTTTCCTATAGATAAGGGTAGAAGAGACTGAGGGTATGGTAAACAGCTCTTCTAGAAGGAGACTCCTAAATTAAACTATTGTTCTCTAGTCTTGTGTAGTGCCATAGCCTCTGTACCATGGTCTTCCGCTGTCTTGGGTTAGAGTTCTTTGGCTTGAGGGTACACTCGGGCACGCTATTCTATCTTATTTCTCTTACTCTTGCTTGTTAAAGCTTTTATGCTTTATATAGATGTTTATTTTATTGTTGTTACTGTTCTTAAAACATTTTATTTCTCCTTGTTTCCTTTCCTCACGGGGCTATTTTCCCCGTTTAATCCCCTGGGCTTATAGCATCCTGCTTTTTCCATTTGGTGTTTAAGCTTAGCAGTTAATAATAATGATAATAATAATAATGATGATAATAATAATAATAAGTATATCTGCGGATTTTTTAAAATGGAAATTTATGCATTCCAAGAAAAATGTGCAAAACCATTTTTATCGTGACTGTGGTTCCTAAGGAAACTCATGTTTATTAATAAAATATTTAACAAAATAAGTTGCTCGAAAGGAGTGGAAAAAGGAAGGCTAAATATATTTAAATATAAAAGTAGATTAACAGGCTCTTAGAAAATAAAAGATATATAAGAAAGAATGCAACGAACAAACATTTTGTCAGATGTATGAGAAATCCCTTTAGAAAAGTGACCAGCACCGCTGTACATTGTCATTCGGTACATTATAACGTAGCTTAAAAACTTCGCATGTATACAGGCATTAATATCATTGCATTGAATCATTGGCTATAACATGCTATATATAGGGCAGAAGAAGTATTAAGTAAAAAAGAAAGAATATATATATATATATATATATATATATATATATATATATATATATATATATTTATTTATTAATAGCTTTTCTGACATAATTAAATTGAATCGAGTACTGTATATAATTATGGGGGATTTTTTTTCACATTTTTATATGCCTTCCGAAATTTTTGCGAAAGGTATTTATTCGCCCGTGTATGTTTGTTAGTTTGTGAGCAATTTTACGCAAAAACTACGGTACAGATTTAGACCAAATTTTGTAGCCATGTTGGGTATGACCCAAGAATGAATCCGTAACATTATGGATATTGGATATTTAGTTTATTTAATTATTTGTTTGTTTGTGAGAAACTTTACATAAAAGACTACAGTACAGATTTTGACCAAACTTGGTAGTTATGTTTGGTATGACCCAAGGATGAGTCTGTAACATTTTGGATAAAGTGCATCAAAGTACAAGTACACAGCTGTACTTTAAGATTAATTACATTGATTATTTTTTGTGAGTGTGTGAACAGTATTACGCAAAAACTAATTAACCAATTTCAACGAAACTTGGTGGACATTAGATTTTGAAAAAAAATACATCGAATTACAAGTACTCAGTGGAGCAAAACATGACTGGCATGGCTAAGGCATGCTCCGTACCTAGTGCCCCTCCAATCTTTGTAATGTTTCCCTTGTTGCTGTCGTTTCAATTTTATTATATCTTAATCATTTACATAGCGTCCTTTTTTCCGGTGTTTCATAGGTTTAAAAGTTTTTATGACCTTGAATTTGAGTACGCGATTTCTTTCTCTAGACCTTTTTGTTGATTTCGTTTTTCCTAAATCTAGTACAGTACATGACTTCTTGGCTGTACTCGATTTTAAAATCCGATTAGTTCCGGTTTTACAAATATTTTGTGTATTTTGAGGATGCCAGAAAACTTTAAATCAATCAATCAATTATGTATTTTGATTTCAGCAGCACTTTTAAGTAGCCTGCATTATTTTTATATCGGTTTTATTTATTAATTTATTAATTTTTGTATATGTGTAGATCAGTATAATGCAACATGACAAAATTTTAGCTATAACAAACTCTCTCTCTCTCTCTCTCTCTCTCTCTCTCTCTCTCTCTCTCTCTCTCTCTCTCTCTCTCTCTCTCTCTCAGGACCTGGGTGCAATCCTTGTTACCTAATTCATTTGTTGTTCCTTACTCCATACTAAAAGTAATCATATTTATATGGGATGTTACCGATGCTTAAAATCTAAGCCAACTGGTGAGATGAAACTCAAAAGATATCTCTTAAAATTCCTTTAATCTTGACGTTTGTTAATAGCTTGTTAATTTATGAATTTTTAGAAAAAAAAATCTTTCAGTCCTGACTTTTTTTTCACTACTTTTATTTTATGTAAGAATGTCAGGTTGAGCAGATAGCCTACTTTAAACTTGCAATTTCATCAAATGGTTCTCTTAACAAGCACATGACGGTTTGTATCAAAGTGTAAAGTTGGAAGTTTTACACGCCCATTTGTTTATTTTAAAGGTAACTTGGCTTTTATCAATTTCTAAATATATATAAAGTTAATTTAGGAGTCCGAGGGCGTGGCCACAAAATAAATAGCATACTCTAGTTCTAGTTTAAATGGAAAGGTTTTAAAAGTGAGTGAAAGGCTTACTTCTTAAAAGATGGAAGGTTTTAGGAAAAGGCTAAATATAAATTGCTAAACAATTCCAAATTAGCAGTTTTTGGGTTATCTAAGCATTGGTTGGATTTATTTGGTTACTCAGTGATACGTTTTGACATTTTTGTATATTTAAATGACTTGTGGGATTTACATTATTGAAAAATTTTCAGTGAGCTTCTCGAGAGTTAACTTTTGTTATTTCATTCTGTTGGAGCAGTTTATGTTTCGGAGTGTATGCATTTATATTTTATTTTTCAAATTAAATTTATTCTAATTTTTTAAGACTGATGCAAACAGTAATCATAGTTGTAACAATTGTTATAAAATAATGGTAAAGACAACTTATAGCACAATGTAAAACGTGTACATTATTTAAGATTACATGATTTATTCAAAACGGCATATTATGAAAATATGAAACACTCCAAATAATCTCTCGTCAACCTCTGCATCTAATAAATAACCAATTTCTCTTTTTTCCAGAATCAAGACAAACGGGTCCCTACCACGGGATAAAAGGCTGCCGTCTTCACCTACTGGATTGCCTACCACTCCCACTTCAGCCACATCACCCACTCCTACATCTACACCAACTATCTCCAGTAATTTGAGATGCAAAGCAACATCAGAAGATGAACTAGATGCAATTTTCAGTTTTGACTCCCCAGACATTTCTAATCATGGACAGTGTGCGTCACTTACACGGTAGGTTTATAGATAAAATTTGTGACATGGGTTTGTGGAAGGCTTCTTTTGGGTAATTCCTTATGACCGATGATGTAGTTTTGAAATTTATTTCGTCTGTAAGCTAGCCAGGTCAAAAGTGTATAACTGGCCTGGAACATTAAATAACCTGTAAAATCTAAAGATCATCCTTGGCAGGCTATTGGTCATGGTAGATCTGAATCCCCATGCTGCATAGTCTTCATTTCAATTTTGGCTAAGAAATATGCAGTTAGTACTCTTACTTTGCCCCATACACTGTCAAGTTTATTCTTTGTACTTTGTTACAGTACACTTTGCTATATAATATAATATGCCATGTTCAGTTTAATTGCATTTATTACATATTTTAATTGTTCAGTTAAACATTTCATATATCTTAATCTTTATTCTTATTTTTTTTTTTCAGAAATGGGACCTTACCAAATTACCCACCCTTTCCTAATCCTGGTCCTTTACAAGTTCCTTCTCATTCTCCAAGTCCAAGTAGTCCGAAAAGTCCTTATGAAAATGTAAGTCCTTCTTATCTCACGTATCCTATGCCACAAAGTCCAAGGACCCGTATTAAAACAATTGTAGGAAAAGAAAGAAATGAGCGAATAGATAGAAAAGATAATTGCGAGATTATTGAAAACAGAATGGCCATACAAGGATCAGATTTACAGGAAGGCACTTGTGATAGCAAAAAAGTTAAAAGCCCCCGTATGTCTAGGGAGAGTGAAAAAAACAAGGAAAACCTAAGTCCCAATTCAAGATCTGAATCCTCAAGCTCTTTGGATTTACCTGCTCCTCCAAAACCCCCCAGATCGCCAAGAGTTGATAGATCGGTGCTAGGAGATTCCCCTACTAATACTAAAGTGAATGTTGATAATCCCCAATCAGTAACAGCTTCACAAGTCAATATGAACGGGGATTGTGCAGTAGCTATAAGTCAGACAAGTACTGTGTGTCGGGAAGTGATGTCTACTAGTGTTGATGGAACATTGAACACTTATGAAAATAGTCAATTAGTGGGCCAGAATGATTTGAATACTACAAACAATAATGTAATGGAATGTTCAACAGACTCAAGTGTGGTTACTAGTCCAAAGGATAATTTCTTCAAAAACTCTTCGACTATGGAAAGCCCATTGTCACCACATGAAGGTGAAGGGAAAATCGTCAATAGAGTGTTCGAGGAACATCTTATCAGAAACATCCAAGATACCTTTAATATTGATGTAAGCTCACAATTTTATGGTACACTAACTTGAGTAGCTCTGTAAGTGAATTTTAGATTGCAGTTCAGTACATTGTTTGAATGTTTAGGAAGAGCTTGTATTCTTCACTAGCTTCATGTTTTAGATAATTGATATTGCTATTTTGTGTAAGACCTGTTATTCTTTGGTATATACACATACTTAGCAATGTGCATTTGATTTTAAAAAGTTTAAACCTTCACTGTTGTGCATGGAATTTTAAAGTAAATATCAAATGTATCAATTGAAAAATTTCCTGATCTTGCATGAGCATTAAAGATGCATTGAACTTTCCTTCTTTTATTAAATTATTTCATTATTTTTTACTAGTAGTAAAGAATGTTGCTAAGCCTTTACATAAATTGGTTGCATATTCGTAAGGATGCTAGTTCTATTCCCACCTGACACTCCCCTTACAACAGGACGTGCCTGGGGAGATAGAACGCCTCAAGGGGATCAAGAACGAGACTCTTCAGTCTGTGACGGATCTCAAACGCAGTGTTACGGAACTGGAGTTAACTGAGGATGAAGCACTGAGAGAGGTAATATTTAGAGAGAAATGCTTCAAAATGCAACATTTCTAGAGATAAAATTAATAACTTCATGAATGTATAATGGTGAAAGGTAAATTTTGGGGAGTGTTTACAATATTTCTTTGCATGTGATTTAAAATATCTAACTAAAAACACTTGTGTTTTAGCTACTATGCTGTATAACTAAAAAATTAAATTCTCTTTCATTGTAAGGTGACATGACTTTTGTAGATACTTCCTGTCAACTATTCTTTTTGGGTATGTGACTACATATATGATGGATATCGGTAGTTATTCTTTGTTGATTTACAGCTAAAGACAGTATAGCTACTGTAGATAAGTAGTTGGTTGTTCAGCTTTATATATCGTAAATTGTACGATCAGTTACTGTAATATCTAGCGATAAATTTAGTAAAGGACAATTTTTTTTGTTTCTCAATGAAATACAGTACTGTGTATACTTGTACATTAAGAGATGCCTTTCAATTTTGACATGGCTATCTGAGTACAGTACAGCTTAGATAGAGCATGTGGAGGTAATTGTAAAAACTTTTTTTTCATTTTTTTATTTATTTCTGTAAAAATGCATTTTGAGAAGACCTTTACCCTTAATATGATAAACTGCTTATGTGCTTTCAAGATATTGTTTAACCCTTAATAATATAAAGGCATATACAGGATATTTCATGTTACTTGATTATTTTTTGGGGGGTTTTATAATGATCTAGAAACATCCTTAGTTTTCATAACTCTTTAACAGAATTATCATTGGGTTTCATATGTCGCAAACATTTTCATGGTGATTGTAGAGAGACTGATATGTTAGTTTTCACGTAACTTTAGATACTTTACATACCTGTATATGGTTTTGAATGAGACATATCATTCATTGTAAATATTTATTTCTTTACATGTTTTTTTTTTCAGATTTTTGTACATAGTAGAATCCCTAGATCACAATTTTTCAAGGTTTTAGAGTATAACTACCACTACTTACAATGTAGAAAAATAGCTTGTAAGCCTTTTCGAAGGGTTGAATCCTCCTAGAAATTATGTTTACTTTAGATAATAAGTTACCATCATTTCTTGTGGGAAGGGATTGGAGTGAATTGATGAGTTTATTCCAAGCAATGATGAATTGTTTTGGATAACCAATCTATATTTGTATGGGGCTCTCTTGAATGCTGTTAAAGGATGAATTTTTTGTTGTTGAGAGTCAGGTTTACTGATCACTTGATTTTACCATGTCCCACCTTAGTTTCCAAACACTAGTTAGCACCTGGTGAAAAGAAAATCCGTAAAGCCTAAGGATTGTAAAAAAAATAAGTTATTGTAATACATTTTTGCATATAAGACATTGGAACTGATGGGTTACACACTCTTACTCCCTATTTTGAGAAATGTTCATCATGCTTAAAGTAAAGGATTTTTTTAGCTATCACCTACTTTAACACTCGTACAACACGCTACATACGGATTAGTAAGATCTATAAAGCAAGCACTAGAAATCGTGAATTGTAAAATTCATAGGGGCTCTATGAGCCAATGGAGGGAAGTGAAATAGGCAGGTATTAAATATATTTTTTTTCATATCTTATAATTTGAATTTCAGTTGGAAGTTGAGCGGGCTCTACTTGGAGGAGAATTAGCACCTTTACGAGAAAAGTTAAATTTAGAGGAACAACATTTAGAAGAACTCTTATATCGTAGTAGTCAGTTAGAAGACCAGTGTCAGCAAGAGAAGCAAGTACACCAGGAAGCTATTGAGGTAATTTAATTATTTTCTATTTATGCTAGAATACACATAAATTCTTTAAGATAGTGTAATAATAAATAATGTACTGTATATATATTCACTTGTTGTGTATATCTCATTAATGATAGACCTCTCTTGTAAGAAAACTTGTTAAAACCTTAGTAAAGTTTTTGTCTACCAATTCAGTTGTATAGATTGCTTTTTAATATTGTATCTTAGGCTTGTCGTTCTCGTCTGGAAGCAGCTGAGAAGGAACTAGATCGTTTGGAGGGTTCGAGTGAAAGCTTCAAGGGTACCACAGATGAAGAAACAGAGATGTTAGAGAACCTTAAAGCTCAGCATGAAGCTGTTGAAATGGAAAGAAGGGTAAGAGTCAATTGATTGATTTGCACACAACATCCAGATGATGCTAATTGTGCAATGTATTGTTATATAACTTAACTATCACAATTAACCAAGTTCTGTGAATTCAAGAGTGGGAACTGTAGATTTTTTCTCCTCCAAGTTTTTTGTTTAGCATAAACTGTACACTCATTTGGTTTTACTCCTCTGCCTCCTCCTTTAATAGATAAGAAGACAATTAGTCCTCTCCGGTGGACTTTCTGGTTGAAGTCCTCTGTCTTCACATATAACCTTAATTTCTTGAGTTCCTCTACTAGTCTTTGCCTTAGCTTTTCTATACCTATTGCTTCTCAGATTAACTGTTCCTCATCCATTCCTATCACATGTCAAAACATCTAAATCCTCGAGGTCTATAACTAATGTGCAGCCACCTGACACCACATCTTGTACTGTTGACATAAAACTGATTATATAATTGTGTTTTTAAGTCTCTAATTTCCATCAGTGCCCATATCCTTGTTCTCTTGAATTGATCTTAATGCTTTGCTTTACTAATGGGATCTTTTTATTGCCAGTAGTCTAGCCTTTTTATTTCTTTTATGCTGCAGCTAATAATTTTCTTACTTCTTAATTAAGTCCTTGTTTCACAATACTTGCCTGTTTTCCCTAAGTTAACAGAAAAGTTTTTCTTTTAGGACCTGTACATTCACCCCAGTGTTTTTCTCAACTTTTCTCTCTTCTTTATCTGCCCTTTCCCACAATAATTGCATGGCAACTCTCCTGACTGTATCTGATCGATACTTTGTTTTGCTTACATTAGCATTCAATCCTCTGCTATACTTGCTCTCGTTTTTTAAATTTCCACAGCCTCTTCACCAGATGATACTGTTCCTTTGGTGTGGTAATTATTTGATAATTTGTAAATGTACGGTGTTCATGCTTATTGGTATGGCATATACTGTAATTGATCTAGTTTAATAGATTTTTTTATGCAGCATAAACCTCGAATAGGGATTTATTATGATGGTTGGAAGATACATTGTAATTTGTTTAGCTTCAGTAATTACAATTATCTGTTTTTCTCTTGTGTAATTTTCTAATTTTTTTTTTTTTTTTTTTAATTTTCTTGTCATTGTATTTGTCTTAGGTTGTTTCTTACATGTACAGTATGTGTTTTGCTTCTCATAGATTTGGTAAATACAGTATATTTGAGAATTTTGACATTAGGTAGACATTTAAGATATCTAAAACTGTTATTTTTCAATATTTAACTTAGCCGGTGATTATATAGCTGCAACTCTGTTGCCCGACAGACAACTCTACGGTAAAAACTCGCCAGCGATCGCTACACAGGTTGCGGGTGTGCCCAACAGCGCCATCTGTCGTCCAGATACCCAGTACTCAATGTAAACAAAGACTCAATTTTCTCTCTGTCGAGCTATCGACAAGACGTACTTACTCGCTGTTGCTAAACTGGAGTTTTTTCACAACTAATTGGTGAAGTACTTTATTCTAGTTTTGAGCTTTCGCTATGCAGGTGTTTTATCTTCATCTTGAATCTTGAACGCGTTTTGGATAGATTTAATTATGGTGACAAAGAGAGTATGGACTTTCTTTCACTTTTAAATGGCCGACCCTTCCCTTAGACGGAAGTGTGTTTAGGCTTTTAGTAATTATATCACGTTATAGATTTTCCTCTATATATTTTATATCTCTCCGCCTTTATTAGGCCTCTTCGATTAACTTTCCATTTATTATAAACATATAAAAATAATTTTAATGTTTTGTTTATATAGACCTTTCCTGAGAGTAGGCGGTCCTAACTTGGAAACCGAAGTTAATCAACGTTGAGCCCTTTATATCGTAATTAGCTTTTAAAGAGCTAAGGATTTAAAACTTTTTAAATGTAATATTTTATGAAAGAATTTCTTTGATAGTCTTCGTACTGTTTTCAAAGATGAACTAACGTTTAGTTTATTTATGCTACGCAGTTGTTGACGTTCAGGACGTTCAACATGCACTCTATCGTTACGATAGAGAGAGAGTGTATCACGGTTTCACTTTGCAGTAAGAGTAAATCGATTCTGACGTTTTGTTCATTCTTTCTTAGCTTAAATGTTTTAAATTCTATTTTAAAGGAACTTTTTAATTGAAAAACCTTTCAGTTTTTTCCTTTAGTCAAATAACATGTTTTTTTGACGAAATATAATTGGGCTCTTCTCTTAGGTGCGAAATCAAGAGAGAAAGAGAGAGAGAGATAGAGACGGAGGGAGAGAGAGGAGAGAAAACGTTCCGTTCAAGCGGGTAACGTTGTTCTCGAGTTACTCTCGTCCCTAGTCGCTGTACGGGGAGGAAGGATAAAACGTTTTAGTTTTTTATTCTCGTCCCCAGGCTATGTGCGGTGAGAGATTGAAAACGTAGTTATATGAACTAGTGTTTAGTCTCTTTCCCAGCCACTGATTTTTTTATCTTAAAATATGTTTTCTGTTTTTTGCTGGTATTAATGAGCTTGCATTATACGACTGATTTCGCAATTACTACCTTTTAATGAAGGGTAGAATTGCGTGTTTCAGGTAGAAACCAGTAAAAGTTTCGATTTCAGTGAAATAAGTGCAAAACAGAAAATCGAAGTGATAAAGTGATATGCGCAAAGTGTTACAGTGTTATGTCCGAGGGTTCGTCTGTTCGTGCCTGTCATTCACCTAGTCCGGGACCTCTTACATGCTCCCAAGCCCAGGGGAGAAGTAATGTCAAACGACTTATGGGTTCGAGAGGCCTTGACCAACGAACAGACGTTTTCCCTCTATGGTATCGGGTGTATCTTACCAAGATCTCCCCTACCATAAGACGATAGAGACGTTGTTTCTCCTCGTCATCCGAAGGCTTTTCGCATAAGAAACCTGTCACAAGGTTTCGAAGCCCTTAAGCGAAAGTCAGTCCTTTCAGGACAGGTCCAGCGTCCTGGTTACAACCATTAGGACAGCTCTGACCCTATGCAGTCATCGGATAACTGCTCGCCGCCTAACAAAAGCGTAACACAGACTCCGAGAGTCTTTTTTTGTAGGCAAAGTGTTGCGGTCACAGACGTTACCCTCGTCTCTTACCACAACCATTTCCGTTGATCCTTAATGGGTTGTATGGCAAGACATGCAGTATATGCTTGCCTCCCTTATGGAAGACTATTCTGCCGATTAGTCCGTTGAGTCTAGCCGTTTATCTCATCGATATCCTGGCTTTCAGCCAACCTAACGTTCCTTTGTGCTTACTGTTGACGTTGGCGTAGCTTAGTCACGTCAGTCAGGTTGTTTAGAACCACACTCGATGCGGTCTCGTGTGGTTTTTCAGCCGCATTTGGACGTTAGGCCACTTGCTGATGCTCCTGTTGACGTTCAAGACGTTCACTAACAATCGGAGTTGACTTGTTTTGACGCTGTGCGTCAACCTCCGCATTCTAGAGTTGTTTTGACTGCTCAGTCTAGGCAGTCAAAGCAGTCTCGAGTGGACGCTGTGCGTCCTCACGCACCTGTTGTGGTTGACAGTTCAGTTGTTGACAGTTCACAGACTGTCAAGCAGTTACATGACGTTGCGTTCTGGTCCGCTACTAATGCACCAGTGAGTGTGGACTCTGTTTGTAAAGCATTGCCACCACGGTAGGTCTCTCCCTTGCTTGAGACTCAGCTTTTATCGGACAAGGTTCCTGTAGATGAGGAAGTTGCTGTTCTCCCTACTACTGATATTCCCTTGAGGACTCTGTCAGATGGAGTGGAGCCTAAAGCTGCTTAGCCTCCTATGGACTTTAATTAAATCATGATGATTTTTTTAAGGATCTTTGTCCGGATCTTTTTGTAACTGCTGCTCCTCATTCGCCTAAACGTCAGAGCTTACACTAGGCCTAGCTACTTCGAAGCCGTTGTTTTTAAGCTAGTGCTCTCTCGCTCTCCTAGAGAGCTTTACGTTGGCTAGGCGACTGGTTTTTCACCAGGAGGAGTTTGGGGGATACAGCCTTTGCTTTCCCTTCTTTTAAACTGGTTTATAGAGCGAGAGTCTGATATGACACGAGAGAAGTTCTCGGCTTGGGAGTTCATGCCTCTGCCCAGATAGACTTCTCAATTCTCGTAGACTCTCCCTGGCGCCTGGCCAGGAGACGCTCCAAGTTGTTTACAGGTCAACTTCACAGCTGTTTTCGAGCCTTTGAAGTTTTGCTGTACAATTATGTCACGCATAACAAGGCTTTCAGGGATGGTAAACGGTACCGCCTCAGTCGCTAACCCCGTCTGTTGCCACACCTGCTCCCGTAGACCCTAAATGGGCTTTGCTGCAAGACATGCAGTCCAAGCTTGCGTCCTTGATAGAGGACTTTAATGCGGAGAAGGTTGCTACCGAACCTTCTGGCCAACAACCTTCCAACCGGTCGGTTGTGCGCCCTGTTGACGCTGAGGTAACCTACTCGCGTCTGCCAGTTGAGGTGGTTCCTCCACCGATGCGACCCAGTGTGGGTTGCCAGCCGCACGTTGACGTTAAGCGACGCTCGGAGGTGGTTGTTGACGTTCAGGACGTTCAACAACCAGCAGAGGTGACTTGTTTTGACGCAGTGCGTCAACCTCAGCAACCCGGTAGGGTGTTGACTGCACAACCCAGACGGTCTAGACAGTCTCGGGTTGACGCTGTGCTTCCTCGCGCACCCATGGTTGTTGACAGTTCACAGACTGTGCAGCAGTTCCATGATATTGCGTCCGGCTCCGTCACGCATCCACCAGTGCGACCGGACTCAGCGAGCCAGACGTTGCCCACTCCGTTGCCGTTTCCTCATCAGTTTTCGGATGAGGAACCCTCTGATGAGGACGTTGCTGAACAACAAGACGATCAGCCCCCAGAATAGATCAAGCCCTGCTATCCATCCAGAAGAGGCTGAAGAAGGAACGCTGCTCAGTCAGGCTGTGGATGAGTCTGGTAGGGACGCTGTCATCCGTGGAACAATTTATGTCACTAGGAAGACTACACCTCCGTCCTCTTCAATACCATCTAGCTTTTCACTGGAAAAAGGACAAGACGCTAGAAGCGGTCTCGATCCCGGTTTCCGAAAAGATAAAGTCTTGTCTGACTTGGTGGAAGGACAATATCAACCTAAGAGAGGGTCTTCCCCTGGCTGTTCAGACTCCCAACCACGTTCTCTTCTCGGACGCATCGGACGTGGGCTGGGGCGCGACACTAGACGGTCGGGAATGCTCAGGACTGTGGAACTCGAGTCAGAGGAGCATGCATATCAACTGCAAGGAGCTGTTGGCAGTACATCTGGCCTTGAAAAGCTTCAAGTCTCTCCTTCGAGGCAAAGTGGTGGAAGTTAACTCGGACATCACCACGGCCTTGGCGTACATCTCCAAACAAGGAGGTACCCACTCACTGACGTTGTACGAGATCACAAGGGACCTGCTCATCTGGTCAAAAGGTCAAGACATCTCCCTAGTAACGAGGTTCATCCAAGGCGACTTGAACGTCATAGCAGATTGTCTCAGTCGGAAAGGGCAAGTAATTCCAACCGAATGGACCCTCCACAAGGATGTGTGCAAGAGACTTTGGGCCACTTGGGGTAAAACCATCCATAGATCTCTTTGCAACCTCGCTGACCAAGAGGCTTCCAATCTATTGCTCTCCAGTCCCGGACCCAGCAGCAATACATATAGATGCTTTCCTCCTAGATTGGTCACATCTGGATCTCTACGCATTCCCACCGTTCAAGATTGTCAACAAGGTACTGCAGAAGTTCGCCTCTCACGAAGGGACAAGGTTGACGTTAGTTGCTTCCCTCTGGCCCGCGAGAGAATGGTTCACCGAGATACTTCGATGGTTAGTAGACGTTCCCAGTCGTCTTCCTCTAAGGGTAGACCTTCTACGTCAGCCACACGTAAAGAAGGTACTCCAAAGCCTCCACGCTCTTCGTCTGACTGCCTTCAGACTATCGAAAGACTCTCGAGAGCTAGAGGCTTTTCGAAGGAAGCAGCCAGTGCGATTGCTAGAGCAAGGAGAGCTTCTTCCATTAGAGTCTACCAATCGAAGTGGGAAGTCTTCCGAGACTGGTGCAAGTCAGTTTCTGTATCCTCGACCAGTACCTCTGTAGCTCAAATAGCTGTTTTTCTCTTATACCTGAGAAAAGGACGATCCCTTTCAGCTCCCACTATCAAGGGCTACAGAAGCATGTTGGCATCGGTCTTCCGGCATAGAGGCTTAGATCTTTCCAAACATAAAGATCTGCAAGACCTCCTTAAGTCTTTTGAGACCACCAAGGAGCGTCGTTTGGCTACCCCTGGATGGAATTTAGACGTGGTACTAAGATTCTTCATATCAGACAGGTTGGAGCCGTTACAATCAGCCTCCCTGAAAGATCTCACTCTTAAGACTCTTTTTCTGGTATGCTTAGCCTCGGCTAAAAGAGTCAGTGAGATTCATGCCTTCAGCAAGAACATAGGATTTTCGTCAGAAAAAGCCACTTGTTCGCTACAACTTGGTTTTCTAGCCAAAAATGAGCTGCCTTCTCGGCCTTGGCCTAAATCTTTCGATATCCCCAGCTTATCGGAGATCGTAGGCAATGAACTAGAAAGAGTCTTATGCCCTGTTAGAGCTCTTAAGTTCTATTTAAAGCGTACTAAACCTTTACAAGGCCAATCTGAAGCTTTATGGTGTTCAGTTAAGAAACCATCCTTGCCTTTGTCAAAGAATGCTTGGTCAGACTTTATCAGATTGTTAATACGAGAAGCTCATTCACATCTGAGTGAGGAAGACCGAACTTTGCTTAAGGTGAAGACGCACGAAGTTAGAGCTGTAACAACTTCCGTGGCCTTTAAGCAAAATATATCTCTGCAAAGTATAATGGACGCAACCTATTGGAGAAGCAAGTCAGGGTTCGCGTCATTTTACTTGAAAGATGTCCAGTCTCTTTACAAGAACTGCTACACACTGGGACCATTCGTAGCAGCGAGTGCAGTAGTGGGTGAGGGCTCAACCACTACAATTCCCTAAATCCATACCCTTTTAATCTTTCTCTTGAAATGTTTTTATTGTTGTTTTTTGGATTGTCCGGAAGGCTAAGAAGCCTTTCGCATCCTGGTTGATTTGGCGGGTGGTCAAAGTCATTTCTTGAGAGCGCCTAGATTAGGGGTTTTGATGAGGTCCTGTTGTATGGGTTGCAACCCTTGATACTTCAGATCCTAGGGGTCGATCAGCATCCTAAGAGGATCGCGAGGCTCCGTAAGGATGACGTACTTAAAAGGCAGAGAAATTGTTCAAGTCGACTTCCTTACCAGGTACCTATTTATTTTGTTTTTGTTATTTTGATAACTTCTAAAATGAAATAAAAACTCTTAGCTCATAAAAGTGTAAACATATATTGCTGGTCTCTACCCACCCCCCTGGGTGTGAATCAGCTATATAATCACCGGCTAAGTTAAATATTGAAAAATGTTATTTTGATAATAAAATAAATTTTTGAATATACTTACCCGGTGATTATAAATTAAAGGACCCTCCCTTCCTCCCCAATAGAGACGCAGTGGGACGAGGAGAAAATTGAGTCTTTGTTTACATTGAGTACTGGGTATCTGGACGACAGATGGCGCTGTTGGGCACACCCGCAACCTGTGTAGCGATCGCTGGCGAGTTTTTACCGTAGAGTTGTCTGTCGGGCAACAGAGTTGCAGCTATATAATCACCGGGTAAGTATATTCAAAAATTTATTTTATTATCAAAATAACATTTTTCTCAGTATAATTTTCTCTTATTATATGGTTGTATGATATTTTGAAAAGTAAATTTAGAATTTACTTATTTTTTGTACTTTGCCACAAAAAATCTAATAGTTTATGCATATGTCCCCATTTACATGTACTGTATATGGTACTAAGGTATTTATAGGGATAGAATTAAAGTTAGACACTAAGTAGTAGTTTTTGGCAATTAAGAAAATAAAAATCCTGGGGAATATAAGTTTCCTCTATAAAAGGGAAACAGAATTTTTTCTTATAGTGAACAATGAAATTGGATCTGGAATTGAAAAAAAAAAATAAGCTAAGGACATAACAGCTATACTGCACATTACAGTGTAAGAAATTGTAATGCTGTAGTTCAGGGTACTTCATACTATATATTGAGGAAAGATGTGGGAAGAGCATTGCATAAGGTAATACATTAAACAATTGCAATTGAGTTTAGTGTTAGAGTTGTCATATTTTAGCTGTGCAATTCTGTAACCATAAGCCATAAAACAAACAGAAATGGCAGATAACCTTAATTTGGCTTATGGCTAATTTTGCATTAAGAAAATGAGATCAAAAGGAGTCTAAACCATATACATTTGCAAGTTATGGTAATAAAATTCTCTCATTGTATTTTAGAGAGAGAGAGAGAGAGAGAGAGAGAGAGAGAGAGAGAGAGAGAGAGAGAGAGAGAGAGAGAGAGAGAGAGAGAGAGTGTGTGTGTGTGTGTGTGTGTGTTATTTCCATTTGATGTAGAATTTAATCTGTTTTATAAGGTGTATGCATTAAGATCTTCACCTTTCTGTATTTAGCTTTCTTTCATAAGGATATTTGAAGGTATGCCAATGTTAATTTACTTTTTAAATAAAGATTATTTCAGTCTTTAGTATGAAATGTGAAATGTTTCTTTGTAGAAACTGTATTCTTTGATTTTTTCTTTAATCTGGATGTATTTGGCAAGCAGCCTTTTATACATTCTTAATGGACAAACTTTATTTTAGCTAAGTATGTCTTGTATACTTTTTATGGCCATTCTAACTAAATTTAACTTTGGTTGCAGTTTTTCTTTTACTATATACGATGGAAGAAGGCCAAAAAAGTAAGTTGTTAAAGAAATTGCATGAAGGGTTTTTGAATGTGTTTTCATACTTCAATAGTGAGTTTGTGTGATTTGTCATTTAATACTGTATCCATTTTTTAAAATTTCAATTATGTGTGATGAGTTTTGAGTTGAATATCCTAAGTTGAAGCTTTGAAATGTTTTGTAATGGGTTTTAAGATATTAAAGAGTGGCACCATTGTGTTGGTAAATGCACATTCTTTGTTTTCAAAATGAAATGAAAGATATGGTTTTGCTTTGAATTTGTTATTTTTCAATTTTCCAATATAAAATGTCATACAGTATGTCAGTTCCTGCTTATTGGTAGTCTAGTCACTGTGTTTTGGCAGTCCTTTTTTATCCATATCTATTCCTATAACACATTCTAAACTGTTTGACGTATTTCCATTTATAATAAAGAAAGAATGGCACCTTTTTCACTTTTAAAAGTTGCCATTGCTTAGCAGTAGTTGATGTAGGTTTATTACCTTATTGACTCCCTATGGAATATAGCTATTGGAGTGTGTGGATTTGTGTTTTTTGTTTTTGTTTTTAATGGGTTGCTCCAATAGTTGGTTGGAATGTATTATTGGTTTTTAAAGTACAAGTTGTATTGTCATATTTTGCTTCATGTTGAAAATCATTACTTTAGGGATCTACTTTACCATGTGTATTATATGAGGTACATTTATTTATCATTGCTCAATGTACTTCACATGTGTATCTCTACTTGGATAGATGTACTGTATTTATAATTTAATTTAATGTGGTAAATGCAATTTGTATTTTTATAGAAGAATAATTTTTATTGTGTTATAATATAATTTTTTTTCCTACATTTAATCAAACCTTTTGTCCTTTAAAATAGAGAATGACTTTAGCAGAGCTTGCATGGCTGTTGAATTAGTTAATGAAGTAGTAGGTTGACCAAGGCACCAGCCACCCAGTGAGATACTTCTACAAAAGAGTTATTTAGTCCTTTGACTGGCCTGATATTATTACATTGGCAATATCTCTTAAGTAACAATACGCACTGAAGGATGGAAGGAGGTCTTTAGTTTTGTGCTCGAAGTTGATACAAAAACCTATTACAGTATCCATCAGTCCATGACTGCAGGACTGAGACCACCATCTCTCTGTTAGATGAAGCTTCAGGTTATAATCGAGAGAAGATTATTTTGTGACCTGTGACTCCTTGAGGGCTTTACGTTGCTATCTGAAGAAGATTCAACATCTCAGGCCTAAGTGTCAATGACTTGCATAACACTGGCAGAACCACAAATGATGTGTTGAAGAACACTGCCTATTTCTGGAATTGTGAGATAATCAAACGATCATAAGCCTCTACCAAGAAAGGAGTTAAGGTACCAGCTTGGCAAGAGCTCACTTAAGTTAGGATTTGGCCCTACCTAGCCCTTTTGAAACAATCTAGCAGGCTAGAATTTGGAAGTGTCAAACAACCTTCACTGTCTTCCATCTAGGGAGTATGCCATCAAGTCCTTTGACACTTGTTCTTTCACATGTAGTGGCTGCTTAAGTAGTTTTGTAACCAGACCAGCTCCAACATGGGACAAAAAGCATCTTGTATAAGGTACAGTACATTCAATGTAAGTCTGGAATGAAAGTTAGATAGACTGATTTCTCTACTTCTTCTCTTCCCCTTCCTTAGGTATGAAGCTTTTTATACTGGTAAGCTACATATTTTAGCATCATTCTTACTAGACTATCTTTAAGTAGTTTTCACCATCTCATTTTGAACTGCATCTCCCGTTGGGGTAGAAAGATTCCTTCATTGATTGTGTATCAGATGCATAACCAAGCACTGGTTAGGCTCTATTAGCTTAATCATTCCTATGATAGGCTGATAAGAGGTTGGAGTCATTTCTCTTGCTCCTGCATGGAACCAGGGAGACTAGCACATTTCAGGGTAAAAAAATATTTAAATTGAAAAAAAAAATTTCCTAGCCATACAAATCAGAATACTTTTAAAGTTCCCGCCTCAACCACCTGAGTCGAAGGTCAAAAGTGAAGAGGCTTTGACAAGAGAGGGGCCACCTGTCATTGACTACCTCTTCTACAAATTAAACGTCCATTGCCCCTCTATTAAAGACATTCCCTATTTCAAAGGATTCAGGTTTGTATAAAGTAGATCCTAAGGTTATAATGGAGATCCTTACCTACCATAAGGGAGACCTATGGGTTCAAGCAATATCAAACCTGTCACAGCACCTCTGATGCTGAATTAGTCTGCTAACTGACAACACGTCACCCATTGACAAACATTCTAGCATTGAAAACTATGCTTAATTTGGCATTTGTTTTTTTACCTGCAACAGGATTTACCCTGCAATCCTGTTGCATGTTTCAATTATGTTTCGCTCTTCAAGTCCAGGGTGGTAGGAGGGTCTTGGGAACCACATAGCACCTTCCCAAAAATAGGGTTTCTCTTTGCCAGAACTGCATTTTTAGGGTTAAGTTGCTGTGGCCTGCTGTTCCAGGTGAAGTCTGATAGGATCTGCGAAACATTCAAAATTAAAATTCTTGTGGGAAATAGATTGAAGACCATCTTTTCAAGTCTAGATTCAAGGTATGCTTGGGACTCCACATTTGGAGCTACAGAGAGCTGAAATTCTTGGTTCTGTTTTGTTGTAAGTCACAAACAGGTCCACATGGAAATCCGGGATAATTTTGAGGATCTTTTGGAAGTAGTTTTGATGAAAGATTGACTCCGTATTTAGGACCATCGGCCAGAAAAAGCAACCGCTCCATCTTTTCCAGATTGCAAGAGGCCAGCACACAATGTCTTGCCTCGAATATGCTTTTTGAACATTAGGCAGTAAATAGCTGCGCAAGCGATATGTAATCCACCAGCAGCTCCTGCTTCCAGAGGGGACATAACAACTAGAGAAGAAGTGTTTGTCGCATGCTGAACTTCTCCATTCTAATTGCCTCTGGAATCTGGGGAGGAAAACCACTACCTATCTGATATGTGCTTATAAAGTGTTATGTACTATATTTAAGTATTTTAGTTTTTACATTTACATTATTCATTATTTCTTTTTGTAGTTATTTATGCCATCAAATTTCCCATACTTAATTTACTTGATTTTTCTACAGGCATTTGAAGACACAGAATTTCAGCAAATGGAAATTGAAGCCCATCGGGAATCAGAGAGAGAGGAACTGAATAAAGAGGTACAGTATATTAAGTAATTTTTTTATCATTAATTTTGGTTCTATTTTTTAAAGATTGTATTACAATATTGAGTTTTTAGAGTACAGTATCCCAGTGGTTGTCATTTGAATCCATATTGATTTTTTCAGTCCAGGTGTGGGTTTTTAAGAATTTTACCATTCATGACTAGACTCAAAAGTAGAGACCAACTGTTTTGGCAAAATAAAAACTAGGTAAATAATAGTACCGTACAATATTATAATATGTATGGTACTAAAATCAAGAAAAATACTTAAGTTGAGTCTTGAATTATCTCAAGTGTTGTACACCATACCATACAGTAATACTATGGTTTCATCAAGCATAACTGCTCATGGGATGTGCACAGTTTATGCCTTTGAGGTTATGATATAATATGTTTAGATTGTAATTTGATTTGTAAGAATAAGAAATTTCATAGGAACAGTGTACACAAACTTTAGTTATAATTATCAGTACAGCAGTAGTTGCTAGTACATTCATAGTTGTATTGTTAGGTTTTGGTAGATATTGTACTTTTACCAATGCAACTACTACTCTGAGATGTGCGGCATGCAGACCATGACCAACAAAGGTTGGTGAAGCTATTGCAATATTATTACAGTATCTATGCTAATTAAAACTTTTAGTATTATAGCTTGGTTTGCTCTAGAAAAATATGCTAGTTTGAAGTCCTCCTGGGTCAAGACACTTAATTTTGAAGCTTGGGAGTTCATTTTATCTCTTGAATTTGAAATAGGAATGGGAATGTGAGGATTACAATATCATCCCTAATAAGAAAGGTACTTTGGTGAAACTTTTTCTTACTATACAGTGATTCCTTCAAATGGAAAATGTTTGTAGTAGATCCTTTTGATAATAAGTTTTCATGACAATACTTATACTGATAACTATCAAGCTATTCTGTATATAATATTTAATTTCTTTTGTGGAATACCAAGTGATGAACTTTACTCCTGTTACATCTTGAACAAGCTGTACAGTACATTATAGCATCTTTATCATTGTCATTGTGGTTATTTACAGCATTTAATGGTAAAAGTAACACAGGATAGTGTATGTTCTGGTACAGAAATCAAGACAGAATATATCAGTTCACAGAGTTTAAGAAATATATGGTTTATGCTAATATTGCTATTTTATAGAATTTATTTTTAAATTAATATCTATCTTGAAAGGACTTTTTTTTTAATGTTTACTGTGGTTTTGAGCAGCAAGAAGAGGAATGAAAGATTTCTAATTGATATCTTTCTTGTAGGTATGTCGATGAATAATCTTTGTTGTACATAGTGATCTTATGAGTTTTTGTTGTTCTCACTGTGGATGGAACTGTCATTATTGATAAAGAATAATAGGTGTATCCTGTAAATTTTGATACTGTAGTGAAAATAACTGATGGTTGTTTCTAATCTATGATTTTACAGATTGCAGAAGTTAGAGAAAAGATTTGTAGCCGAAGAGAGAGGATTACGGAGTTAGAGAATTCCATGTTGGAAATGACTCATTCTGTTCGCCAGCAGACTGAGGTCTTGGAAAAAGAAAGACAAGAGTTACTCTCCAAGATTGTGAAGGTATTTTTTGTTTGATGACTTCAGTTGGTTTTAACACTTTTGATAGAATACTGTGTGGAAAATTAGCTGAAATTTTGCTTTGCCATTAACCTATATATTATGGTTTGGTTTTTTGTGATATTGCAACTGGGTGATTTTATTTACTGAATTGCATGAATTTTTTTTGTATCCCTTGGTTTTGGAATTTATAAGGATTAAAGTATGGCATTATAATTGCTAAATTAAAGTATACACTACTGCATATCACACATGCAACACTTAATGACTGCATTTTACATTTCATATATGAAAAGTAGAAAAAATAGAAGTAATTTATTTGTTTCATTAGTATGTATTAACTAGATAAGTAAAACCTCAAAACATTTGGAAAAGTTGATCTTTGTGGTATTGGAAATATAATCACTTAGAAGTATTCAGACTAGATATTTTGTCTTGTTTATTGTATATCTAATAAGACCTCATTAATTTAGGGTTCACCAAGTCAGAAACATCTGCAAGTCTCTGAATCTGACTTTTATAGTCATATTGTTAGTAATGTTTTCTGTCAAATTGTCTTCATTCCTGTATAGACTTCTTGTATAACAATAGAGATCTATCTAAAATTTGTGTATGGTACCATTTATGGAGGATTAAGGTGAAACCTAACAAGTATGATTGCAAGTACGTTGAGGGCAGTGGCTCTTTAATATCCAGATCTTGGCATTAACAATGTCTCTAATTTTATACAACTTATTTAGAATTCTTGATTGCAAATTTACTTTTGGAAAACACTTTTGGTCTGTTTCTTCTTAAACTGCACAAAAAAAAATGGCTTATCAAGAGCCTTTAAGATATTTGGTGATCAATCTTTCCAGAGGAAATCTTTTAATTCCTTCATTTTACCTTGTTTTGAGTACTGTATTGTTCTCCTGTTTGGTCTTTACCTGGTGACTCTCACCTTAATTTATTGGCAAAAAACACTGGGGCTATAAAATTTGTTATTCCTGATCTGGAAATTAATATCTGGTACCATCATTCAGTTAGTTTTGTGTGCATGTTGCATAAGATTTTTCATAATTCTGACCATCCTTTGCACTCAGCCTACCATCCTATACATACCTTGTTAAGTCAAGCCAAGCTGAAATCACACTCCTATTATAGGACTCAGGTTTTTATAGTTAGGAAAAATATAAATTACTTTAAAGATTTGTGATTTTTTTTACCTCCCAATGAAGTTTGGAGGAAGTTGTTTTTGCCCGTTAGTCTATTTGTTTGTGAACAACCTCCTGGCCACAATTTTACTCATAGAATAGAGAAACTTTCAGGGATTAATTGTTATCTTAAGATGTAGAAGTGATTCAATTTTTAAAGCCCTAGGTCGAAGGTCAAGGTCAAGCATAAGGTTGACCAAAATAAGCTGCCTTGGCAGAGGTCTGCATTCTGAGTGCTTTGCTAGTTTTTATTGCTCTTGTGTGTATTTTAACAAACAACTATTGGCTATTACTTTTCTTTGCAAGATAAGTTAGCCTTATGATGCCATTCTCCTTTGTCAGCTGATGACCCACCTCCTTCTCTTCCAACCCTTATCAATCAAAGACAGGCATGTATAGCCATTTGTACAGAAAATAATACTCCGAAATGAGTCTTGCATGAAATTATTTTAAATTTTGATTTATTCAAAGCTTGAATAAAAACTATACAGTACTTACTTTTGTTATTACTTTAGGGCATATTTTAATAGCCAGCAGCTACCAGTAGTTATTTTTTTCATTGTTTTTCCTGAGCTGATCTTACTTTCCTATTATATTACTATCAAGAATATTGTATGCGCACCTCTTTGTACAGGTAAAACAAAACTGCTCTGCAAATGTTATCATAATTTTATTGAAAAAATCTATTAGAAAATAGGTGATTTGAGTGCTTTGAGAAAGGTACTTTGTACTCAATGTAACATAGGATGCCATGGGATGCCCATTATAGGAATATACATGGTTTAAGAATTTATCAGTTATTTTTGTGGCAGAGTGACAAACAGGTCTTGATAAGGGTAGCACATTCCTGTTATTTCTTGGATACATTTGATTTTTAAGCAAAGATTAAGAGGACAGCATAGATAAAATGTAAAGAGAGGACTCAACTTCTGGTATATAATGGTATCCTATTAGGGAATTCAAAAAGTTATTGGATCATAAGTACTGTACTGTACATGAAGCAGGAACATGGGTACTAGCTGAGAAGTGTGAAAAAATCTTTTAAAAGGAGTTTGTGAATGTTTGCATTCATGGTCAGGGTACAACAGAAAGATCCTATTATAAATGGTTGGGAAGCAATTAATAAGAAAAAAAAAATCTGTATACTGTACTGCATAAAGTAGCAGGAAAAAGACTTGTAGGAAGGCCCAGGAAAAAATAAGAAAGTTACCTACCTAGACATTAATGTATAAAGGAATTCAAGCAAAAAGTGCACAAAACAAAAGAATAGCTCATTTTTGCTATGGTAATTTCCTTTTGTTTTTCCATATACTGTACTGTATAATCTGTATTATGTACAAACTCAGTTTGGTTATTATTATAGGATTGCAGTTAGGCCCAGTTGGTAATTATCTATTTTGTATAAAGTTCTGTTATAGAGTACAGTAGAATAATATGTCCTTGGTCACCTAGGCTAGGAATGTGGTGTAGCTATTCTTATATCCATTTTCCATTTAACCTTACTCTCAAAATGCTGATAATCCACAGTAACATGGCATCAACCTATGTATGAAGCAAAATGTTCATAACAGAAACTAAAACCTATTATTAACACAACCCTATGCTATCCAAAAGAAGCTAAGAACTATAAATTGAAAAAAGAACTAATTCACATTACTGTACTTCAGATTGAAAATTAGGTTATATGAAGTAAAATCTGTTATCTAGAAAAAATTGAAAACTAATTTTGTTGATATACACTATACTTCCTTTATTCAGAATTGATACAGCTGAATGTATTTTGAGGAACTTTCATTTTGGTATTCATTTGTTCTTAATTTTTTAAATTCTTGACTACTTACAGACAACTTGCCTTTTAATATATATAGATTTATTCTTGATTTTAGGTTTTATACTCTTTTAGGATGAAGAATTATTTAACATCCAAGTTAGGTAGCCTGCATGTAACAAGAACAAATTATGGATAGAATATGAATAGGGATACTGACTGGAGGTTGTTTGATTTTGTTGTTAATGAAAGCTTTCCTTTTTATTCCATTGTTCCTTAAATTATACATTCCAATAAGAATCTATGATGTTCCTATTCTGAAGTCATAATGTTTTGCCCATTAATTTAAGATGCAAGTCAGCTGTTGGAAAATAAAGTGGGGAACAATATTCAAAACATTGGTTTTATTTCAAAGTTCTGGGTGAACAAAACAATAGATTTAACCCTGTGGTTTAATCTTTAGTTGACTGAAGCCATTTGTTTGCGTTACTATAAGTATAGAATCCTGCATTGTTAAAGATTTGTAGCTTAGTGAAAAAATTTGCCATGGTCTTGCCATAGCCATTTATTAGGAAGCTTTTGCCTCTTGTGGGTAATGACATTTTTTTTCTATTATTATTATAGTGTAGTACTGAAGTAAAGTGCCTCTTGCTGTTGGTGTTTTTTGTTGTTCAGTTTGATAGATATGGTATTTATCTTGCTTTACTGAAAAGTGCTTGTCATCAGTAAAATTGCGTATGTGTTGTGTGAAAAGTTTGGCAGCAGTAGTTAATCATAAAGTTTGTGTGATGCATATTGCTATTGCTAAGCTGGTGTTGGGTTGCAGGAGAGAGGGCGTTTGACAGTTGCTGAACGACGTCTTGGAGAACTGACTCGCTTGGGGATCACACCACCCAATGGCCAGTGCTCCCCTGCTTGCTCATCCGACACAGAAGAGGTACTTAACCTCTTAATCATTATAGTCACATGTTTTAGTAATAATAGTTGACAAGTAGATTAGTGTTGGATATACAGCATTAGCTTTAAGACTTGACTTTCATGTTATATTATATTTTTGATACATCTGATACACTATACAGTTTGTTGTTTACCTTTTTGCCATTCTTTATAGTCTGTCATCTTTATTTCAGTGCATAACTATTTACTCAGCTTAACTCTAATATCTATGTATTAACTTTGCAATTAATCAAATTTATTCTTAGTTTTAACTCTTAAAGTTGCAAGTAATTCTTTTATTTGTTGTAATGAGAGTGTACAAAAATGTATTCGTTCCTACATGAATGCAAAACCTCGTTCTTTAATAGGAGTATGTTTTCAGCTTGGCTGGAAATTACAGCTGCTAGAATTTATAATGAGCTGTTGGTAGTTACTGGTAGCTTGCAGGGAAGCCCCTCCACCAAGGCCAGTACACTGAGTAGGCACTTTTGTCTTCAGCCACCAAAGAATACAGATTTATTCTTTTCTTCTAGTTTATGGTTAGGGAGCCTTTGTAGGGTGACAGCCAGATCCCGTAGAAAACGGGAATATTCTGAACTGTGGCCGTCGTTCTAAAAACGATTTTGACGGGAGAAGCTAACTTAAAAAACCCACCTAACCTATGCTGAGAGCCGTATCCTTACCCAGGGGGCTTCCCCCCCCCTCCCCCCTTACACAACAGTTTCCTTACCTACGAGTACGACGGGAGAAGCTAACTTAAAAAACCCACCTAACCTATGCTAAAAGCCGTGTCCTTACCCAGGGGGGCTGTGCCCCCCCGGACCCCCCCTTACACAACATATTTAAGATCCGTAAACCATTTCCAAACGTTTTTATTCTATACAAGATAACAGTCGGAGCGATAATAAGCAAATTAGGATGCTTGGCCGTAGCGCTACAAACTACCCATGGTTAGCAGTTGTTGTGAACGAGGGAATTTAACAAAGACTAAAGATTTTTGCAGTTTTCCCTATAACTATAACTTACTGACAGTTTCTGTCTAACCTACCAATATACTGTACATTTTTGTTTCCAATAACAGCGTTCTTATTGCTGTTTATTCCCTTACTAATGTGTATGGTAGTGATGATGATGTCATCGCAACTTAGGAATGAAACTCAATGCTCACCATCGATAGGAGAACTTCAAATTATTTCTCCATATCTGCTGCACCGTCTCTTAGTGCCAACAGTGGATCCATGCATTTATCGGATATAGTACATATTATCGGTTGGAAAAAAAACGGCGCTGCCCATCTTTTTCCCATATTTAGACAATTACAGTATTCCTTTAAGACATATTGATAGAAATTACATATTTGTCATTTCCACCATTTCTCTCCCCATGGGAAAGACAGAGTTAACTAATCCATCACTAAGGGTAAAAAAAGAGATGGTGAGATTACACTGTACTTTGCTTGCACCCATTAGCACACCACTATGCTTTAGCATGCTACTACTGTATGTGCTTGTATGCTTCTACGGAAGTGCCATCGCATCTGTTTGTTATTGTGCGTTTATACTTGAGTGCTATCTCATCTGTTTGCTATCGTGCACTCCTACAGGAGCATCATCTCACCCGTTTGTGATTGCCTGCTCTTACAGGAGCACCATTTCACCTTTTCACGAGCCCATTTGAGTGCTGCTGTGCATTAGCATGCTACTATATGCTTGCTCGCTCCTAAGACAGCACCACCTCATCTTTTTGGGATTGCATACTTCTGTACCATCTCACCTGTTTGCGATTGCGCACACTTACTGGGGCGTCAGCTTACCTGTTCGCTCTCATTTGCCACTGCATCTGATCATCCACTCTATGCCTGAGCTGTTCACAATTACGCACATTTATGGGAGCACCACCTCACATGCTCGCGATCGCGACACCTAACTTGCTTGCAATCTCACACTACCTCACTTGCTTGCAATCTCACACTACCTCACTTGCTTGCAATCTCACACTACCTCACTTGCTTGCAATCTCACACTACCTCACTTGTTTGCAATCTCACACTACCTCACTTGCTTGCAATCTCACACTACCTCACTTGCTTGCAATCTCACACTACCTCACTTGCTTGCAATCTCACACTACCTCTCTTTCTTGCAAGTGTGAGCTCCTATGGGAGTGTCCCCTCACCTGCGCTCACATTCGCTGGTAGCGGGCGGCGTGCCTGTCTATTTGCACTCACTCATCTGACTAAGAGCATTCACATGCTTGTGAGCTCGGATCTATTCACACACAAGCGCTCTCACTTGTTGGCACACAATCTCCTGATCACAAGTACTTCCCCAAGTAGTGTTCACTCGTCAGATCTTGATGTCACGCTACGGCTAGTGTGAGATCTCTAAATCAGGAACGTTCTACTGTTCGCACATGCCTTTCTAGAATGCTCACCCATCTAATGAAAGCTCATAACTGTCTTCTAGTAAGGCAAGGAACTTTATTATAATTTTTCATTCTCCAACAAGTTTCACAAGGGTCAGAGAATACTTAACGAGAACATGCCTTCCATCTGTATAGGATACAAGTGCTTACACACTTGCTACCTCTCATCTCACAAGAACAAGCGTGTATACTATCAGCAGGAGTAAGGGCCTTGCCCTTCTCTTCCTTTGCTGTACAAGTACCCTCTAAACATTGATACACACTATTTGTCAACTGTCCTCCGTCTCATACCAAATGCAGAGCCCTCAACTGAATGCCACTGCTACCCTTGAAGAGAGACTTGAGAGGGGTACATACAGAGATCATAACCAATGCTAAATGGTGCGTACTAAAAGTGTACCAAGCGCTGAGTGATATGGTATACATGTGGTCTTGCCTGTTGCTAGCATTCGGCCTTGTATGAGATCAAGCTTTCGCTTTTCTTGATGGGTTAAAAAGTCCCCTAGAAATGCTTAGAAGTATTTCCCAAAGAATGTGTTGTTACAAGGTTCATGTATTTCCTGTACTTGCTCAATGCTACATGATCGGACACTTTATGTATATTCTTCAGTGACGTTTGGGTCTCAGAGCTTTTGGTATCTACTTGGTCTCGGCTTTTCCATTTGCATGATATGGTAGAAGGGGAACCTAGGATAGTTCTCATCGTATGTACAGATTGTGAGATCCTACTGGCAGGAGCGCGAGGTTTCCTTTTGCATTCCCTTTTAGAGGAATGTTCCGATTACAGTATTCGCTCCCTACAAGACAGGTTGCCTCCTGCTTATCTTTTATGATTGCCCTTCTAGGATAACTATTCCAAGATCTTCATCATACCTTTAACAAGCACTAAAGTATTTAGCCTGGCAACCTACAGGACTAGTCAGCTACTTCAGGCTCTTTCTCCCCTGGAAAGGCTTCAACAGCACTTCTGTTCACCTGTGACCTAGCCTTCCAGGTACAGGGATAGTAGGAGAAAATGCAAAAAGGATCATGGAATTCAGTGACTTCCTTCAGCTTCTATGAGTCAGTACATGTTGGTCAGTATCGGGGGCAACACAGCGTTCTAGACCTACTTGCCGATTCTGCTTGTGGTCTACCAATGTCAGGAATGGAGGTGACATGCTGGTTGCTGAGAAGGTTCACAGACTTCTAGTCTACTTTTACGAATGGAATATTGTACAGGGAATTGGAAACCAGTATTCTGTCTTCATTTTTGGTGGTAGGAGTCAACACTCCCACACCTCTATCAGGTCCGAGTGTATTGATAATATGGAATTTTAAGCCAGCCAGTATGGTTATAGGGACTTCCTCCTTCCTGAGGACGAGTCTCTTATAAAGGAGAAGGGTTTGTATTCGTGTAGGAACAAATCATAAATTTTAAAAGATATAAATTTTTCCTAACCATACAAACCGTAGTCCTTCAATTTTCACTTGCCTCAACCCCTAGGTGAAAGTCAAAGTGGCTACTCTGTGTATTGGCTGGGGATGGGGATTCCCCGCTACCCACCGGTAACTTCCGACACGTCGTAATAAATACAGCATTACCAGCCAAAGTTCCAGCCGAGCTAAATGCATACTCTATTAAAGGACTCAGGTTTCTATAGTTAGGTAAAATAAAAATTGCTTTTAAAATTTTTGATTTTTAGGTTTTTGTAATATGGTAACTGTGTTGAAAAATATTTTTTGTGCAGTTTACTGCACCATATATTAAAAGCAAATTCTACATCTAACTCTTTCATCTGCTTTAGCTATGTTGGTTGCAGCATTAACTTCAATAGTAAATGGCTGTTTTGGGAAACTCATTTTGAACTATATCAAATAATCATTGAAAACTAACAAAAATAGTTTTAAGATACTTTTATACAGAAATGGTGCACAGTAGTATGTTGATCAGACATAATTTTCTCAAGTAATGGAAATACAGTCATTGTTTTTGGTTATCTATTTATGTTTGAAATAATTTCTTACTAACTAAATTTATCTCTGATCTAGAGTGGTGCTCCTGACTTAGTTGAACGGTTGTCAAGACTTCATTTCTTGGATCAGTCTCAAGAGGATCTTGACAGAATTCAGCAGGTAAAGTGTGGTAACGTGGTAGTTTTAAGGTTTTAGGAATACTGTATTTAGATTCAAGTGTCATGGATGGTTTAAATTTTGTAGATATTTTGGATAAGAAAATCTCTTGTCAAAATTTTTACTCTATACTACGTAAAATGTATCGTAAAGAAACTTGTGGAATATCTATTGAAAAGGTTTGTAACAAAATCATGTCACTAATGAACTGTGAATAGAACTTAAGAATAGCTAGAAAGGGGTACCTTGCACGATACATAGATTAATTAGTTACGGTAATAGCCAAATGTTTTAAATTAAACTGCATATACAGATTCTGGTTTCAAACAAACTATATGCACTCTTTGCATTTAACTCTTTCAATCCCACTCGTGTGCAATAAAATATATCATTCAAGTCCCAGACCCTTTTTTTTAAATGTCTTGCGGAACATCTTGGTGGAAAAACTATTAGTGGCAGGAATTTTAAATACCTTTTATCTTATAGCTGAATAGATTTATTTTCCATTAATATATAGTGGTACATAATGTGCATAAGTTTTGTCTAAGTAATGAAAGAAAAAGAAAATTTCTGGACGTAACATAAGTCTTATAGGGTTGAAGGGAGTAAAAATATTTGGACAGAATATATTTTATAGGATTCAGAGGGTTAATTGAAGGGGTTAATAGATATTCCAAAACTGAGTGTATTGTTGTAATGAAATAAAATATTTGGTAGAATTTATTTCAATACTTACCCAACATTCATTGTGCTATAAGCTTTGAAAACACAGCTTTGGTTGACAAACTAAAATATTAGAGGACTAGTAGTTGATTTATGACTAGCCCTTTCTTCATAACTGCTGTTACTACTTCTAGATGCAGAACTTTGTGGCTGCCATATTCGAAATCCTCATTATTGCTTTGTCCTCACTACATGTAGGTTAGAGGGGAGGAGGATGGCTAAGAACTTTATTGAAAATATTACACACGGCATGCTGTTGGGAGTTTTGTTAGACCAAAGATCATCTTAAATATTACAATGGCAGCTACTCTAGACATTCCATCACCTGTTCCTATGTCTGCTAATGGTGATATTGTGGGTAACTCAACACTGTAGACAGACATTTGAGAACTACCATACTGCCATTGACTACAAGTATGACACATGTAACAGCAATCCTTCATTTAGTCATGGAAAAAGACTGCAAAGATATTGAAACATCTGAACATATTAGATGCCGACAAAAGAAAGTCTAAACCAGTGCTGGATGCTATAGGAAATAATTTTAAACCAAAATAAAAGTCTGTCTATAAAAGGTATGTCTTCAATAATGAATTTGTGTCAAGACTTGGTATCTAATCTACATCTACTCTCCGCATGTGAATATGGTATGAACAAATATGAGGTTTCATTGTGGTTGTTTCTTCTGATCAAGGGATGAGGCGCCAACTGTTACGTCAAATTCAATTTACTTTAAACAGGGTTATCATCATGTGCAAGACCTTATAAATGGCTGATAACCTGTTAAAGATACTAATAAACACAGAGGATTCCCACTTGGCATAAAAAGAAAACATTGTTTGGTCATTCATATTTTGTGCAGCTGAGCATCACCATGATTAATGTTAAACATGTGATAAACACTGCATCACTTGCCATTGTTAACCATGTGATAAACACTGCATCACTTGCCATTGTTAACCATGTGATAAACACTGCATCACTTGCCATAGAAGAAATGATTTTTCCAGATGTACTCAAACCTCTTCCCTAGCCATGTGGGCTGGCAAATCACTAAATAATGCATTGAATCTGTTGGCCATATTCATTCTGGGAAAGAGGAATGTAATCGCCGACAAGCTCAGTCGTCAGGGTCAAGTGGTGAGAGCCAAGTGGTCCCTTCATCCTCTAGTGGTCAAGAGTCTTTTGACTTTGTGTAGTTCCCCTCAATAGACCTATACCCCTCAAGGCTCAACAGAAAACTGGAGGATGCATTTAAACTTCCATGATACAACCTCGACGCCTATTCTTCCACCCTTTTGCCTAATTCGAAGGGTGATCAACCAGGTGCTGACTAACCTGAACCTCAAAGTATCCTTGGTGGCCCCAAGATGCCCCTCCATTGAATGGTACCAAGACCTAATGATGCTCTTGAACAAATTCCTGAGAGAGCTGCATCTTTAGTCCAATCTTCTTTGCCAGCAACACCTATAGAGGTACCACCTCTATATGACAGCTGTCACATCACGGGTGGAGACTATCCAGCATCTCCTTAGAGCAGAAGGCTTTTTGCGTGACACTGCAAAAGAGATGTCTAGATATCTCTGAAAATCCTTGACAGCAGTGAACTGAGGCAAAGTGGGCAATCTGTGTTTGGTGTTATAGAAGGAGTATTTCTTTGGCCAGAGCCTCTATTAAACTAATTGTGGACTTTCTCTTCTACCTTTGACGAGAGAAGCTCCTCTCAGTTTCAGCAGTGAAAGGCTATTGGTCAGCCTTGAGCTAAGTCTTTAAACTTAAAGATCTAGACTTCTTATCATTCTGGTAGCTGTCTATGCTGATGAGGAGCTTAGATCAATTGTACCCACTAAAAGAACTTAAACCCCCTGTGTGGGATTTTACCAAAGTTGTAAGGTCCCTAAAAGAGCTCTGTATAAACCTTTGTGGCAAGTGTTGGATAAAGACCCGACTCGGAAGAGAGTGTTCTTATTTGCCTTGGACTTGGCAAAGTGAGTAGCTGAAGTACAATGCATTTCCTACAAAATTGGTCATTCTGAGGGGTGGAGAAATATCTCATTCTCCTTCATTCTGGAGTTTATTGCTAAAATCCAGAACCCTACCATGGATGATCTAAGGTTTGAGACCACCTCCATTTCCTACCTTAGGGATATTACCAATGATCCAAAGTACTTAATACTTTGCCCTGTGAGGGCACTAAGATGTTACCTGAAGAAAACCCATTCCTTCAGACCACAACTTGAAAACATGTTCATGAGTTCAAACAGGTATAAAGGCATAAAGAAAATCTTTCAAACACACCATTCCCTGGCTTAGAAAAACATTAAGAGCATATTCACTGTCATCAGGGAATCCCGAGGTATCTGCAAGGGATTGGTGCAACACTAGCCTTTCAGAAGAACTTGTCAGTGATGTAAATGTTGAAAGCAGGTGTCTGGAAATGTCAGACATCACAGCCCACTACCTGAGGGAATATACTCACATGCCCTTTGGCACAGTTTCCCTAGGACCTGTTGTCGTGGCTTAACAGGTGGTGTAGTGTACCTAGCTCTTTCACAGGACAATAAGCATATCTAATTTAACGTAAAGGTTGTGACAACCTTTGGTAAGAGGGAAAATCTCTGACCCTTTTCTTTCACCTTTAATTACCCCTCCTATTGGGTACCAGTCATGCCGTTATTCACTACCATACAAAACTACTATTCTATTGTGTAGATAGAAGTATTTCCTCATATTCTCCTTATGAGGATGAAGATGAATAGAAATGTAAACTTATTGCTTTTAATAGCTATACATTTGTCTTCTAATGATAAGTTCATCTGTGACTGTCTATGTAAAAACAGAAACCTAGCGAATCATCTGAAAATATTTTCTCAGGTTGATAAGAGGCAGGTTGGAGTCGACACTTGCACCTCTTTAGGTGCAAGTATTTGCCATCCTAAGATTCTAAACCAGCTAATTTTGTTATAGGAACTATCTCCCTCCTAAGATGTGTCTATTACAGGAGGAGTGGTTGTATCCGTGTAGGAACAAATTACTAGTTTTTGAAAGTAATTTGTATTTTTCTTAACTATAAAACTTTGAGCCCTTAAAGTTACACCCTCCTCTACTGCCTTGCAATTCCTAGGTAAGGGTCAAAATGGCTTCCTGAAGTACTGGCAGGGCTGAGTTTTCTGCCACACGCCAGTAAATGCCGACACCTTGTTATAATATTTTAACTGCTGAGTTTGTAGCATTGCTGAAATCAGACTCCTATTAAAGGGCTCAAGTTTGTATAGCTAGTAAAAATAAAAATCCACCTGAGACTCTCCCCTCTTCTTCCATAACCATTGACATATTTTATGATGAAAAGACTTAAGGGTCCTATACTGGGGAGCAAAATATTCTTATCTTTTGATTAAGATATGTGGTGAACAAATCTACATGAGATTCCCTTCTTCTTCCACAAGTATTTACATATTTGAGTATGAAAAGACCTAAGGGTCCAATACTGAAGAGCAAAATTTTACTAGCCTTTGATTGAGGGTAGTGGTGAACAAGTCCACCCGAGTCTCTCCCCTCTTCCTCCGTAACCATTGACATAATTGAGGATGAAGAGACCATTCTGTGAAAATGAACCAATTCTACATGTTTAATTGCCCCTATGACATGTTTATCTATCCAATGACAAACTGTGGGATCAAATTAATATTTTTGGATTTCTTAAAAAATAGGTACCCAAGCTGGAAGGAATAGGGGTCTTCTCTTGCCTTTCCGTTTTCTTACATAAGAAAATGCGGAAGAGTTATGGGAACAGAGAGATGGTCTTGTTAAACTTGCATATGTGTTTTTCAAGGGACTTTTCAGCAGTTGAGGTACTAGCTCCCACATTTGTCATTAGAGCTAACCCATGATGTGCTAGCGGTTGAACTTGCAAAATAAAAAATACGCACTGCCATCTAAAACATATTGTAACAGATCAGTTTTTACCAAAAATTTCAACAGATATATTTTAAATAGATGCATTTTGTTCAAAGGGAATCATATGATATACTGTATATGCCACGCCATAAATGGTAAGGCTTTTGGATTAGCTAACAGCTCTAGACAATTGATCTTGTTTATATTCCATACATCTTATGAGATTTGTGACTAGAGACCAGAGGCTGATTCCAGAGTGAAGTTTGCAATTTGCTCTACCAGTTTAGAATTGATTCAACTCTGCAGATGAGATTAAGAGTTTCCATTAAAGGATTTAATGACTTGTTCCAACCAATAGAACTGTAATGACCTTCTTAATTGGGTGCGAGTCAAAAACCTCTCTAGGGAAGACATCAATCTTAAGAGACTTATTAACTACAGATGACCTGCTGCTGGTTGATTGTTACTGGAATCCTTCACAAACTTTAGGATGGAGTTCACCGTCTACTGTGAGGCAAAAGCTTGAAAATGAACTGACACAATTGTCATCTTCAAATACAAAATTGAGTGAGCTGCAGAGAGCATAGACTTCTTGCTGTTTATTAAAAGCCCCAAACTTTGATGGTAGGTTTAGACTAATCAATTTTGCCTTCAAGACTCATTGAAGAGAGTCTGCCAAGACTGGCCAGTCATCCAGGTACTGAAGAATCTGGATTCCTAGCAGATGTTATTTTGGGACTTGCACATTATATGAGTGAATATTTGCTGAGGCTGAAACAAGTATGTGAACTGAAAAGTTATCCTCTAGATCACAAGCCTTAAAAAATTATCTCAGCTCTGGTTGCAATGGGTCATGAAGTGTAGCATCTGAAAGAACTATCATGAATATTCAATCATCCTTTAGAATATAAGCTAGAACGGATGAAATAGTCACCATGGTAAAACCTTGTTACTGGAAGGAACTTTTTTTTATTTTGATACATCCAGCACTAGTCTCTATCCCCCTGACTACTTGGGGACCATGAACTTAGTAAGATTTTGAGAAATTTGTTTCACCTCTTTGGTGGATGTCTTATCTATTAGATTTTTTACTACTTCCCAGTAAATCTACTGTACTTTTCTGTGGGTTGGGGGGAGTATGGAGAAAAGGCTATTGGAGAATTTGCTAAGAAAGGGAGAGATCTGCTTGTAAGTGAAGC
>NC_090725.1:87319728-87332228 GCF_036898095.1 Palaemon carinicauda
AGGGCTGGAGTGTTGGTGAAGGCTACGCCTTCCCATACGCTCCCCCTCAGGACCCTCGCCCCTCCCCCCTCTATCTTTTTGTGTTGGCCTAGCCATCACACCCCTGTCCGCCGTCCTACAACTCCGTGTGCCGACGGGTTGTGGGTTTGGCTTGGTCCTTTCATGGGTTAGTCCGAGCTGCTACGCTTCCCGCATATAGTCGAACTATGGGATAGCCTAGCCAAATCGGTCTGCCGGCGGGGGACTTCCCTATCTTAGAGTGTTCTTCGGTCCTCCCTTGGGCCACCATCCTCAATTCTTGCCGACTGCCGGCTCTGTTGCGGCTGGATGAAAGATTGCCCCCTCTCTTTCATTTGAACACTCCTTCCGGAGGAAGACGAGGTCGGGGTAACGAGCTACCCTTCCCTCCCTCTTCCCCTACCCTTTCTCTCTACCTATCAGTGCCGGTCCACTGCTGCTACCCTGCCGGCAACAGTTGTCAGGGTACCCTAGTATCCACTCGGTCTCATTGATTGACGCCAGTGCTGGAATACCTTTGCCGGTCGCTTGCCGACTGCCGGGGGCCGCGTACGTGCCGGCGATCTTCCATCATCCAGAAGCTCCTATTTTCTCTGCCACATAAACTGATGACAGAGAGGGGTTCCCACCCTCGATGGAGATTCGCCGGCGCCCGGCACGTTTCCGGCATGCCGCCATGCTGCCGGAACCACCTAATCATATTACTTCAGTGGACTGTCACCTCTCCCCTGGCCGGCAGTGATTATTGTATAGGTATATACGATAGCCAGTACATCTATGGTACAGTACTTACCCTAGACAGAAAACTATGGTGTATAGTTATGCAGTAAAAATATTTCCAGTATACTCTGTGCATCCGTGCGCAGTCCCTTGCCGGGACCTATCTGAATAGGGAGGGATCATTTCTCTTCCTTTTATCCTAAACTGAATGAATTTAGTTTCCACCCCCTCCCCCCGACCCCCCTTACCATGACTAATTCTCCAGAGGAAGTCTAAGCTGTGCTTAATCCAATATGGATATCCCTTCCATCTCTTAGGCTCTTTAAGAGCCCCTAGAATTAGTTGTGGTGTGGAGTCACGGCAATTGGCTGGGCGGGATGCACATGTATGTGTCTTTTCTGCCTCTTTTCCAGCTTATCTATCCTAAGCTTACACATGAAAAGGAATCTTATATTGAGTTAAATAACTTTAATGCTAATCTAAGATTACTTTAAGTCTTTACTTTAGGTCATTGTACATGACTTCCGCAGACTCATTCCCCTTTTCTTTTACAGGAGGAGTATATCCGGTGTGAGAGAGCCTTCTGCAGTGTTTGGCGCCCGGACTTCTACGGCCACCTGGCGTGCCGAACCCATGCCAGCTGTTCCATCTCCAAGGGGACTCTCCGGTATTGGGACCCGCAGGTCTGCACTGTTTGCAAGGACCTGCTCCACGAGGCGTTTGAGGACCCTCCTTCAGCGGAGGCCAGGGACGTTGCCCGAGAGAAACTGCGCAAATGGGTGCTTGGTTTCCAAAAGAACGCCACGGGGCCCTATCTCCCGAGTGAGAAGATGAGAGCTTTGCTCTTCCCAAAGGCATCTGCGGATGCTGTCATCCCCAAGGTCGAGATCCCCTGCGTCCAGCTGACGGTCGAACCTGATGTATCGGACGCATTGCAAGACTTCCATCTTGACGAGGTGGAACGGATGTCAGAAGTGTCGGACACCACCGAAAGGACCCTGATGGCCAAGGGTCAAGAAGAGCATGTGGAGGCTCCGGACTCCGAGGGCGAAGTTAATTCCGTTGCTGTAATGGAACTGATCCCCTCTACCTCTTCTACTCCTACTCCTACTCTGTCGTTACTGGAGAACCAGAACAGTCTCCAAGCCCTAGTGGCCCTCCTGGACGAGAGGTTCCGAATAGGACAAGAGGACCTCAAGAGGGAGATTCTCCGTCTGTCGAAGCAGTCGGTCAAGAAGATCAATGTCCAGGATCTTCCCCCTTGCTCAGTGACCAACCCCTGGAGGCATACAGAGCACATGCCAATTACAAGTGGACGAATCTTCGTCAATGACAAGCTAGGCGCCGTCCCCCTTGAAGAGGTGGAGTTTTGGCCTAGCTTTGAGTCGTATCCGGACTGTTACATCCGTCTCAAGTCCGAGCCAGCTTCCAAGGAGGAAACCGAGCCTAAGGAGGTGATAGTCTTTGACCACGCTAAGGCTCAATCTCTTCTGGCTGGCAGCCTTAAGAGCAAGGGCTACACCAACTCTAAGGTGCCAGTCCTTAGCAAGAAACACCCATCCTTTCTTGCTCCTGCCACCATGGTCTTCCCCTTTGCTGAAAAGCCCTTGCTGGCAGTGTTGAAAGTGGTGGAGGAAGGGAAACCTTGCCCTACATTGGAGGAATGTAGGCCCCTCTCCCTCGCCCTACCTCCCGACGACAAGAACTGGAAAGACATCCAGTTAACTTTTTCGGTAGGAAAGTTGGAGGCTGACGTAGCAGGACGTCAGTTTAACGAGAACCTCCCCAAGCTTTCCGAATACCTTCTGCGTCGGGAGCTGGATACGAAAGAGAGACTGGCCACCTCCCTTTCTCACCAAGTGCAATTGGAGACAATGGCCGGGGACACGCGGACCCCAGATATGTATATGGTCTTAGCTAAGACCCATCTCGCCACCCTGACGAAGGACTTTTATAGCTTCATCAGGGCTCGGAGAGCCTGTAGAGAATTCGTGTTTGCGGACGCTACCGTCAAACACGAACCCCGGAAACTGATCTCCTCCAACATTAGGGGGAAAGACCTCTTCCCCAATGATCTCGTCAAAGAGATTGTAGACAGAGCCGCCACCGAGAACCGGAACCTTCTCAACAAGTGGGGCATGTCTAGAAAGAGGAAATCTTCTCAGGATGAGAGACCCCAACCTAAGAAGAAATCTAACAAGCCTAGGCCCCAGCAGCGACAGGCTAAGCACCAGTTTCCGGCACCCGCTACTCCCCAGTTGGTGGCTCAGCCCCAACAGACCTTTCAGTTGGTCCCTCAGCCGGTGGTGGCTCAGTCACCAGTCTTCACACCTGCCTACGAAAGACAGTCAACTACCTTTCGTCCCAAAGGTAGAGGCTCCAGCAGAGACTCCTCTCAACGCCCTTCCAGAGGGAAAGGAGGGAGGGGAGCAGGCGGCCGAGGTGGCAAACCCTCGGGAAACCAGAAGCAATGAAATGCTTCCGGTGGGAGGAAGACTCCGCCTCTTCCAGGATCGTTGGACCTTCGATCCTTGGGCTCACAGCATCATCAAGAACGGACTAGGATGGAGTTGGGTAACACCCCCTCCAACCTTCCATCAATTCTTCCAACACTCCACCCCCGTCCTGGAAGAATACGTCCAAGAACTCTTGAACAAGAAGGTGATCAAAAGGGTAAAGTCCACCAGGTTCCAGGGAAGACTGTTCTGTGTTTCCAAGAAGGACTCCGACAAACTCACGAGTCATTCTGGACTTGTCCCCTCTCAACAAGTTCATGGTGAACAACAAATTCAAGATGCTAACTCTTCAGCACATCAGAGCCCTACTGCCCCAAAAGGCATTCACAGTCTTGATAGACTTGGTGGACGCCCACTGGCACATTCCAATGAATCGCCAGGCCTCCTTCTACCTAGGATTTAGGCTTCAAAGAAGGCAATACGCCTTCAGAGCCATGCCCTTCGGACTCAACATAGCTCCAAGGATCTTCACAAAGCTCGCAGAAACGATCGTCCAACAGCTACGCCTTCGAGGCGTCCAGGTGATGGCTTACCTGGACGATTGGCTTGCAAGCTTCAAGAAAAATGACCCAATTCCTGGAACATCTGGGTTTCAAAATCAACACCAAGAAGTCTCGACTTTCTCCAGCTCAGAAGTTTCAATGGCTAGGAATCCATTGGAACCTTCAGTCACACCGTCTTTCCATCCCCCGAAGAAAAGGAAGGAAATAGCAGGATCTGTCGAGACTCCTAAAATCCAAACGGATTTCAAGACGTCAACAGGAGCAGGTGCTCGGCTCCCTCCAGTTCGCTTCAGTGACAGACCCAGTGCTACGAGCACAGCTAAAGGATGCATCGGGAGTCTGGAGAAGATACGCATCCATCGCTCGAAGAGATCTCAAAAGACCTCTACCAACCAGGTTTCGTTCACTTCTAAAGCCATGGTTGGAGGCAAAGAACCTGAAGAGATCAGTCCCCCTTCAACCACCACCTCCGTCGGTCGTTATCCACACGGGTGCATCGCTAGAAAGGTGGGAGGGGGTGTCACTCCCCTCAACGACAAGTTCAAGGAACATGGTCTCCCCTATTCAAGAAGTTCCACATCAACTTCTTGGAGGCCATGGCTGTCCTTCTTTCTCTGAAGAGGCTGTCTCCACGACCCTCGTCCCACATCTCGACCGTCAGGGCTCAAGATCGCCCCAACTCAACCAAGTGTTACTGCCCATCTTCTGCCTAGCGGACAAGAAGAGATGGCACCTCTCAGCAGTTCACCTTCAAGGATTCCGCAACGTGACGGCGGATGCTCTATCAAGGACAACCCCGATAGAGTCAGAATGGTCCCTAGACGCAGACTCATTCTCCTTCATCTCTCGCCAAGTCCCGGAACTGCAGATCCACCTCTTCGCGACGAGCGACAAAAAACAACTTCCTCGTTACGTGGCCCCTTACGAGGACCCCAGAGCGGAAGCAGTGGATGCCATGTCCCTGGACTGGAACAGATGGTCCAAGAATTACCTGTTCCCTCCACCCAACCTTCTGCTGAAAGTCCTCACCAAGCTGAGAACTTTCCAAGGAGCAGCAACCCTAGTGGTACCCAAGTGGCCCTGGAGCAACTGGTTCCCTCTAATCCTGGAGTTACAACCCAAGATAATTCCCCTGCCGGACCCAGTTCTATCCCAGCAAGTTCAGAAGTCGACTGTCTTCACTTCATCAAGGAAAACCCGAGACCTACATCTCATGATTTTCTCTCCCTAGCCGTTAAGAAGAGGTTTGGGATTTCGAAGAAAAGTTTGGACTTCCTAGAGGAATACAAAACTAAATCTACCAGAAGGCAATACAGTACTAGTCTTCCTGGAAGAAATGGGTGTCCTTCGTCAAGGCTAAAAATCCTACGGAAATCTCTAAAGATTTTTGTCTGCCCTTCTTTATTCACCTTCATGGACAGGGCTTGGCAGCCAACACGATTTCTACCTGCAAATCGGCCTTGACAAGACCACTACTCTATGCCTTCCAGATCGACCTGTCCAACGACATCTTTAACAAGCTGCCAAAGGCATGTGCTAGACTCCGTCCTGCACCTCCACCGAGACCCATCTCCTGGTCTCTCGACAAAGTGCTCCAGTTTCCCTCAAGTCTGGACAACGAATCTTGCCCTCTGAAAGATTCGACTCAAAAAGTAATTCTCCTTTTTGCTCTCGCCTTGGGAGCCTGAGTCAGTGAGATCGTGGCTTTATCAAGAGAAGAGGGCCAGATACAGTTTGCTGACACAGGCGAACTTACCCTCTTTCCTGACCCAACGTTTCTCGCCAAGAACAAGCTTCCCACCAAACGGTGGGGCCCATGAAGAATCTGCCCCCTGAAGGAAGATGTCTCTCTATGCCCAGTGGAGAGTCTAAAGGTCTATCTTCGAAGAACTTCAGACTTTGGCAGAGGACAGCTCTTTAAAGGAGAAACATCAGGGTCTGATTTGTCACTCAAACAACTAAGGGCGAAGATCACCTACTTTATTCGTAGAGCGGATCCTGACAGTACACCCGCAGGTCATGATCCCAGGAAAGTCGCCTCTTCCCTGAATTTCTTCCAGTCAATGGACTTCGAGAGTCTTCGCTCTTTCACGGGCTGGAAATCCTCAAGAGTGTTTTTCAAACACTACGCAAAGCAGGTGCAAGAGTTGAAGCGCTATGTGGTGGCAGCAGGTAGTGTGCTAAAACCTGCTGCTTAGAGCTGCGTAGAACAGCGAGTTATTCGGGACTCTAACTCCACAAGTGCCTGTGTTGACCCTAGTGCGAAACAGTGATTTTAAGTGCCACCTAGTGACACTAAGGACTGTTCTTCTACAAAGGTGAAGTAACATAGACAGTAACACGTGTGCCACATGTTTTAACATGAAGTGTATATAAGACTTTCTAGAAAGACTTTATAGTTCCTCTGGAACTTGTGTGTAATGGCAAGTTTTCCTTTTCAGATTCCACACCCACTTCTTTTGATGTCTTTAGTCTATGTTTTTAATTGCATTGCTTAATTTTAAAATTTTGCTTATTTCATGCTAATTCTGTTTTAATGAATAAAAGAGAATTTGATTACGCTGTGCGTCTCATTTCGCCCTCTCTCTCTCTCTTATGAAATAAAATACTGTTACAGAATTTTATTACCCTTTTAATTTTGATATTATTATGAACAATGTTATAATTTTGTTCTCTTGATGCAAACTCATCTAGATTAAGGTAACTTGTTCCAACACGAGTATACTTACCTTCTCTATCTGGCCCTGGGACCGCCAGGTATCTCCGAGACTAGGTGAGTTCCTCTATCAAGCAACTTCAAGATGTTCCTTCTGTCCAATTAGGACTTCCCTGCCAGGGGGGCAGGAAGCAGTAACATGGTATATGCTTATCTGAAGTGGCATGTAATGGATATGCCACAGGTCTCTGTGGTCATCAGACCAAAGGAATATTGTTTAGAAGTCGGAAGGCACTACAAAAAAAGGGGAAAAATCCACGATACATTAATTCTCTGGTACACTTCCATCAGGACGACATGGCTTGAGCCCAAAAAACGTTCGCTCAAAATCAATTTTTGGGTGAGATAGCCATGTCGTCCTGATGGACCCGCCCTTGATCTCTATTCGGCCTTGACAATCCCCTCCCAATCTTATTGTATCATGGAGGTTGGTATAAACGCCGAAAGGAATGACAATGGCGCGCTACGGCGGCGTCATCCAAGATGGCGGCCAACATGGCGACCGGATGTTGACGTCGTCGAGTACCATAACAGTAACGGAGGAGGAGAAATTTGTAACGGCTCCTCCCATAACTTGCCACTCTTCCCCCTCGAAGCATAAACGCTATGTGGGGTACAGATAGCTATGTGGCGTGTCAAGCATACGTCCCCTGTTATTATACGATATCCTAAAGGGAAACCTTATGGGTACTCGCGCCAGAAGTTAGAATTCTGTGAAACCTTTAGTTTAATTCTCTGGGAATATCTACTGTAGTCGTATACTGTATACCCGTAGGAAGCTACTGAAGGAACCTTACATCAGGACAAAATAGCTCTCTCACCTAAAAATAGATTTTTCAATATTAAACTTAGCCGGTGATCATATAAGCTGCAACTCTGTTGCTCGACAGAAAAACCTACGGTCAAAATACGCCAGCGATCGCTATGCAGGTGGGGGTGTACATCAACAGCGCCATCTGTCGAGCAGGTACTTAGTACTCCAAGTAAACAAAGAACCAATTTTCTCTCTGTCGGGCTACCGGCAAGACCTACTAATACGCTGTTACTAACTGGATTTGTTTTCACAACTATATGGTGAAGTACACTATTCTAGTTTTGAGCTTTCGCTATGCAGGTGTTTTATCTTCATCTCAAAACTTGAACTCGTTTTGGATAGAATTTATTATGGTGACAAAGAGAGTATGGACTCTCTTTCACTTTTAAATGGCCGACCCTTCCCTTAGACGGAAGTGTGTTTAGGTTTTTAGTAATTTTGCTTAACACGTTATAGATCTATATATTTTATATCTCTCCGCCTTTATTAGGCCTCTTCGATTAACTTTCCATTTATTATAAACATATAAAAATAAATTTTTATGTTTTGTTTATATGCGACCTTTCCTGATAGTAGGCGGTCCTAACTTGGAACCGAAGTTAATCAACGTTGAGCCCGTTATATCGTATTTAGTCTTTAAAGAATTTAAAACTTTTTAAATTTAGTGTTTTATGAAAGAATTTCTTTGATAGTCTTCGTACTGTTTTCAAAGATGAACTAACGTTTAGTTTTTTAGACTACGCAGTTGTTGATGTTCAGGACGTTCAACATGCGCTCTATCGTTACGATAGAGAGAGAGTGTATCACGGTTTCACTTTGCAGTAAGAGTAAATCGATTCTTGACGTTTCGTTCATTCTTTCTTAGCTTAAATGTTTTAAATTCTAAATTAAAGGAACTTTTTATTTGGAAAACCTTTCAGTTTTTTCTTTAGTCAAATAACATGTTTTTTTGACGATATATAATTGGGCTCTTCTCTTAGGTGCGAAATCAAGAGAGAAAGAGAGAGAGAGATAGAGACGGAGGGAGAGAGAGGAGAAAAAACGTTCCGTTCAAGCGGGTAACGTTGTTCTCATGTTACTCTCCTCCCTAGTCGCTGTACGGGGAAGAAGGTAAAACGTTTCTAGGGTTTTTCTTCTTGTCCCCAGGCTATGTGCGGTGAGAGATTGTAAACGTAGTTTATTTGAACTAGTGTTTAGTCTCTTTCCCAGCCACTGAATTTTTTATCTTTATCTATGTTTTCTGTTTTTTGCTAGTATTAATGAGCTGCATTATACGACTGTTTTCGCAATTACTACCTTTTAATGAAGGGTAGAATTGCGTGTTTCAGGTAGAAATCAGTAAAAGTTTAGATTTCAGTGAAATAAGTGCAAAACAGAAAATCGATAAAGTGATATGCGCAAAGTGTTACAGTGTTGCGTCCGAGGGTTCGTCTGTTCGTGCCTGTCGTTCACCTAGTCCGGGACCTCTTGCAAGCTCCCAAGCCCAGGGGAGAAGTAATGTCGAACGACTTATGGGTTCGTCAGGCCTTGATCAACGAACAGACGTTTCCCTCCGTGGTTTCGGGCGTATCTACCCAAGATCGCCCCACCCACACAAAGACGAGAGAGCCCATTTATTTCTCGTCTGCGGAAGAGGTTTCTCGTAAGAAACCATGGACCAAGGTCTCGCAGCTTATTAAGCGCAAGTCGGTCCCTTCCGCGCAAGTCCAACGGCCCAGTTGTAGCCACTGGGTCAGTTCGGACTCGCTGCAGTCTTCCGACGACTGCTCACCTCCTAAGAGAGGCAAAGCGGTACCGCATCAGGCAGTCACACCGTCTGTTGCCGCACCTGCTCCTGTAGACCCTAAGTGGTCTTGCTGCAGACCATGCAGTCTCAGTTAACGTCATTGATGCGGGACTTTCGTGCGGAGAAGGTTGACACTGCACCAACCTCTAGCCTACAATCAACACGGTTGTGCATCCTGTGGACGCTGAGGCGACCTTCTGCCGCACTCCAGCTGAGAGAGTCCCGCCACCCATGCGTTCCAGTGTACCCTGCCAGCCGCATGTTGACGTTCAGTAACGCACGGAACCTTCCGTTGACGTTCGCGAGGTACAACAACAGTCTAAGTTGTTTTGTTTTGACGCGGTGCGTCAACCTCCGCATTCTAGAGTTGTTTTGACTGCTCAGTATAGACAGTCAAAGCAGTCTCGAGTGAACACTGTATGTCCTCACGCACCTGTTGTGGTTGACAGTTCAGTTGTTGACAGTTCACAGACTGTCAAGCAGTTACATGACGTTGCCTTCTGGTCTGCTACTAATGCACCAGTGAGAGACTCACTGAGATAACCTAGCCTTTATCGGACAAGGTTCCTGTAGATGAGAAAGTGCTGTTCTCCCTCCTACTGATATTCCCTTGAGGACTCTGTCATTTGGAGAGGAGCCTTAAGCTGCTTAGCCTCCTATGGACTTTAATTAAATCATGATGATTTTTTAAGGATCTTCGTCCGGATCTTGTAACTGCTGCTCCTCATTCGCCTAAACGTCAGAACTTACACTAGGCCTAGCTACTTCGAAGCCATTGTTTTTAAGCTAGTGCTCTCTCGCTCTCCTAGAGAGCGTTACGTTGGCTAGGCGACTGGTTTTTGCACCAGGAGGAGTTTTAGGGATACAGCCTTTGATTTCCCTTCTTTTAAACTGGCTTATAGAGCGAGAGTCTGATAGGACACGAGAGAAGTTCTCGGCTTGGGAGTTCATGCCTCTGCCCAGATAGACTTCTCATTTCTGGTAGACTCGCCCTGGCGCCTAGCCAGGAGACGCTCCAAGTTGTTTACAGGACAACTTCTCAGCTTTTGTCAAGCCTTTGAAGTTTTGCTGTACTATTATGTCACACATAACAAGGCTTTCAGGGATGGTAAACGGTTCCGCCTCAGTCGCTAACCCCGTCTGTTGCCACACCTGCTCCCGTAGACCCTAAATGGGCTTTGCTGCAAGCCATGCAGTCCAAGCTTGCGTCCTTGATAGAGGACTTAAATGCGGAGAAGAACCTTCTGGCCAACAACCTTCCAACCGGTCGGTTGTGCGCCCTGTTGACGCTGAGGTAACCTACTCGCGTCTGCCAGTTGAGGTGGTTCCTCCTTCTGGCCAACAACCTTCCAACCGGTCGGTTGTGCGCCCTGTTGATGCTGAGGTAACCTACTCGCGTCTGCCAGTTGAGGTGGTTCCTCCTTCTGGCCAACAACCTTCCAACCGGTCGGTTGTGCGCCCTGTTGACGCTGAGGTAACCTACTCGCGTCTGCCAGTTGAGGTGGTTCCTCCACCGATGCGACCCAGTGTAGGTTGCCAGTCGCACGTTGACGTTAAGCGACGCTCGGAGGTGGTTGTTGACGTTCAGGACGTTCAACAACCAGCAGAGGTGACTTGTTGTGACGCAGTGCGTCAACCTCAGCAACCCGGTAGGGTGTTGACTGCACAACCCAGACAGTCTAGATAGTTTCGGGTTGACGCTGTACTGCCTCACGCACCCATGGTTGTTGACAGTTCACAGACTGTGCAGCAGTGCCATGATATTGCGTCCGGCTCCGTCACGCATCCACCAGTGCGACCGGATTCAGCGAGTCAGACGTTGCCCACTCCGTTGCCGTTTCCTCATCAGTTTCGGATGAGGAACCCTCTGATGAGGACGTTGCTGAACAAGACGATCAGCCCCCAGCCCTGCTATCCATCCAGAAGATGCTGAAGAAGGAACGCGGCCCAGTCAGGCTGTGGATGAGTCTGGTAGGGACACTGTCATCCGTGGATCAATTTCTGTCACTAGGAAGACTACACCTCCGTCCTCTTCTATACCATCTAGCTTTTCACTGGAAAAAGGACAAGACGCTAGAAGCGGTCTCGATCCCAGTTTCCGGAAAGATAAAGTCTTGTCTGACTTGGTGAAAGGACTATATCAACCTTAGAGAGGGTCTTCCCCTGACTGTTCAGACTCCCAACTACGTTCTCTTCTCAGAAGCATCGGACGTAGGCTGGGGTGCGACATTAGACGGTAGGGAATGCTCGGGATTATGGAACTCTAGTCAAAGGACAATGCATTTCAACTGCAAGGAGCTACTGGCAGTACGTCTGACCTGGAAAAGCTTCAGGTCTCTCCTTCAAGGCAAAGTGGTGGAGGTGAACTCGGACAACACCACGGCTTTGGCGTACATCTCCAAGCAAGGAGGGACCTACTCTCTGACATTGTACGAGATCGCAAGGGACCTCCTTACCTGGTCAAAAGGTCTAGACATATCACTAGTAACGAGGTTCATCCAAGGCAACTTGAATGTCATGGCAGATTGTCTCAGTCGGAAGGGACAAATAATTCCAACTGAATGGACACTCCACAAGGATGTATGCAAGAGACTTTGGGCCACCTGGGGCCAGCCAACCATAGATCTCTTCGCAACCTCGATGACCAAGAGGCTCCCAATATTTTGCTCACCAATCCCGGACCCAGCAGCAGTTCATATAGATGCCTTTCTACTAGATTGGTCACATCTAGATCTATATGCATTCCCTCCGTTCAAGATTGTCAACAAGGTACTGCAGAAGTTCGCCTCTCACGTAGGGACAAGGTTGGCGCTAGTTGCTTCCCTCTGGCCCGCGAGAGAATGGTTCACCGAGGTACTTCGATGGCTAGTAGACGTTCCCAGAACACTTCCCCTAAGGGTGGACCTTCTACATCAGCCACGCGTAAAGAAGGTACACCAAGGCCTCCACGCTCTTCGTCTGATTGCCTTCAGACTATCGAAAGACTCTCGAGAGCTAGAGGCTTTTCGAAGGAGGCAGCCAGAGCGATTGCTAGAGCAAGGAGAACATCCACCCTTAGAATCTACCAATCGAAGTAGGAAATCTTCCGAAACTGGTGCAAGTCAGTATCCGTATCCTCGACCAGTACCTCTGTAACTCAAATAGCTGACTTTCTCTTATATCTGAGGAAAGAACGATCTCTTTCAGCTCCCACTATCAAGGGTTACAGAAGCATGTTGGCATCAGTCTTTCGTCACAGAGGCTTAGATCTTTCCAACAATAAAGATCTACAGGACCTCCTTAAGTCTTTTGAGACCACGAAGGAGCGTCGTTTGGTTACACCTGGTTGGAATTTAGACGTGGTACTAAGATTCCTTATGTCAGACAGGTTCGAACCGCTACAATTAGCCTCCCTGAAAGATCTCACCTTAAAGACTCTTTTCCTGGT
>NC_090725.1:87339728-87349728 GCF_036898095.1 Palaemon carinicauda
AAAAAGGGGCACTCGTGGAAAAATGGCCATTCTAATATACGGCATTTCAGAAAAAAAAAAATTTCAGCCACGTGCTAGGCAAACCATCAAGGCATATTTTCCGACAAATAAACATATAAATGAAATATTACTCTGTGATAGTTCCTTAGTACGTAGTAATTTTGAAAGAAATGGGAAAAAACGAAAAAATGGCAATCACAGGAAAATCGAACACATACTTATATATACGCCATATTTGGCTAAAAAAAAAATAGGCATGGGTAGCCAGATCATCTAGAAACACTTTCCAACACTATAAAAATATAAGTTTTGCGAAACTACGTGCCAATTCCTTACGGTAACATGACTAAGCAAAAAAATGCAAAACAAATAAAAAGGGGCACTCGCGGAAAAATGCCCAACATTCTAATATACGGCATCTCAGATAAAAAAAAAAGACATGCACGTGTTAGCCCAACCATCAAGGCACACTTTCTAACACATAAACATGAAAAAAAATCAATAATATACGGCAATTCCTTACTACGTAGTAAATTTTTACAAATATTGAAAAAAAAAACAGAAATTGGCAACCGCAGTTAAATACCCAATATACCAATAACTACGTCGTATCTGACAAAAACAAAATCACGCATGGGTAGCCAGATCATCTAGACACACTTTCCAACATTAAAAAAGCAAAAGTTTTACGACACTATTTCGCAATATCTTACGGAAAAATGACTTGGCAAAAAAATTAAAAAAAATTAAAAAGGGACACTCGCGGTAAAATGCCCGACATTCTAATATACGACATCTCAGATAAAAAAAAAGACATGCACGTGTTAGCCCAACCATCAAGGCACACTTTCTAACACATAAACATGAAAAAAAAATGAATAATATACGGCAATTCCTTACTACGTAGTAATTTTTACAAATATTGAAAAAAAAACAGAAATTGGTAACCGCAGTTAAATACCCAATATACCAATAACTACGTCGTATCTGACAAAAACAAAGTCATGCATGGGTAGCCAGATCATCTAGACACACTTTCCAACACTAAACAAGCAAAAGTTTTACGACACTATTTGGCAATATCTTACGGAAAAATGACTTGGCAAAAAAATGAAAAAAAATGAAAAAGGGGCACTCGCGGTAAAATGGTCCTCGTGGTGATGAACGACATTTTAACTAAAAAAAAAAACATGCACATGGTAGCCAAACAATCCACCAAGACTTTCCACAACTGATAACCTATACAAGTTGCACCATTCTACGACAATTTCATAATACGTAATAACTTTGATAATTATGCAAACTACCTCAGAAGGGTAAACTCGGACGCGAACGACCCCGACGCGTCTCAGAAATCGGGGAAGGAGTACAGCTACAGCAATGCACATCTGGACACTACTAGAGCGTGTAGGGGAGACACCTCCTGCAGGTCGATCACCCACAAATTCAGTCACAGGGGTGAGTCACGTGAGAAAAACCTGTTTTTTTTTGACGCTCGGGGTCGCAAACGACCCACCGTACCTATCCAGGGTTAAAAAGAATATCTCCTATATTAGCCCAGCGGCATAGTAAGAAATATGAAACCAATTGTTCAAATTGTTCTAAAAGCACCAAAATTGGCACACATGTGGATTAATACATTCTGAACAATTTTGGATATGGAGGCATTCAAGATTCTCCCCGTAGCACATTTGGCGGCCATTTTTCAAAATGGCCGCTATTTACCGTTAGCGTCATTGAATATGTACCATAATTTGTCTTTTTGTGGATGCTAAAGGTGATAAGTGTGCTAGAGGTGATAAGTATTGTACAATTACACATACTTCTGTGCTTACCAAATAATTTGGCTACCATTTCACAAGAAAATGAATTTTACTTTGCAGCGGCAGCGTTGGTGGCAGTGACGGCGGCTGCAGTAATAGTATAGTGTTGATAGTCATGGTGCTTGTAGTAGTAACTTGTGGTAACATGGTGGTGTTTTGTGTCTTTGCAGGTGAGGCAGCAGCAGCACCACCTGACATCAGAGACGCGTTGTTCCAGACTGCAGCCATGGCAAAGAAGTTCCAACTGGTCGATACTTTTGAGCAACGTACTCCCACAACACCTCCTGAGACAAACTGGAAGCTGTGTCTTGTATGTCAAGAGGAGACAACAGAGTCACTTGTCTGCCCAGTACTGTCTAAACGCCGAGACCCTGGGAGTGGATACACGACAATGGCTGCAAACTTGGTCAAATTTGATGAACTCGGAGAACTGCCAAGAACTGTTCAGTTACAGAGACTAGATGAAGGACAAGGTGTTGAGGCGACAATGGTTGCCCACCAGGCCAAGTGGCATAAAACATGTATGCTCAAATACAATAACACAATGCTACGAAGAGCAGAGAAGAGACGCATCGCAAGCAGCTCAGCATTTGATAGTACTGAATATGTCCAGGCCAAGCGCGCCAGAACACACTCTTCAGAAGCCACTACCAGCGGCACCTCCTGCTTTTTCTGTGGAAAGTCTGGCACAGAGACCCTACATGAAGTAACAACCTTCCAGGTGGACACACGCGTACGGAAGTGTGCAGCGCAAGTTGGGGACAATGAACTCATAGCCAGGCTCAGCATGGGTGATATGGTGGCTCTGGAGGCCAAGTACCATTCCAAGTGTTTGTTGGCTCTTTACTATCGTGCAAAGACCACTGTAGAAGCCGAGCAGAAAACTGACCATGAAGGTGTAATGTCAAGAATCGTACTGGCTGAACTGGTCCTGTATATCGAGGAAACCCACCTAGAAGAGGGCACCACCCCAGTCTTCAGACTCGCAGAACTTGTAAAGCTATACACAACAAGAATGGAACAGCTCGGGGTTGTTTTGTGCCAGAAAGTTAATAGCACAAGGCTTAAAGAGCGCCTGTTAGCCCAGATACCAGGCCTGAGATCCCACAGCAAAGGCCGAGATGTTTTACTAGCGTTTGATGAAGACATTGGTGAAGCGCTAGGCAAAGCCTGCGAGCAAGACTGTGACACTGAGGCAGTTCACCTTGCGCGTGCTGCACAGATAGTTCGTCGATATATGTTTGAAGACACTTACCAATTCCGTGGATCATTCCCGGGCGGCTGTCAGGAGGACTCTGTGCCAAACGTACTAGTTGCAATGGTAAATATGGTGCTGGATGGCCCCACCATCAAGAATCAAAGCCATTCCTCTTCAACACAAGCAGCTCTTTCCATTGCGCAGCTTCTCAAGTTCAACAGTGTCAAGCAAAGTCGGAAGCAGGGAGCAACCAAGACACAGGAGCCTCCAGCTGTCAGACACAGTACGTCTCAAGAAACTCCTCTTCCAACCTATGTTGGGCTGATGCTGTATGCTGAAACACGCAAGAGAGGACTTGTGGACAAGCTCTTCTCTCTGAGTGAACCCTCAAGCAAGAGAAATCTAACCCAAGACAGTGGAAGACCATGGTACAGAGGCTATGGCACTACCCAAGATTAGAGAATAATGGTTTGATTTTGGAGTGTCTTTCTTCTAGAAGAGCTGCTTACCATAGCTAAAGAATCTCTTCTACCCTTAGCAAGAGGACAGTGGCCACTGAACAACTACAGTACAGTAACCCCTTTGCTGAAGAAGAATTGTTTGGTATTCTCAGTGTTGTCAGGTGTATGAGGACAGAGGAGAACATGTAAAGAATAGGCCAGAATATTAGGTGTATGCGTAAGCAAATGGAAAATGAACTGTAACCAGAGAGAAGTATCTAATGTAGTACTGTCTGGCCAGTCAACAAATGCCAGAACTCTCTATTATATATATATATATATATATATATATATATATATATATATATATACACGTATATATATATATATATATATTATATATATATATATTATATATGTGTATATATACACTCACACACACACATATATATATATATATATGTATATATATATATACAATTTTATGTGTATATATATATATATATATATATATGTATACACTTATATATATATATATATATATACACTTATATATATATATATATATGTATACACTTTTATATATATATATGTGTATACACTTTTATATATATATATATACACTTATATATATATATATATATATGTATATATATATATATATATATATATATATATCTCCAGACACTTGCTCTTTATTTTATAGGAGAGATACGTGCGCGCGTTTGTGTGTGTGTGTGTGTGTGTCAACTGGTGAAAATTGGCCAAAACTCAGACATGTACATATCAACCCCATCTCTGGCCCCTGTCCCCAGTGACAGTGGAACAACTGCCCAAGGTGGCCGGTAGTTACATTTCACTGCAGGGGTTGCTAAGAATCTCTGGACTAGAACAGGTCACCTTTGGAAACTGAACCTTGCAACATACAATCTCAGGGCCCTGCTTAGGGAAGACAATATTGCTGTGGTACAAGAATAAATGAAGGAAATAAACTGGGATATAATAGGCTTGAGTTAAATTAGAACTGGGGAATCATACATAGAGTTAAAGGATGGTCATATATTTGGCTTCAGAGGACATGAAAGGGATAAAGAAAATGGAGTAATTTTTCCTATTAATAAAAATCTTGCAGGTAACATTGAAGAATTTTATAGGGTTGTGGTGGCAAATGTGGTAACGTCCGAATGCCTAACTGGGGTTTGAGTCCCTCTCAAACTCATTGATTTCCTTGGGTCGGTGCAACCTCACCATCTTTGTGAGCTAAGGATGGGAGTTTGGGGGAGCCTATAGGTTTATCTGCGGAGTCATCAGCAGCCATTGCCTGGCCCTCCTTGGTCCTAGCTTGGGTGGAGAGGGGGCTTGGGCGTTGATCATATGGTCAGTCTCTAGGGAATTGTCCTACTCGATAGGGCAATGTTACTGTCCCTTGCCCCTACCATTCATGAGCAGCCTTTTAAACCTTTAAACTTGTGATAGAATTGCAGGAGTAATTATCAAACTAAATAAGAAGTATAAACTGCTGGAGATCATTCAAACGTATGCGCCAACAACATCCCATACAAAGGAAGAAATAAACATTTTATGAAGATCTGGAGGTATCCATGAAAAAACATTTACATTTGTTTAGGATGATTCCATTGTTAAAGTAGGTCAAAAGAAGAGTGGAGGATTAGCAGTAGATGAATTTGGAGTAGGCACAAGGAATGACAGAGGAGACATCCTTGTAGATTTTGCTGAAAAAAAAAAAAAACAATGTTAAAACCATGAATGCCTTCTTTTATGAAAAGAAACAGAAAATGGACATGGTGAAGCCCAAATGGAGAAACAAACAATTCAATATATATTCTCAGTAAAAGAGTCAATTTAGTTGAAGATGTAATAGTGTTGAACAAGTTTTGAGGCCATAAATAGGAGATACGAAGGGAATAATAAGATTGATATACCTGAAGCTCATGAAGGAAGACCTTGATGTGCCCATGAATGAATTCAGTGTTTGAAGTTGAAGCTATCATAAAAAAACTCAGGAGATGGAAAGCCCCTGGTTACGATGGAATAACTGTTGAGGTGATACTCAATGAAAATGAAGTGACCTCCAGAATACTTACAAGATTATTTAGTAGAATGTGGGATGAAGAGGCAACACCTGATGAATGTAGGAGTGTAGGTGAAAATGGCAAAAGAGGGAGACCTGACTCATTGCAATGATTACAGAGGATTCACACTTACTTCATTTGTCATTAAAATATGCTTATTCTAAAGAGACTAGAGAGAAAGATTGATGCAAAGCTGAGAGATGAACAAACAGGATTTAGAAAAGATAAAAGTTGTACTGACAAAATTTTCATTTTGAGACATGTTGTAGAGCTATGCGTAGAATATAGAAATCCACTTTTGATGGCATGTGTACATATATACATACATATAACAAGGCACTTCCCCCAATTTTGGGTGGTAGCCGACATCAAATAAATGAAAAAAAGGGGACCTTTCCTTTCTTCGTTCCTCCCAGCCTGACAAGACTCAACCGAGTTCAGCTGGTACTGCTAGGGAATCACAGCCCACCCTCCCTCGTTATCCACCACAGATGATGCTTCATAGCGCTGAATCCCCTACTGCTGCGACCTCCTTGGTCAACCAAGGGGACTGGAGGAAGCAGCAAGGTCTACCAGAACTGTCACAATCGCTCGCCATTCATTCCTATTTCTAGCACGCTCTCTTACCCCTCTCACATCTATCCTCTTATGGCATATGTGGGCTCTGAAAAAGTCTGTGCACCGGTCAATTTTTTTTGGAGAGTCCTGCATTATTATGGAATTTCTTTTAAACATGTAAATTTGATTAAGTCCATTCATGAGCATAGCGAAGTGCAAAGTTGATGTTAGTGGAGCCCTATCAAATGAATTTCCAGTGAAGAGCGGAGTACTCCAAGGGATTGTGTTGTCGCCTGATGTTGTTTATCCTCCTACCGGATTTTGTAACGCATAGAACAGTTGGAGATGGTAAAGAATGATTAGATTGGATTGGTAAAAGGAAATTAGCTGACCTAGAGTATGCTGATGATGATGTCTGTATTAGCAGAACACCCCAGGATTGCAATGCTTGCTTTACAGAATGCTTAAAATATCACACGAGGTTGGGCTCAAGATAAAAAGAAGAAAGATAAGAGATGATGAGAACGGAATATGCAGTGGAAGACGAAATATCATTAGAAGGAGAAATGATTAATGAGGTAGAATCATTCAAGTATTTAGCGACTATGATCTCCAATACAGATAACAGGTAGAATAAGAGTTAAATGAAAGATTAAAAGAGCAAACAGATCAAACAATGGCTAGATTAGGTAAAATTTGGAAATCAAATCGCCTGAAATTGCATATAAAAATCAGGCTATATGTTAGTTTTTAGTGAGATCTGTGTTACTGTGTGAACATGAGTCATGGTATGACAATGAAACAATCTCCACCAGATTTAGTAGATTTGAGAACAAAGCCTTCAAAAGAATATTGGGAGTTAAATTTCAGGACAGGATTGGAAATGAAACTATAATAGAGATTACTCGAGTGCACTATCTGGATGAGATCATGGTGAGGGGTGGATGGAGATCGTTTTGGCATGCTCTTTGCACTACCCAAGAGAAATTAGTTCATCAAACATTTAACTGGGTTCTACAAGGCACTAGAAGAGTTGGAAGACCCAGGCCTACATGGCTGAGAACTATGAAACGTAAAGTGGTGGAGAATTATTGAATTAAAAGATCAAGATAGAGACGACTTGCGAAATCTAACCGAATCCTTTTGCGTCAATAGGCATCGGAAGCCATGATGATTATCTATATGTATATATACATATATATATGTATATTTGTTCCAACACAGAGACTTACCTCGAACGACTTTCTTAGGAGTTACCTGGAACCTCCTCTCAAACGACCAGAGTTTTGTGTAGTTTACCCTACTCCCGTTTTCTGTAATGGTAGGCATATAATATATATATAATATATATGTATATATATAATATATATGTATATATATATAATATATATGTATATATATAATATATATGTATATATATACATATATATATATATTTATATATATATTTATATATATATATATAATTCTTTCCTGTCACTCTTAGGGAGAGTTATGCCATGTTGGGAGGGGCACTAGAAGAGTTGGAAGACCCAGGCCTACATGGCTGAGAACTATGAACCGTGAAGTGGGAGATGATGAGTGGAGAATTATTGAATTAAAAGATCAAGATAGAGACGACTTGCGAAATCTAACCGAAGCCTTTTGCGTCAATAGGCGTCGGAGGCGATGATCATTATATATATATATATATATATATATATATATATATAGAATAATGTATATATAAATATATATATAAATAAATATATGAATATATATATATATACAGTATACATATATATATATATATATATATATATATATATATACACAGTATATATATATATATATATATATATATATATATATATATATATATACACTCTTTCCTATATAATGAAAAGCAAGTGTCAGGTTACACACACACATACATACATATACATATACAGTATATATATATATATATATATATATATATATATATATATATATATATATACACACACTTATATAATTCTTTCCTGTCACTCTTAGGGAGAGTTATACCATGTTGGGAGGGGTACCCCAAGAGGTACACTTGAAAACCATACACTCACAAATTGCCGAACTAGCGGGTTGTAATTAGGAAAGGGGTAGGGGTAAGAAGGGTTGAATCTGAGTGTGCATATCTATTCAAATATTTTGACCTCTTATTTGACGGCTTGTACACTAGTATATATATATATATATATATATATATATATATATATATATATACATACATACATACATACATACATACATACATACATACATAAATATACTGAATGTGTTATATATATATTATATAACGTATGTATGTATATTTTTGTATAATCATCCGTGCAAGCATATTTAGTCGTAGTGTATGAGAGAGAGGGGGAGCTTGGCTTTGGGAAGGGGTTGTATTTTATGAGTTGTGTCTGGCATGTGCAAGGTGGTGGTGTTGTGATGTGGCAAGGGTCCCCAAAAAGATTTCCTTTGCCAACCACGAGAAGATCCCAAGTAAAGTGTTTGTGAGTCAGCCAATAAAGCTGACTCATTCAATAAGCTAAAAAGCAGAATAACCATTGCATATATCAAGTGTAGGGAAAAAAGTTGTAGGATCTAATTTAAACCTGAGCATTTGCTTTTCAAAGAGCATTGATTGTTTATCCTATTAGTTTTTATTTTCTACTAAAACGTAGATAAGTTAGTCAGTAAAAGAGAAGTAACAAGTGAATTAGGATTTGTGTGTATATATATATATATATATATATATATATATATATATATATATGTATATATTTGTATGTAAAACTAAACCTGGTAAAAAAGAATATTAATAAGAAACACGTTTGTTTCAATTTATCATCATTTATATAATATTGTTAAATCTATAGAAGATATACACAGATTTGGGTTAAAAGCCTCTTGCATTAATGCTATTTAAGTATATATTGTTATTTTGGCTAGTACACTGGCAAGCAAATGGACAAATTCATGTTTGACATTGTCTCTGTATCCGCAGTGCAATCGCCATTTTATATTAGAAAATCATAGTCCACACATTAAAAGGCTATAATTAATTTTCACATGGTGTTTAATGCTTCCTTCATACTAGTTTTCAGATTTATTTTTTGTGTATTTACATTCACCTGGTATTTATGGAAGAGGAAAATACTCTTTTTATAAGGCATAATATTATCCTTCAGTAATCTATATTATTGATGAAAGCCTGTTAATTTTAGGTAATATGATTTATATACGATTAATTGCAGTAAATTCGTTTGTAGATATGCGTGAAATTTAGATATGCAGCTCATGGATTGTAATAATTTATTCGGTTTACCTTGGGGGAAAAAAGTCTTGCTTAAGGTTTCGTTTCATACCCCCTATATACTTTCGTCGTTTTTTTCATCTGAGCTGCGGTTCATCCTTTGTCACCCGTGCTCCCGCCAAGTTGTGCAGCTTCCGGTTCTTCTTTGCCACCTGTTTGGCTTGGAGTTGATAAGTCTGCCACTGTCTTGGGTTAATCCCAGATTACTGATTCAGTTGCAGATAATTTTAGTCACCTGGTAGCTTGAAGGGATATTCTGATTTGACCTCGTTTGTATATTTAAAAATTTACATGGATTGCATAATACTGTTTGTGCCATCTAAGCACCTAAGAGATGAATTCCTCCCTTTTAATTGTGTCTCTCTAGATTTTGTTACTACCATTTGTAAAATTTTCTTCATAAGCATTTTACCTTCAATGTAAATCCACTAGTAAGAATTTCCTTGTATGTATATATATATGTATATATATACTGTATATATATATATGTATATATATATATATATATATATATATATATATATATATACTGTATATATACTGTGTATATATATACTGTATATATAAAT
>NC_090725.1:87359728-87364728 GCF_036898095.1 Palaemon carinicauda
TACTCTAAGACGTTAACCGTGTTTTTTATATTTTCATTACTTTTGTCTATATTATTTTGCTTCGTGGTTTCTGGTTCTTTTTGTTAAATGTAATGACGAGATATCTCTTTTCGTAGAATACATATCTGTGCGTAGTTATCTGTAATGCATTGCAGTGCATGTTTTTGTTGAAAATGCAACACGTGCATACAATAGTATATTTTATTGCATTCATTTTAATGTTTACAGTAAAACAGTTTAATGAATGTAATTTTACCATGCATTTCTATAAATAGCTTGTCAGTAGAATACAACTTGAAAGATATTTCAGATACTATATTTATAGAATACAATTTGAAATTTTCCGTGACCATGTGTCGAGTTTTTTTTTTTTTTTTTTTTTACTATTGCGGTACATTAATAACTTCTTTCCTTGACTATTAGAGCACTGTATTGTGAATATAATTGTGCTAAAGGATATGGTCGGTAGGCGTGCACTGACAGAGGGTGGGCGTAGATGACGCAATAACCCACAAGTAGAAAGTCAAGCTGAAGGAATGTTTTTGTTCTTAGGCCGAAGTGGGCGGTTATGTCCGTTTATGTCCTTCTAGATGTCTTGACTCTTCGTCAGGGAGACTTTATTTATTGCCTCTTCAGAGCTCGAAGGCCGATTTTATGTTTGTTTTATCAGTATGTGAATTTCAGTCTATCGCACCAGTTGCTGCCAACTACCTTGACATTCTCGCCTGCTGATAATTTCGGGCAAGATTAATTATGATCTTCATTTGTTATCCATCTGACAATCATACGGACCGGATGTTGCTATTTGGAACTTTAATAGCTTCGGTTGGACTATTTGAACTGACACTTGGTTCCTTTTATAACATACATTCGGTATTTCTAGTTGTAAATATACTTGCATTCCGCTTGCTATTTTGGGATGAAAAAACCTTGAATTTTTCCTCCGTGTTTAGTTATTTGACAAGGGATGTGTGCTTGCGCATGTGCGAGAACATTCAGTATAGTCCATGGGATAATAAATGTGATTTGCATATTTAGTTATTGATAAGAATGTACGAATAAGAATATTTTCATTATTTTCGAGGATGAGATATGATGTCAAATCCTACCAAAATTCATAGTACAGTAGATCGGAATGTCAAAACATTATTTAGCATTTAGTTAGTTTTTATCATACTGTTATAAATCGGTACAATTGAATATTTATAAATTTGTCATGATTTCTTTTATGTAAGAGATTTGGTGATATGTTTAGCATATTACTTTAGTGAAAAATAAAATAAAATATGTAAAACGATTTTACAACTTTTAAAAGTAACAATTCTGAAAACGAAATCCGTCTAGCAGCTATATAATTTAAAAGCCTGTTTTATATAGGTTAGATATGTTTATATCAGAGCAATTTTAATATGTAGGATATACATGTTTGGTGTCATTACTTTAAGAACCGCCAGGAATGTGCTACTGAGGACTAATTTATTGAAAATGATGTAAACGAAGGAACTTTTGTATACAAACTGACAATTTATTAGGTATCATGAAACATTAGTAAGAATTGTTTTGAAAACAACAAATAAAATTGAACTTCCGGGAAATTATAATGCACGGGTCTAAGGAATTAATCAGATAATGCTGTCTCGAGAAATAATATGTCGGTTATCCGCGTCTTGATTCTGGCGCCGGATATCCTGTGTTGTCTTTTCGTTAATGGGAGAAGTTGAAACAACTTGCTTGTTTGGATATGAATGGTTTCAGATGTTTTAAATACCGATGTGTCATTATGCTAATCAAAGTTGGAATTAGCGGCTCTTTTAAGTTATCTTTTGGTCAAATTAATTTTGTAACTTTTTACGTTGTTTGTAGTTTGCTGAGAATTCCATACAAGTAAGGAGTGTGATCTTGCACACTGGTGCGTCACTTTTACTCTGCATATATATATATATATATATATATATATATATATATATATATATATATATATATATATATGTGTGTGTGTGTGTATATATGTATATACATATATATATATATATATATATATATATATAAATATATACATATGTATATATATATATATATATATATATATATATATATATATATTTGTAATAACTTACAGGGTTCAAGTAATTTTTCAGTGTCCTCGACTTTTTGGATATGTTTGTCTTGAGAAAACTTTAAACCCAACTGTAGTATCCCGTAGTAGATTGTCAAACCAACACCCGGTAGAGTATGTTAGATTGTGTATATATTGCTCTTGAAGATATGATGATAATATTTTCATGTAATATAACAGTTTTATGCACCCACAGTCATTCGCGTCTTTTCATTCGTGTTTGGGGTTTTGTTTACATTGGGCAATGTGTGAGTGTGTCTGCAGAAGGGAAATCTTATAAACAAATGCTGGCAAGCTTACCCACTGCGTGTCTGCTTAACTTTAATAGCGGGATTGGAATTCAAGCCCCAGTTATGAGATGGCACACGAGCTTTCGACAGGTGCACACCATTTTAAAGTAATTGTACTTCACCGTTTTCTGAATATTCAAATATCAAGTTATATTTAAGAGAGTAAGCATTAACGCAAGGGATCCTACTTTTTTTCAGGTGACAATATAAAGTACAGAAGTAAAGTTTTTTTTTTTTTTATTATATTGCGTCGCATAAAGTCTTCTTGAAATCTGCTTTTAATACTTTGAAAAAAAAATCAAATCTAAAATTTTAGACCTGTTGATTTTAAAAACCTAATATGACATTGATATTGAAGCCCCATTATTCGTCTTTACGTCAACAATTAAGAAGAAAACTTGGATTGGTATTTCAATTCATCACCGGCAACTTTGCTCTGCAGATCAGCAGAATTAGAAAATGTAAAGTGTTCTTGCTCAGTTCATGCCATATTCCATTTGATTAAGCCTTTGTGATTAGGAACAATAATGATAATGAAATAATTGCATACTTTCGTAACTAAGTCAAACAGAGTATAATTAAGCAACATTCTTCTGTATTCATTGTGTATGTGTGTTCTCTGTGTTTTGTTTACATTTACAGAGACAGATGAGCTATGAGAAAGTTGATTATTTATTTAGTACAATGTTTTGATTTCTCAAAATGAGACAAATATCGACAATTTTTTTCAACCTTACGCAATATTTTTGGCACCTATTCACTTCGTTACCTCTCCATCAAGCAGCTGGTGAAAGTAGGTGTGTGTGTGTGGCCTAACGAGATAAAAAAAAGAGGTACTACAAAATTTATGTCAAGCTGAAAGGTTTGTAGGTTAGAAGACGTTTAGTTTAATTGCTTTAATTGGATGAATTATCTCTCTCTCTCTCTCTCTCTCTCTCTCTCTCTCTCTCTCTCTCTCTCTCTCCTCTCTCTCTCCTCTCTCTCTCTCTCTCTCTCTCTGAATTTTCTTGTTACTCGTAAATATGGGTGTGCTTAGCCTCCTTTATAGTATAAGTAAATATATATTAAAAGAAAATCATAAATTGTTTCCAGGTCTTGAAAAGGGACATATAGGAGATGAACGATTTTTTTCAACCACAAGTCCCCAATATTCAACAAATTTATGATTTTGTATCTATGTTCATGTATGCAATAAATATGAACGTAATACAAGGTTTGTGTATTGCCGATTATTCATAGAAATTAATTGAAATTGAAAAAGAAAAATTATAAAATTATATAAACACACTTGATATCCTTAAAATATAACTGTATAAATAAGTAATTATGATAAGGGTGTTAATTAGTTTTCCCTTGTGCAATCGATTATTATTAGACCAGGAAGGATAATGTGAAATGTAAAATATTCCCCACATTTATGTATTTAAAATGTTTAATCAGTGGTCTTGACACCCTAATTAAGATTGTTGTTTGGCTGCTTGTACGTTGTCAAGAATTCAATATCTTTGCGTTGAGCACATTATTTTAGCAATTAGTCCAAGGGCGGCCCTGATGATCTTCGAAATGTCCTTCAGGTTTATGATATTAGAATTTTCAAATTTTTTTTGTTCTATTTAGATCCAAAACTTAGTTTTCTGATTTATTATTATTATTATTATTATTATTATCATCATCATCATCATCATCATCATCATTATCCACCACATCTTATTACATTTCTTCACGCAATGAATTACCGTCAGATTTGAAATCCTTGATAAATTTTAAATGTTCCTTGGTTAGTGGTTTCTTTAAGCTTGATAATAACGCGGGTTATATAAACGTAGATTTAAAAGTTTAATTACACTTATTTTTAATGGTGTTAAAAGTAATTCTGATTTCTTGATCATGAAATTGACGGTTTCGAAGAATCGCATCGAAAACGGAAATTTGTAAGACCATGATAGTTCCCTATGATCAGGAAGTACCACTAATTTACAGCTGTATATTTCTTATTTCAGAAGAGCAAAGGGAAACTGAAAACTTTTCTCTCGTCCATTAAAAACCACAAAATGGACTGCTTTCATATTATTGTTCAATATATCTCAAGGTGAATTATCTATACCTGCGTTAGGAGATTTCAGTTTGTGTGATTGCTCAATACTAATGGGTATTTAACGATAAAGATTAAGTCTTATAATGTAAACTGTTGTTTCTATTGTTGCTTTTTGCTATCCGAAGAAAATGAGCGTATGGGTAGCAGCAAATCTAGAGTGTTCTTTATATATTATAATTATTGGTATCATGTTAATGTTATAATAGATCTTGTTTGTTGATTTTTATTTTCGATAAGACCTTCCTTAAACTCAATCGGCCAGTAACTGCCCTCCTAAAAAAAACTTGAAGGTAAATAGAATATTTTCTAGTGTAAAAGGCTCCACCCTTTGATTCAAAGGCTCGCCTTCCCTTTTTGTCTTCGACATGTTTACGTGAAATTTTTCATTTGTTCGTTTATGCTCTTTCTCACCCTTGTCCTTTTTATCGTCTTCTGCCTCGGTTCTGTAAACTATTTTTGGCGCTAAAGAGAACATGAAATTCTTAATTCAAAGTCAAAA
>NC_090725.1:87377228-87397228 GCF_036898095.1 Palaemon carinicauda
ACTAGGCTCCTTCCCGAAGATACTGACTGAACTGGCAGCCAGAATACCAAATAACTTTGTCGAAATAACGATATTAAAAAATGCGAGATGAATCTGAACTGAAAAGGGAGTTTACGTCTGATCCTGGAGAAACACGTTGACTCTAGGAAGCATTTTTTGATAGTGATTAACCAAAATAGTAGCATAGATATCAGGCCCTGTTCTTAATGTTAGAGTACTGAAAGTGGATTTTATATCTACATTTATCTTTAAAAAATAAAATTCTAATGTATTTATTTCCCAGTTGCTGCCTCAGGCGTTGTATTAAAAAATTTATTTTTTCCCACAGGTAAGCCAAAATTCCTAATATGGATGATAATCAGAAAGGAAGTACCAGATTGAAGGTAAGTTTTCAACTTGAGAATATTTGTAGCATTTTATTATGGTGAGTGGATTTTCTGTTAATCACTTTTCATTTCTGAGTTTTCACTATTTTAGTTTTAAAATATATTCTGCGATCAGAAGGTAAGTCCTTAAAATCTTCAGGGCAGTGATGCTGCTTTTGTACTTTTTTGTTTTAATGTTTTTGTTTTATCACACCTTTTGTTACTAATTCTCTTTTTCTTAAAACATGTTACTTGGCTTGATATTGTCTTTACTTTTTCGGGTTATGAAGCTTGCATCTTCTTTTCTAATTCTACCTTGAGCCACTTGTAATTTCAATTTTGTGAATATGATTACTATTCCCCTTCTCTCTCTCTTCCCGGATGTCTTGTGAAGCCGCCTTAATTCTTCTAATGAATCCCTGATTACTGTAATATAAGGTTGATGAAAGCGACTTGATTGAGAATGTCTTGCCTGCCATGTATTTACATGTCAAGTCTCGAGTCATGAATGACTGTCTTTCATTTTGCTATGAATGCACTCGAGTGCACCACTTCTTGAAACGGAAATGACGTGAGATTAGCCCCTTTTCGAATGGCTCTTGCCTCGAGATGCTGTACTTGTTCTCGTTGCCATCCGTCTTGGCATCCTTGTTTCTCTCCTCTCATTTCCGTGATGCTTTGTGCAGCGTTGATCTGTGTTCCATGTTTGCTTGCTAAAGTTATGGTGAATAGATAGTTGTTTTATGTGGTCAGTTCCATAGGAGTCAAGCTTGACTCATTGGGATTGCAAATCTTTTGATAATACTATGTGCAATTTTTTCTTCGACATTTTATATCTACAAGTTTACAATGGAGTGTGACTAGGTATACTTTATGATTATTTGGATATTCTTATTTCCCTTTCATTGGTAGCGAGTGTTTATAGATATGATTGTTTTTAAATGTCCAATTGAGGTGGACAAAATAAACAATGTAATTACCATGCTGTCAAAAATTAATATAATTATTAAATTTATGACACATCAAACTGATTTTGATGAAATTTGTAAGATAAATATCTTTCAACTAACTTATTTTTAAAGGTCACGTGTCATTTAATGGCCAGAAGTTCCGTAATTTTTCTAGGTCTCAAAATAAGGTGGAGAGATATCTTCTCACCTGCAGATGTAATGACAGGTTTTGTAGGGTGGGGCATTTCAACTTGATTTTGATAAGACTTTTTTTCGATAACGCCTTAGCCGCCTTTATCTCCATTTGATGTCATTTCTAATTTTGGTATTTCGAATCATTAATTTTCTTTTATAATTTTGAAAAGTTTACGATAAGTTATAAGCAGTAGGGATTGAATTCAAGTGCAACTGCCTTTGTTAGTCGGTGGTGAAAGGCAGTACTGTATATGTTATGTAATTTTCTCTAATTTCGCAATGCTAGGAAGAGATAAAATATTTCTTCATTTGTGTTCCTCGACTTCATACAATCTGATATATAACAGGTGGAATTGAAACGGGAAAGCACTAAAGTGTTTATTAATTTTCTGGTCTTGATAATGGAACTAAGACTTTCCCAGCAATTGCAGATATATACTAAATCCAGGTATATTGACTAAATCCACTTACATTGAGCAGAAGGATTTAGGAATACAATTTCTTAAAACTACTATTTTTTTTTTTTTTTTAAAGCAGGACCTGGGTTCTCATGGGAAAATAGATCGTGATGATGTAACGTTGTCTCATTTGGTTTCGATTACAATGACGTCCAGCTGTCAGTGCCAAGGAATGTGCCATTCGTGACATTAGATAGCACTTAGTCAGTGATATATTGTCTCCTAGTGCATAGCTATAGTCAGAGGCGTGAAATCTTCATTACCATAAGCGACTCGGTATGTAGATATAGTCTTCTGGCAGTTCCGTTGCTACTTGAGCCCCAAGTTTTCAATTTAGTTCATTTTACCCTTTTTCTAATTGGGATATTGATTCACATGACACCGGAGCAATAAATTTCATCTTTCATTTCCAATTTGTTTAAAGATTTCGTTGATAGTTGTTAGTAATTTGTTTCTTTGATATTTTCCATGGTCAGTGTTGTTATATTTTATATTTTCAAATTCATTTTTAATTCATGCAAATTGAAAAAGATAATTGCTTATTAAATATAGGTTTTTTTAATCAGGTGAACTGTATATGTCTGAGCGACAAGAGTGACAATAATTTTGTTTTTCGTAATAGGAAATATGGAATTTTCAAGAGAGATTCCACCACTTCAAAGCTCTGCATAGCTCAATCGAATGAGTTTTCAATGTCGAGGCCAAAAGGAAAAATGACAAATGATTGGGATTATTTCACAGCTGCCGTGTCGTGTACGGCATTAGCACTTTCTGTGCGTGTGTGTGTGGGGCAGGTGGCCTGGCTACGTCCAAATGATAAATACATTCTAGGTGTCGAGCAGAAGCACTCCGATGTAAATCAAGTGATGCCCCTTGGCAAGGGCATCTGATATGCCATTCAGACAAGGGCCCAGTGATTCCTCCTCCCCGGTTGTAGATCAGAAGGTATGAATCATGAATCCATTTTTTAAACCCAATAGAATATCATTTAAGAGGAGGTCCCGCAGAAACAATTGTTCATGCAAAATTTAATCCAACATTTTTAGTTACTGGGGAGAAATGGACAAACAGGGAATCTTCCATTTAATGTTGTTTTAATTTATAATTGCTCTTTGTCAAGTACTCGTTGAATTAAGAATAATTTTATGAGTCTTAAAGTAGAAATTAGATCAAACACCATACTCTCCATTGTTTATCAATCTGCTTTTTGCGTCGAGGGTGGCTGTAAATTCTCAGCTCTTCGCTTTATTGTTTCAAGGTTTGCTAGATATTCTTGAGTTGAAACCTTTGATGTTATCTCATGCATTGCAATTCCAATATTTTAGTGTTTTTCGTGTCGTAGGAGATATTATTGGATCGGATGGTAATTTTAACGGGTCCTATTGGTAAAGTATCATTAGAAATCTCGAAAAAGAAAGATCAACAACCCTAAGACAAGGTGTATAGATAAATAGTATGTTACCAGATTCCTAAGAATAATTGATCAAAATAAAGTGTGTCGTTAAGATAAGATCACTACTGAAAATATTTTAGTTTACACTGGTTTCTTTCGTGGATTTGACTTAGCCTGTATTATAGAAGTCTCGCCTTCTGGTTTTGCTTTTCATTTTGAATAATGATACCAGTGTAGGCTACTGGAAACAGAGAAAGGCAAAGTTTCCAATCCAAGAATTGTATGGTACGAAATACTGATCAACCCGGTTGGTAGACCAAAGGGTAGAGAAATTTCATCAGGTTGTGGAGGGGCGAGTCACTTTCTCTCTCCTATTGAACTGGAGGATGCTACTGATTTAGAATTTGGGTAGGGTTTGAGAAAAAAAAAATCCACCACAGATTTTAGGAACCGAAGTGTCCCCGCCCTAAATTATTGTTTATTTATTTGTTTTAGAATAGATTCCGTTGTTTTCTTGAAATCATTTGTATAGTATCTGGGGAAATTTAATATTTAATTTTAGTTATTATAACAGGTAACTGTAGAATCATTTCGAAAACTTAGTAAAAAGTAAAATATTTTAACATCATTTGCTTTGAATGAAAAAAAAAAAAAACTATATGTTTATTCTTGATATTGCTGTTTTAGAAAAATATCTGAAGATGAAGTTACGGTGAAAGGTAAGATGTTACCTAGAGGGGGAGGTGGGTGGGATGGCGACACTGTTGAGAGAGAGAGAGAGAGAGAGAGAGAGAGAGAGAGAGAGAGAGAGAGAGAGAGAGAGAGAGAGAGAGAGCATTTTGAAGGGGCACTGGTATCGTCGGAGGGAGACAGTGGTTTGTTGGCTGTGGAGGTGCGATGAGCTAGTGCTGCCCTAGGCTTCCCCTTCTTTTTTTGCCCCTCTTTTCTCTCTCGTATATCCGTCGTGTACGAACCCTTCGGATTTCTTTTCCCCTTCCCTTTGCAACATTCCCCTCAGGACGTTATCCGTCAACAAAACAGTGTGAGTGACCCAAGAACAAAAGATTTAGCCTTTTTTGGAATTGTACGGTTGGAGAAATCTAATCTTTTTGGAAAGGTGTTTCAAGATGAACTTCTGTACAGCAGAGGAATAACAGGGGGCCCCATTTGAGAAAGTTTTTTTTCTTTAAAGTTTCTTATTAAGTATTTTAAAATCCATTGATCTCATAAACGGAATATTTCATGTTTCGTCTTCATCTTGAAAATCAAGCGATATACATTTAAATACGTTAATAATGGTTTTACAGCTTTGATAATTTGGCTATACTGTATAATGTGTTCATTTAAAGAAAGAATAAGAAACTCGGCTGGCAATTCCAACGCCATATAGAAGTATATGGCATTGGAATTGCCAGCCGAGTTTCTTATTCTTTCTTTAAATGAACACATTATACAGTATAGCCAAATTATCAAAGCTGTAAAACCATTATTAACGTATTTAAATGTATATCGCTTGATTTTCAGGAAGACGAAACATGAAAAAGACCTTAAAAATTGTTGCTGCTAAAATTTACATTTATTAGCGAAATTGATAAAGCAAAACTTCTACTCTTGATTTTCCTTGCGAAATTGGTGAAATAAGGCACAGAAAATTGTCAATTTCTTTCTTATCTATATAGCACCGTAGAGAAGATATTACACCTATCATTTACATCTCATGAAAATTGCCGAAGAATATTTTGCGTATAAGCGCCTAATACACTTTTTACATAATATAACAAACAGTTTTAGGACTGGATGAACGAACGGTTGGGAAAATATTAAATTCCATTTACTTAATCATATATGTACCTTATTTTAAGAATTTATCTCGAGCTGAGCTATTGTTTGGCGCATAATAATCGCTCTCGTTGTCCTACTCTGCGCTAGGTGATCACTTACAGTATTAAACGGCATTGAAAGAAGTATAAGCTTTTCCATTTAATTTTGTTATACTTCCTCTCTATTGGCCCACCTTGACACTCAATTGGACCATTAGCTTTATCGTATCCTAACAGTGTATACGGAACAGATTACAGTTATTTTTCATTTTCCGCACATTGTACAATTTAGTGTAGAAATGTGACTCTCTCCCTATTACCCATCTACATACACCAGAAGAAAATTAAATTTGTATGTATTTATATTTGCAAATAAGTATGTTTTGTCCGGAACATCCTGTAAAGAAAAACAAAAGATGTTTGTAAAAAGGTATAATCTTTTCCCTTGATAAATTTATCTTCTGGGCATTTTCATTAAAACTGGCGCGCTAATTGCTCTTTCATTGCTACATTAAAGTAACGTTATTGCAGCCTTGGTATGGACTTAACCCGTTAGACTTTCAGCCAAAGGTATTTCATGTGTTATACAATGAAATGTTAATTCCAATTGTGTTTTTTTATAAATTGGCGGGGAGGCAGCCATTAGTTAAATCACTTAATCGTTACTTAATCATTACTTAATCATTGGGTGGGTAAAGAACATTGTTCAACCCTCTTTTCTATTTGGTAGAATTCAACCAATTTACTTATGATTTTTTACTCTAACGAAGTTTTTATATTCCCTTCATCGGTTTTTTATGAATTCTTAATTAAAAGACGATATTTACACTATATCTCAGATATTCAATTTTTTCCCGTTTGGTTTTTAAGCTTACAGAATTTATACCTAAGCCTCTATTTCTTTCTAACTGTTAAGATGCTTAAAGAAAAGCAGTTGTGCACTTATGGTTTTTTTTATAAGATATTAAAGTAGGTTCATTCCGATTTACTTTTAAATCATTAGAAAGTGATGTTGATATGCAAGCTTTGCTAATTATTTTTTAACCATGAAATTTTGCTACTGTTACTTTTCTTTATAGGAAAGTACATGTAGCCCTATGATTCTCTCTCTCTCTCTCTCTCTCTCTCTCTCTCTCTCTCTCTCTCTCTGTGCGTGCGTGTGTGCGTATAAAGCATATCTTATCATTGCACCACCCACCTTCCGCTTTTTGTAGCTCTTGACTGTGTATGTCATCACCTACGTGTCACAGCGTCTGGGTGTGTTGCAATATGCACCAAGCATCTTGCACTACAGGCTCAAAGTAGTTTATAGTTGTAGAGATAGTTGTACTTGGATCACTTATAGATTCCTGCAGAATAAACCTGATATTGTGAGGTAATATTCATTCATGCCAATCGACCAAGCTTTATCAGGGGTGTAAAAGGTTTAAAAAGTATCGCCGGTAAGGATTTGTTAAGATTATCAAGTGCTATTTCAAAAGTGTCCTCATGAAATTTAAAGAGGTTTTGGCTGAAATACACAGTGGGCAATGAAAGAAACCATCGCGCAATCCTAATAAGTAAAACGTAATAATCAAATTTATTCTGCTATTCCATCGTCAATGGTATCATGTGTTACGTAGTTAGATATAAGTTGTATATTTTGTTGTAATTTTTATTTTATGGGAAAGTATGACTACTTTATAAAGGCTCCAATTGAACGTGACTTGGTATAACCGACAAAGAGTTAAATACAAAAAAATATTTCATGCAGGTTGTTACCAAACTTTTTAATGGAATTTCAAATCTATGCAAACAGATGAAACATTATCTTCATTTATCTGTCGTAAAAACGGGTAAGAGATATATTTTATAGGCCAATGGTCAGGAATATGAATGGTGGTTTTATAACAGAATACTACATTAGAGATTTGTAAGTTTTCTATTTTTAATATATTTAATTAAGCATTAAGCAATTTTCCTCGTCTGCATTAAGTTATTGTTGTTGTTGTTATTATTATTAGTAGCATTATTTTTATTTTTATTACTAGCTAAGCTACAACCCTAGATGGAAAAGCAAGATCCTATAAGCCCAAGTGCTCCAATAGGGAAAAAATAGGCCAGTGAGGAAAGGAAACGGAAATAAATTAACTAAAGAAGTAAGGAAGAAATAAAATATAATATTTTGAGAACATTAACAGCATTAAAATAGATCTTTCATATACAAGCTATAAAAACTCCAAATAAACAAGAGGAAGATAAATAAGATAGAATATTGTGGCCGTGTGTACCCTCAATACTTCTTATTGTCTTTGGAAAAGTTATACTGTAGTAACACAGTGCTCATTTTTTTATAAATAAAGTTTATTCGTTAGTTTGAGTTACTCTTATCTTACTCAAATAATACAAGAGGGGCAGTTGAATTTTATGAGATGATAAATTTCTTTTTGTGTTCTGTGATGAGCCCTGTAAACTAGGCAAGAACCCTTCACGCATCAGATTCACCAATAATAGAAATCCTAATACAGTTGGTTTCATTAATTCCGGTACACTTCATGGAAAGCTAAGGAGACGTCAGTATACCGGAATTAATGAAGCCAACTGTAACTTCACTCAAATGATCTTGGGTGTGAGGACAAGTTCACAGGATAAGAAGTTTTGAATTTGATTAGGGGGGAAAGGGTTGGATCAGATAGGGTATGCAAAGCTCGTGATGTTGTCGCGGATAAAAGGGTTTTGGTATTCTGACATTGACACTTGATACGATCCTTCCAACAAGTGTCTTGCGTTATCTGGCTCTTCCTCTGGATGGCCATCTTGCTTGTCAACGTCAAAGAGAATTTCTAGAATTATTGAGACACTTGCTGATTTTATTTTCAGAACTCTGCTTCTGACTCTTAACTTGGTTTTAGTTTTCAAATTAAGCAGTGAATTCATGCTCTCGTGCGCACGCGCGCGTGCACTTATATATATATATATATATATATATATATATATATATATATATATATATATATATATATATGTATATACATTTATATATATGTGTGTATTTATATATCAATGCATACATACATACGCTTAGTACGTATGTATCATCTTTTTCGAAAAAATGTTTTGTACGAGTTGAAATTGCTTGATTCACCCGAGGGGCGTCTTTACGACTAGATCATTAAGTAATTTATGTGCATTCTGTATAGATTAGAAACTTCCTCGGGTGTTAGTTCATGTAAAAGAGGTGCGATTATTGTTTTAAGTGGTTCTATCTCTGTTGATGTCAGTTATTTATTGTCATCCTGTTCATTGCTTTAGAAGTTAGGCTGCAGGCTCGTTTTTGTGTTTGATTTTAATGTTCCAGAACACAATTCATGACTAAGTATTGAAGAGATTAGTTTTGATAAATGGTTAACAATGAGAGGACTTAATCCAGATCCAGAACTTCTTCCACGTACATTGTTGATTACCGAGATGATAACATGTAACAAATCTGTGTGAATTAGTTTACGTGATCGAATTTTTCTATCAATCCTTTTTATTAAATAAAAAAAGAAGAGAACTTGACATAAACTAAAATTATTATGACTAGTAATTCTTTGTCTACCACTTGTTTTTGATCAAGAATAGAGCTACTTCTGATAAAAAAGAAAAGAAAACATAAATTAAGTTTATTTTGGCTACTGTATATGTTCTTTGTATACCACTTGCAAGAGATCAAGAATAAAGCAACTTCCGATCTTGTGGGCGCTAGGACTAAATTTCCTTTTCTCTGACGACAATATGCCGGAAAGGAACAATTGCTGTTAGAAAGAGACAAATCTTCTCTGTGGCGTTTACAGTGTTAAAGACAGCCCTGCTATTCTCATATTAAACTTATTCTTGGCCTTTGTGTTTGTTTGCTGAAAGCAAATTATCCGCTAATGCAGACGCTGACACTTGCCGTGAGATTGATGTTTTTGATAGAATTTTTCCTCTTTTACATTCAACCAAAGGCAAATCTCATCTTGCACTTGTCTGTTCACTTGTCTGTTTATATAACTCGGTTCCTTGAGTGGGATGAGGATCTCAAGGTTCAAACTGTATCGGCTGTTAGTTTTCATTCCAGAAGTTTTTTCGTGCCGTTAAGGAGGCATTGTGTTTATTGGAGTTTGTGTCATTTCCTTGTTTTTTTTTATGTTTTCTTATATATGAATTTTCTTGTGAGTGGCTTATGTTCTCATTCACGCATCATGGTTCCTCTCAATTTCGTTGTCTTCCGTGCACACGTTTTACAATCTTCACACTTTCTATTTGTTTATATGACTTTTTTTATTTATCTTTCATTTCAAGCTTTCATGGGTAATTATAAACTAAGCTTTTCCTTCCTCATCTCTCATAATCCTGTTTATTATTATCATTATTATTGGTGATGTTGTGCGGATTGGGTACCACGTATTTGGCTGGCCTTCCTGTCAACCTCCTACGGACGACTTGAGAAACAGCCATGATATTTTTTTTTTTTTTTTTTTTTTTTTTGGGGGGGGGGGGTGTGTGTGTGTGTGATTATCAAGGTTTAATCTTATGCACATTTTTTTCTAAGTAAAAGTAAAAATAAAAGTGGATTAGTCATTATGCACTGGGCTAGTATAGTATACGTCTGACATGCAATTCTGTATATTGTCTCAAGACCAAAGGGGTAATAATGACTTGTCAGACATATGAAAAATGATAAATTCAGCCACGTGTAGTTGAATATGAAATCTAAAGATAATTTCACTCACAATTAAATTTGTGACTTTTCTTATGATACGCTTCTGTTTGCATGCCGGTCTGGTTTTAATGAGGTCTAGAATAACTTGTTGGTCTTTCTGTTATTCTATCAGTGAGTTGGCACTATTTTACTTCTGCTGATTATGTTCTTCACCCTTTCCCTATTTAACTGTCCTTGGTGCCTCAGTTGGAAATGTTATTCTAAGCTGTATGAACTTTGATGAAGACACGAAAAGTCTCTAGTTCCAATTTTAATACGGACTTTTTTTTTATTATTGATTTTGATAGAAATTGTACTTGTAGGAAGAAAACTATAGTGAGAATGTTTTCAAAATAATATTTTTTATCATGTAAATGGTATTAGATGTTTTTTTCATATTTTTTTTTACTAGTGGGAAATATTACAGCAATAGCAAACCACAATAAAATGTCATTTTAGTAACACATTACATGAAAACAAATATCAAAAGCAATAAAGATATGGGACCTTGGATATAATCATGTGGTGCCGATATAATAATTTGGACAACCCATCTTTTCTGTAACTAAAAAGCAAAAATTTACATGCGGTGGTGGAGTTTAAGTAGAATTATTTTGCAACTACAATTTGATATGATATATGCTAACAACAACCGAATCTGAATCAGCTACAGACTTTGAGAGACTCGATGTGGTGCCTGAGAAGATACTACCTTATATCTAAAATTCTTTAAGCCGAGGAAAAATGGACCTGTAGATTTAGTTTCTGTGGCTCATATTATACAAGATTGCATACGCCATTTTAAACAGGCAATGGTGGTAGTTTCATTGAAAGCAAATTATTGTAGTTTTATTTGCAATATTGCGTGTATTAAAAATAAATTTTCACGTTTATTACTTTTCAAGGTTATTTTATCTTTACTGCGCAGTTATGTAGGCGTTTCTTTTTACTTTCATATAAAGACATAAGCCATTCTTGATTTTTGACCGATAGGATAAATAAATTAGACAAAATTTTTTTTTTATATCAACACACACTCTCTCTCTCTCTCTCTCTCTCTCTCTCTCTCTCTCTCTCTCTCTCTCTCTCTCTCTCTCTCTCTCTCTCTCATGCGAGACCCCTGACCTTGTATTCACCATCCACATGATTATATTTCAAACTTTGAGTTCATAGAATATATTGGGCCGAGTGCAGGTGTCGAGTGGTTCCCATTAAGGAGCCAAGTGGCAAATACGATTCCCACGTGGCACTCGGGAGTACCATTACCCAACCATTGCCCAACACATCTATCAAAATCTCAGGGGGCAAAACAGAAAGGCACAGTTTCATGTGTTCGTACCCCGGTTGAAGCGTGTCGAGTTCCCTTTAAATTTGGGGATAGTCTTTTTAAGGTGACTGACTTGGAGACGTTGAGTTCGTAGTTTACTTTTATTTCAGATCTTATTTTATTTTCACGATTGGTTTGATTATCTATACTTACTAATTTCTTATCACTCGGCGTAATCGTTCAGTATTATAAGTGCATATCCTGTCAAATTTGCCATTTATGGTGTTAATAGATGCAGTATAGTTATAATTATCTTTTGAGTGTCGTGTTTGTCAATGTGTTTTCATGAAAAATTTATTCCTGCATCATCTTTTTTTTTTATAGTAGCAACTATAACAGAAAAAACCATTATATCGATATTTAACAGTACAGTACTGAACGTCTTTGAGCGAGTTACCTATACTGCAATTGCTCTGTATCTTGTCTTAGGGGGTATGTGCATACAGAATTCATTTAGGTTGATATAATGGAATAAACACCAGAAATAGTAATTATTTTAAGATGCTGTTTTAACACTCTCCAGCCTGTGAGTGGGTGCTTTTCCAAAGATAAACATCATCGTAGGAGTAAGAAGAGGTTTGAAAAGCACTTTGAATATCAGTCATTTGTTTTTTTATAGTTGACTGGTCATTTATTCAGTAGATTATTTTAATTTGATGAATATTTTGAAGGTTACATTAGGTTTAGGAAGAACATGTTTACAGATAAATGGTTCCTTTCTTATAATTATGATTTAGAATTCAACTCCAGGAGGTTATGCAAAGAAATTATAACTATTTTCCCTCGTAAGCTAAAACGTATGTTCTATTAGATTACTTTATGGTGGGTTGCTTAGGTAGATAGAAGAAAGGATGGGTGTTCTTAAGGTCCTTTAAATATACTCCGAGTAATATTTAAAGGACCTTGGGTTTACTGAATAAAAGCAATGATAAAAAAACTGCAGCTACGTTTTAGTTTTAAGCTATGGCAAACATTCATATTGATTATAATAACCAAATAATGAGAAATGTTGATCGTTTACTTAAAAAAAAATAAAAGCCGAATATTTGCAAAGTAAAAATCCCTTACATTCTATACCATGGCATTAGGTAATTCTCGAAATGCTAATGCACACGACCTGTCAAAAATTGTATATATATTTAGATAATGTGCATACACGCACAATTCAAACCTTCCTACTCCTCCCCCTTTCCTGTTGGGTATCTCCTCTGACCAGGGTATGACTACCCTTCTACCCTAGAAACGGGGAGACACCGAGTAGTTATACGTCTGGCAATGCAGCTGTGTGTGACCGGAAAGAAGTGTCCAGTATATATATATAAGGGGAAATGGTCACAAGCTTACGGTCTGCCAACGCAAGAGCCGGTGTCTTGCATAGGGCAAGGCAATCTTTACAGACAGAACAGTCACTAGTTGCTGTATACCAATGCAAAGCTCATGAACGTATAAATTGGTTATTACACAAATACTCATATTTTCATTGCGAATCAAATAGTATTCAGTTTGATGATACATTTCAGGAAAGCCATTATTTTACTTTTAGGAAAAGCGAGAGGGAAGACAGATTTGCATAATAAAATAACTTGTCCTACAAATATTTCTCTTACGTACTTATTTTCATATAATCTATTACCAGATGGTGGATTCTTTTTCTTGAAATAACAAAGTAATTGTGAAGATATTATTTTATTTTTCAACTTATTGCTGTAAAGTGTATTCATATTAAGTGAACTCTTTAAGTTGTGAGATATACTGTAGTTGCTTTATCTGTGAAACAAACATCTAAGTGAACACTGCTTATTAAAAGTCGCCTCTTGGTTTCTGAGAGACAATCCGACTGACAAACGCTGCGTTCGGAAAAGACTTTTTTTTGAAAGAAATATCCTACTTTTCCCCAAGTGATATTTGAAGCTACATTCATCAATCGCCATCATGTCTTTGGTTTGGATGAATATCATTCACTACTACTGTAACAAGAGAAGGAGAAAGGTAAGTTTCCACCAAAATGCTTGCACTTGGTTTAAAAAAGAAACTTATTGCTGTACTTTTATTTGTTAATCTTATTGTTTTCGATGTTTTACTTTTTGTTGTTTGGATTTGATGCAAACCATTTTTATGACACTCAAGTCCATTTTAAAATTTTGTTTGTCCTTTTGTTTAATATGATTGCAAGTATTTTCCAAGTAGTCTTTTAGTTTTGCAATATGATGAGCTTTTCGAAACCAATTTTCTTTAGGTCTGAGTGTCTTTGTATCTACCTATTTATTAATTTATACTCACTTTATATATATATATATATACACATCTATATATATATATATATATATATATATATATATATATATATATATATATATATATATATATATATATGTGGATGCAGTGTGCATTATAATTTAGTTACTGAAGTAAGAGTGAAAAGACTATTATAGTTTGTACTTTCGTATAGGCTTAGTTAACATCAGGGGAATCACAATATCTTGAGATAATCAAATTAGTTCCATGATGTCAGGAAGACGAAAATACCAACTCGTATCAAGTCTTTTAATTTTTTCCCGTTTTTATAATACATATTTTGTGTTTATCACGTAGTTAAGTATTGTGATTTCTACAAACGCGTATATTTATTTGTAAATATGTATGTATGTGTATTTTGAGTCTACAGTCGTATAGTATGTTAAAATATAGGCAGGTTTGTCGGTTAATTAGATTAAAAATTTGCTAAGAGAATTTAAATATTTAAAGATGAAAGAATATAAACATGGAATTTAAGTGGTTGATTAATGAAAAATAAAAACCATAATTATAATTGCTTACGAGTAAACGTTTACGTGCTGTAACACTGACTGGCCGCTATTTTCATGTCAAAAGGAAAAGCTGTTACTATTTTTACCAGAATACTTAATGCTATGAAATCAATGCATAGTAAGATTACTTAATGTTGGAAGCAGAGACATTTGTTACGATGAATGATATTGATGATCATTTGAGAATATATGAATATATAGATTGTACTATAATTCATCCGTCGAGTTTCTGCACTGATGGATATGGATTTTTGTTTTATACCGGAGACTATGATACATCATAATTTTGATTTTGAATTATTATTGATACATTAATATCATGCATCAAGTTAATTATTTATAAATTGTGTATTTGTGGTTGCTTGAGATATTAGTTATTTAAGGTAAGTTTCTGTTATTTTATAATAATCTAAATCGTATGCTAATACCGTAAAGGAATTTCATTGTGTAATACTTTTGCCAATTATAATAGCTAACATACCTCACCTCAGACCTAACCTTCCAAAATGACTATTCGCATAATAATGCATTTGTTTTCGTTGTCGATTTAAGCATGCATAAATCATTACATTGGATATAATCCCTTACATTGTGTACACATCTACGTTTGTTTACTGTCAAGTTGTTGTAAAAGTTTTCCTGATAGCCTTGGCCTCTTCTGGCAAGCAAAACTTATACGAAAAAAATGTGTGTTTAGGCGGGATCTGGTAAGTGGTGAGGTCATATAGGGACGTCAGGCACGTATCCGTATACGTACAGCTGTCACATAATTTCATGTGTATCTCTCTATTTCACGATGTGCTTCTTGATATTGAATCTCATGGTTATTAGATTTGTTTTTACACGTAAGTGATCATACAAACACGATCAATATATATATATATATATATATATATCAGTATATATATATATGTGTGTGCGTGTGTGTATGCATGTGTAAATGTGTGTGTATATATATATATATATATATATATATATATATATATATATATATATATATATATATATATATATATATGTATATGTGTGTATGTATATATATACTGTATATAGCTGTATATATATATAATATAATATAATATAATATAATATAATATATATATATATATATATATATGTATATATATATGTATATATATACGTGTATATAGTGTATACATACATAAGTATAATATATGAAAGCGATATAGGGTAAATAAGTATAAATATATAGGTATTTGAAAGGTTGGTGAGAAACATTATTTGAGAGAAGAAAAACTAGAACTGGATATGAAAGAGAGAGAACTGTATTAAGAACTAGACTGTATGCTAGCCAACTCACCATGGAAGTGAAGTGAGGATTTTGATTGTAAATGGCAGAGAAAAGGTAGATACAGTTAGATACAAAGAATCGTATTAAAAGATTGATATAGGAAAAAACAACATTTATTATGGCGTTTTGAGGTTGTCTGGTCATACGAAAACAATGTAGCACGATGTTATTGGACAAATGGCTCAGTTCGAAAGCTTTTGGGGGATGAGAGGAGTAGCGACTGAGAAGGGTCTGGATTGATGGTGTCGAATAGTTGTTGAAATGGAACAATGTTTTAGGGGGTTTAATTATAGTTGATCATTATATAGTGCATGTTTATAAAATGCTTGGCAGATTATGGTTTTTGGCCCTGATCCTCACAGGTTTGATATTAATATCAAGGGATTTTTTTTTTCACCTTTGCTCCTGCCTTTGATATCTAAGGGGATCCAGTGTTACTAGACTTAAATGTCTTATCCCCCCCCCCCCTTTTAATTTTTTACTTCAAAGCAAGGTATTAAAGGATTTGATGTCGAAGCCTTACCACCACTTCTATCGCTCCCTAATTAGTGTTATTACATTTGATTAGATTTATGAACTTATGTCTTGTTTTCAGTTGTTGGCAATGAAGGTAAAGGTGACTCAGTATCACAGGTCGACTTTCTTTTTTGTTTTATACTTGAAAGCTGATAAAATTGCTCTATATTCTATTGTACTATATATATATATATATATATATATATATATATATATATATATATATATATATATATATTTATATGACGATCTATCGCTGAAGCATGCGATGAATATATTTGCCACTAAACTAGTGTAAGGATCAGAAAAACTTTCTGATCCTTCCTTCAGGATAGTGACACACACACACACACACACACATATATATATATATATATATATATATATATATATATATATATATATAATATTTGAGGGTATAGACTGACATAGAAAGATCACAAACAGACGCGACTGGTAGGATATGTCTGAGGCCTTTGTCGTGCAGTGCATATATAGATATATACAGTATATATATATATATATATATATATATATATATATATATATATATATATATATATATATATATATATATATATATATATATATATATATATATATATTATCATTACTAGCTAAGCTACAACCCTAGTTGGAAAAGCAGGATGCTATAAGCCTAGAGGCTCCAACAGGGAAAATAGCCCAGTGAGGAAAAGAAAAATGGAAAATAGAATATTTTAAGAAGAGTAACAGCATTAAAATAAACATCTCCTATATAAAAACTTTAACAAAACAAGAGGAAGAGAAATGAAAGAGATTAGTGTGCTCGAGTGTACCCTCAAGCAAGAGAACTCTAACCCAAGACAGTGGAAGACCATGGTACAGAGGCTATGGCACTACCCAAGACTAGAGAACAATGGTTTGATTTTGGAGTGTCCTTCTCCTAGAAGAGCTGCTTACCATAGCTAAAGAGTCTTTTCTACCCTTACCAAGAGGAAATTGGCCACTGAACAAATAGTGCAGTAACCCCTTGGGTGAAGAAGAATTGTTTGGTAACCTGTGTTGTCAGGTGTATGAGGACAGAGGAGAATATATAAAGAATAGGCCAGACCATTCAGTGTGGATGTGTGTAGGAAAAGGGAAAATGAGCCGTAACCAGAGATAAGGATCCGATGTAGTACCATCTGGCCAGTCAAAAGACCCCATAACTCTTTAGCGGTAGTATCTCAACGGGTGGGTGGTGCCCTGGCCAACCTACTACCATCTACTACACATATATATGTGTATGTGTGTATATATTTGTGTGTTTGCGTCTATATAATTACATTGTAGCCCTTATAATATCCCTTCTCTGGCTTGACATTGCATAGATTACATTTATTTTTAAGTGCTTCACTTTTTGTCAGTATCGATATTTATAAAGACACGCATCTTTCTCTCTCTCTCTCTCTCTCTCTCTCTCTCTCTCTCTCTCTCTCTCTCTCTCTCATTATCCCTGTACCAGTGAGGAATATTTTCATGCCATGCCCAGGGTGTTTAAATAGCCCCTCAAGAGCATCAGGTGACAAGGTTAAGCCCAGGGGCGCGAGCCTCGAGAACTATAATGACTTCGTAAACTTCTTGAGGGCGTCTCCTCCTTATTATAAGCTGATTATTGGCTGCCAAAGACATAAAACCTTGGGCAAAATAGTGCCTGATTATTTTTTTTCTTTTATTTAAAACACTTTCCTTTGTTTGAAGTATAATTTTGGTTGTCCGTCAGCTTCGGTCTTGTTTTATTTGGTTTATATCTAAATAATGAAGTCTGTTTTTCTCGACATGAATTTAATTTTCGCTGACAACATTATTAGACGTTACAAATTCTTAATAAATTCATACATGAAAATATTCTTACGCCTTAATCTTATTTAAAAGTGGTGGCTTTTCGGCATAGTTTTTTCTTTACTCTAGCAACAGATATTGGTACGCATTTACAGGTGGGTGAACTGGTGAGGTTAGGCTGGAAGCAATCCACGACCTAGCAGATGTGAGCTAAATGCTGTACCCCTCACGTGCCCACACGGTCAGATTGCACGTTCGAAAGATGAGTGGTAGGGTCGCCCCATCACTTTACCATTGTTTACGTTGTGTATGTATATATATATATATATATATATATATATATATATATATATATATGCGCGTGCGTATGTGTGTATATATATGATAAATTTTGCTCATTTAGACGTGTTTTTTTCATATTTCAAATATGCCATATATTTTAATACATTAACGTCTGGATTCTCTTGCCGAACTCAGGATCAGTCTCTCGAGGCAAAATCACTTAAAAGGGTGCGGTCACTGTCATACAAGCATCCTGGACCAGGGTTCGATTCTCGGCCGGTCAGATGCTATTGTCTTTAAATGATTTCGCCTCGAGACTCTGATCCAGGTCAGTAAGAGAATCCAGACTTTAATGTATTAAAATATATGGCTTATTTGAAATGTATATATATATATATATATATAATATATATATATATATATGTATGTATGTATAATATATATATATATATATATATATATATATATATATATATATATATATATATATATATATATATACATATAGCGATGCAAAGATAATTTGGGCCACCTAAATTGAGTCTTGATCTATCCGCCTCTAGAAAAGGCTTCAGTATTCGCATTAGATATTTAAAAAATGCAATATGCCACTGTCTGTCTATGAAACGTTTAGCCTACTTGCCTAAATACCTCGTTAAGAAGAGAAAAAATGGAATTAAAATATGAGAGAGAGAGAGAGAGAGAGAGAGAGAGAGAGAGAGAAGTTATAAAAACCCATGCCGAGGCTAATGAGATGAGGGTAGAGCCGTCTTATTTCCAAGTTCGGCGTCATCTCATTCATCAGCGTAGTCTCAGTCATCCGTACACATATCAACAAATCCTAGTTGTGTATGGCGTTGCCAATCCTCAAATAATTTTCAATACCTTATGAAAAAACTTAGTGGCTTAATTTATTTGATTATTCTTGTATAGATTAATTAATTATTCTTCAGGCTATTTAAATAAGTAGCCAGAAAAATACTATTATAAGGTCTATGATGAGCACCAGACAATCTTAAGTTAGGTTTGGCCGTAGTTTCGTCAGTTGGAAGAACCATAAAGTCCCTTGACTGGATCAATCAGTGTCATCCATAATGGACGAATATTTTTCAATCTCTTCTTTCAACACACACACACACACACACTTTTTTGTTCAGTAATGAGCTTGTGCGAGGTGGTTGGTGGTCGTTGATTTTTTTCCCAATACATGAACACCGTTTTCATCCTGAAGATATTGCTTAAACATTAAGCTTCAGGTATTGTCTGTCATTTTATTAATCTCCCTGCCTCTGAGTGCACATGAAATAAATGAATAAATAAATAAATATATATATATATATATATATATATATATATATATATATATATATATATATATATATATGTATATATATATAACATACACACAATTGTGCATATATACACATATATGAGTGCACACACGTGTGTAGGCTCTATATATCAATAAATATATGTATATATACACGTGTATATATATATATATATATATATATATATATATACACACACATATATATATATATATATATATATATATATATATATATATATATACATATATATATCCCAATAAATATTTTCTTTTAGTCACACAAAAACAATTAATTCCTCCTAATTATAGTAAGGTGAGTTATAAATTGACATATTTTACTTTTTGTTGATTCTCGTAAGTAATGAGTCATTCGGGTTGGATGCCATCTTTGTCTACCGTAGAGCGCAAGACCTAGATTCAATCGAGATGCTGTCAATATTAAAGGGTGGAAGTAAATTTTTTGTATGCAGTTACTGTGTATTATTCAAATAGAGAGAAGCGGTTTAGGGGTATTCATTATTTATAATTAATAGGGAGCGCTTTTGAGAATGCTTACAAAAACGAAATAAGGTGAATTATAGTTTTTGTCTTTAATACTTTTGATATCTACCAGTAATGCTGAAGTAGGAGGAGCTTGCACAAGATTATCAGGGAGGCAATTACATTTGCACAATAATATCTCGGAGCTTTCATTGGTTGGATTATTGGATTGGTGATCATGATAAATATAATAT
>NC_090725.1:87402228-87569728 GCF_036898095.1 Palaemon carinicauda
GGTTCATTCTATGATTAATTTTTATGTATTCATTTCTAAGAAAAATAACGGGCTAATGTCGAGAATAGTGTGGTTGTTCACTATACTTGTTATAACTAAAAACCAGATTATAAGTACAGTCTCTCTCTCTCTCTCTCTCTCTCTCTCTCTCTCTCTCTCTCTCTCTCTCTGTGCATATAGGAACTCCGCTATTTCATCCTTCTCGGCCTCAAATAGGAAATTGTTGAAAGAAATGTTGACAGACTTATCCAGTCATGTATTTTGTTTCATATTCTTTCCACGACGTCTATGAGAAGGTCGCTGATGGGATTTTAAATGTGAAAATAATTTTTAATGGTGTTTCTTTGTTTAATTGGTGCCATAGAAGGAGTATTATTAGGTTCATGCCGTTTCTTATAGAAAATAAATTTTTGTCGTAGCGTAAATATGCAGATATGGTATTTCACAATTCATGTATTATTATTCACAGGTAAGAAAAACCATCTTTCCTTTATTGTTTGTGTGTGTATGTATTTATGTGTGTATATATATACACACACACACACACACACATATATATATATATATATATATATATATATATATATATATATATATATATCTCACCTTTTGCACCAGGCGCCAGGTAGGCTTCTCAAGCCTATCAGTCACCCTGTTTCTGGAGCAATATACTGTAATATATATATATATATATATATATATATATATATATATATATATATATATATCCTGTTAAATAGGTCGTTGGAAAATAAAAACTTTTTCATCTAACCAAAATGGGAAAAATGCTACAGGGGCAATGCAAGTGGTATCGTCTAAGGGCCTGAAGCAGAGAACTTCACTTTAGCGCAGCCGTGAAACAACATTTTATTATAAATGTTCAGCTGAATCAATAATGATTCAAGAATATAGATTTTCGTATAGATGTTGTTGCACAAGTCATTTACTAATATACTTTGTCGATTTTAAGGCTCTTTATCGGTGAAATGTACGTTAATAAACCAAGCTATTTCTTTTGTTAGTTTTACTACTTGATTGGTTGATGTAGCCCTCAAAAATAAAAAAAATATATATATACATTCCCTGGTTACTATTTGACATTGGCTTTCCCCATTCATTTGTTATCAGTCATCTGTTGCTAAGCCATTCGCCACATGCGGGCTGTTATGAATGGTGAATTTTAGTTTGATTTATTATCGCATTTTTATGAATTATTCGTTTCGTTGTGTATATAAATATATTTAAGCGTGAGGGTCGGATGGTGCCATTGCCGGCTTTCTGGACTCCTACCAACTCCCACAAAAAGTGCTTGGGTCGGGGAAAGGGACTTGTCCTCCCTCGGTGAGGCCCATCCGATACCCTTGGGCACCCCGCCATCCGTCCGAGGTTTTTAAGGAAATAGGGACGCGCAGATAAGGGCGGAGGGACATTCTCTCTTTCTCTCTCTCCCCCCCCCCCCCCCTTACTGGTGGGCATGAGACATTTCTCTTTATCACCATTTGTGAGTGCCAGCTCTCCTTGTTTCTTGTTGCCGTTATTATTCGCCTTGTGAAACTTTAAGAAACCAAGGGACATTATCTTGTTAGAAAAAAAGATTCAATTTCATTTCTATTCTAGTCACGAGATTATGATTATACCTGGCTGGTCGATGTTGATATGTGACAACAGAAACGAGAGATTATTGTACTGGAAAAAAATACCATTTGGCGGTTATATTATTAGCTTACTAAGATGTAAAGGATAAGGATAAAAAGAAAAAAAAATACTGTTCTAGACTTTTAACGTTTTTTATATATTTGTCATCTTTGTCATTTGGATATCGCAGAATAATTTCACCTGTCCCAATCCCTGGCCTTGGACCTCAATTTTTTAACGCAATCCAGACTTCGAAATTTGCTTTTATTTCTTTATATCAAATCTGCTCATAATTTACAAACTGTTATCAATTTACATGCGAGGACATCATTCTGTCTTTCTGCTTTAGCATTATTTTTTTTTAGGTGGTTACAGTAGTACCCCAAACAAAATCGATTTACTTTTATAACCAAATTATAGCGGTAATTTTAATCTTCATTGTCATCATCTTTTGATTATCATTTATCATTTTATCAATGGAAATACTGTAGTTGGGTTTTTATTTGCTAAAATTATTTTATTTGATAATTATTACCGATGAACATTTCATAAACAAGGTGAAATGGTATTGTCTATATCGAATGGTTTCTGTTTGCTTCCAGTATATGGCCGGCTTTTCACGCCGATCATTTCTTCTGTTTGACATTTTCTTTGGCTGATGCATGATTTTGGCAAGCAGGTTTGTTTGGAATCCGGTGCCAGTTGCTCGTGAATGTATTTGATGATTGCTTCGAAGCGAATCTTCAGCTGACTAACGATACTTCTTCATTGAAGTGTTGAACTTATTTTTTTATGTTCTTATATTAATCTTGTTTTCAAAAATTATGAATTTATATATCTAGGTGTGCGTTCATTATCATCAATAATAAAGTTAATAATAGTTTAATGATAAACTAATATGAAAGTTTTGAAATAATTATAAACCAATGAATGTAAATATTTTCGTCTGTGTTTTTGTTGTTGCGTAACACTGCTTATGTCACTCACATAAGGGTCTTATGTGGAGTATAATTACCTTTGAGTGATGATGGACAGCAATTGAAGCTGTATAACTAATCAGTGTATATTTTGCTATGCCTCAAATGGTGTTGGTGCATTTGTTGATCAAGGTCTACTGTACAGCAATGATCTTATTGGGATACATGTATTTGTTGTTGTAAGATCATTAATGAAAAATTATCCATTATTTTTTATTCTTTTTTTGTTGGTCACAAATTCTCACTCAAGCCCTCTCACTTTGATTTTATGAATTTGATTTTAATTTTTTTTTTTAAATATTTACAAATTGGTTTGATTTTCTTTTGGCAAAACAAGTAAAAATTGTAGTTTGTCGACAGCAAAAGAAGATATAATCACCGTTGATTTAACTACAATAATTTTTTTCTAAAAAATAAAAATAATAATAATAATAATTTGCGTTAAAACCTACTGTAAAAGTAGAGTATTTTCTTTCCAGCATTTTTATAATCATACTTTGTTAGCAGTTATTTCTTTTTTTTCGCTATAAATCTGAAATTAAGGTATTTTCTGTACTTCCGGTCGACTGCCTTTTTACAAATAAAAATAGATGAATGAAGAGGATTAATTACAGCCTTCTTCTTGAGAGTTCCTTGCTACGAGAAAAAATAAGCGTATCGAAGATTTAAGGAAAAATATTAATTAGTTATGTTGAACATAATACAGTGGCAATTTTATGTTGTTGCATTCTGGTGGTTTTCAGAATATTTTGAGAATTAACAAACCATCCACGGTGGATATTTTGTGCTTGAAGTTTTCGTTTAAAAGCATAATTAGTTTTTAAAACAATCTTCTGGTAGTGTCCTGAGGAAGCTTTTATCCAAATATCTATTAAATTCTTAATTTTTAATATTTTCTTGACTTTTCAACCAAAGGTTTTCTCTTTTCATTCTGTTGGGTTTTTTATTCAAATGACTTTTTCAAAGTCCCTCTGTCGTTTTAGTCGGTAAACCTAATTAATAAATTGAGTGATTTGTAAGCATGGTAGTTGCCAAACAAGTTTGACAACATTCAAGTGATGAATATTCTCTTGAAATTCAGTAAAGGAAGAAATGAATAAAAGGCAATTTAAAGAACAGAAAATTGGTAACCACTGTGTTTTTTACATGTATTGATTACGCTGAAAGTTTTTGGAGACACAAAAGGCTAGGTCTAGCCAGGTCTTTATGCTTCAGGGTATGAAGTTTGTAATTTCTTTTTATTGGCCTTTCAAGTTTCCATGTCCGTGAGAGGGTTAAAGAAGTTTAGCTGAAAGATTTGGGCATTTTTTTTTTTCCAAATTGGAGTTTCAAGCACTTTGTGTAAGTTTTCAGAAGTTCGTGATACGGTTTTCCGTAAGGTTATCCCGTTTTATTATTTACAGAATTGTACTCTAATCTGATAACTCGAACCCACTAACTCATTTGCTATCTTAGAATTGGAAAATACCGCTTTGATTGTTTAGAAGATAGCTTAAAATACGGGGATTAAAAAAAAAAAAGATTAAAGGGCGAAGGTTTATTATTTTGTTGAGCATTCATAGGAAGCCAATTTAAACACAAAGTACCTTAGTTAGGATTGTATATATACAATGGAGGTCTGTTTGGAGTTAGATTTACGCTCATCCCTTTGAGTAGTTCCAACAAAGTGGTGAAAGACTATTATGTTCAAAATATCTTTCGTTAGAGTTCTCTTGCATGAGGGTACACTCGGGCACACTATACTATCTAATTTCTCTTCCTCTTGTTTTGATAGTGTTTATAGTTTATATAGGAAATATGTATTTCAATGTTGTTACTGTTCTTAAAGTATTTTATTTTCCGTTTTTTCCTTTCCTTACTGGGTTATTTTCCCTGTTGGGGCCACTGGGCTTATAGCATCCTGCTTTTCCAACTAGGGTTGTAGCTTAGCAAGTAATAATAATAATAATTACCGAGATAAAAACTTCATATTTTGCATGCATAGGTCAAACTTGTCCATGTGCACCATAGGCCATGTTGGCAGGACGGAGAAAGGAGTTTCAGGCATTTATCTGTATGAAAAAGACTTGTTCTTTTAAGTTTGGAAAAGATTTGTTTACCTTTTACCCCCACCATAAGGTTAAATTTCGAGCAAATTTTGCTTTAAATTTTTTTTTCAAATTGCTCTAACAGCCTTAATTTTTGTCGTAGAGAGGTCAGGTTGGTCTCATTCTTTTGGAAAATGCCTGAAGTTTCTCATAAAGTTATCAAAAACATGCAAAAACATGTAAACAACAGTGTTTTGCAAGAACGTACCGGTACGTCCTTTGGGGGCGAAAGGGTTTAAAGTTGTCTGTTTGATACAATATTTGAATCACGATGGACGATATGACGGTTATTTTTTAATTGCTATTTACTTATATTTTGCTAATTTTATCAATATCTAATTTCAATTGTGCCTTTTTATCATTGCTGTAGTTTCCATAGACCCATTTAAAGCAAGTTACATCCTAAAAAATGATTATGGATGTTGTTTCTTGATAAATGGTGTTACGAGACTTCGACACTTGGATACTATTTATAATTTCTCTCTCTCTCTCTCTCTCTCTCTCTCTCTCTCTCTCTCTCTCTCTCTCTCTCTCTCTCTCTCTCTCTCTTCATAAAACTACCATTATGATGTACTTGAACGAGCAGTTTCCCGTTGTATGTTTCATCAGCGAGAAACTTCATTATCTGGTTGATCATCCTACTGTATCTCTTCATTATTGATAGCGTCACTTGTCATCCTAAGTACACGTCTCAGAGTTGTTAAGTGGTTGAGGTTCATGTAGGAGCGATAACAAAGTTTTTAATAAGTTGGTGTTTACGTGTTGGGTTCTTCCCTGCAAGGGACCTTTAGATCTCCGGGTCTTGATACTGTCGTAGAATTCAATGAGCATAGTGAAATACTGCCAGTTTTCGTATAATTTTGGTAAGGGGCAAGACGTATAGAATATATATTACAAGACGAAGGTAGCTTACTAACTCCATTGAAGCTTTTAGCTTCTTTTGTGGCTTGATACATATATAGATACTGATATATATATATATATATATATATATATATATATATATATATGTGTGTGTGTGTGTGTGTGTGTGTGTGTCTAATTCTACGTAATATGTATATTCTAAATTTATTAAAGAACGATATTGTTGTAACTTTCCAGTTTATTTTTTTGTTTTTTATTTTGAATGAACTGAATGTGAATGACAACCAATAACACCCATCTGGCCTTGGTTGATTTATATGGTTTGGGACAAAAAGTACAGAATAATTTAACGTCTTGTTTAGAGAATTAGGAAAAAAAAATTATCAACTCTTTGAGTATTTTTTTTTTTTATTGTATCATTATATAAGTTATCTCGCTATGTGAACAAGACATGGTAATGAAAAGTATAAACATACTATATTTCTGTTAATGATTTTATTAATTCATAAAATGGTGTACTACTGTCTGCGTATTTAATGTACTTCTATTCTTCAAAAGACCCTTCATTTCACCATTGTTATCACCTCCGTCCCGCCATAAATATGATACAACAATTTGAGACTTAGTGAATAATAATTTTTATGATAATGCTTACAGTGATTTAAGAGCGAGTTATTCTCATGTCACACAAAAGTGGGGCCCTATTTCAAGATGTCGTCATGTCAAATATGAAACTGGTTAAGTCTATCAGGCACAGTTACAGATGTTGAATGACCTTATTTTCTCTGGGTAACGCATTCTGCCATCTATGCTATAAACTTTTTTTTTTTGAGGAAGATTTAATTCGCTTTGCTATCATCACGGTATGATCATGTGGATCATGGGTACTCGGCTTCCAAAGAATTGGGGTATTTTTCGGGTGTTAAATTTTAATTATTAAATTTAGATGACAGGTGCTTCATCGCAACCTGATCCTATAAGTACCTACCTAAAACAGAAAGGGTAATGTTTTCTGATGCCCTCGGGAGAAATATCCACAATGGTCTCTTAACACATTAATTTTTTTAATTGCTGAAACCAAGATGAACCCCCTTTGTTATATATACTTCCAAAACATAAGTTGCTTCATACAGTTACAGAGAAGGGTCACCAGTAGTGTGGCGAACTCACTACACGCGTTGCACTATTCCCTGCTATTGTGTTTGCACTTGAATTTACTAGATTTTAAGAATCTACTTTCCCAATGCATCTGTCATAGCATCTGTGCAGCCCTTTCCTCTAACCTCCATGCTATTTTTAGATACTGTATACTCTTTTTTAACCTTTTCTCGTCTATTCTTTCCACAAGGCTTAAGCACATCAAAATGCTACATTTTTTTTCACCTATATTAAATTTTTTTCCCCTTTCGTGCATCTTTTATGAATTCTCTTTAACTGATTTTATGCAAACAGTTTATTTCAACAGCTGCAAACTTTTTTTTTCTTTATTTATGCTCATCACTTCCGTAAAGGAGAGTTAGCTTACCGCTTCTGTGATACATTTTCCCCTTGGCTTTCACAGAAAATTTAATCATTCTCACAATATTTTTTGTATAAGCTACTAGATAGTTTTTCTTTAATCATTCCATGATTCGGTTATTCTCTCATATTACCATCATCTGCTAAATTCATTCCCAATTGCATATACCAAAAAAAAAATCCACTCTTACACCACTCATAATGCTATTCATTGCTCCACTTTGTTTCCCTTTACCCTCATATACTGTAATTACTCTTTCTCACACTTTCAACTTTCTAATTCTAAAAGTAATCTCTTTTACTAGTTAATCCAGTTTTTTCATTACTGGCTCTGATCAGTTCAGTATCATATGCAAACATCAACCATCCCACACTCTAATCCCAACTCATATCCAATATCCAATTATGTACCTATATCCACTTGCCTTCCTCATAGTTCATCACTATATCCATGAAGGCATTGAATGGCTATACAGAATTAATATACCTTTGTCTCAGACCAACTTTTGCACCAAATCATCACTCCTGCCCAAGTAGTAGGTTGGCCAAGGCACCAGCTACCCATTGACATACTACCGCAAGAGAGTAATTGGGTACTGTGATTGGCCAGATAGTACTACACTGTTTCTTTCCTCATACACCTGGCAGCACTAAGATAACCGAAACATTTTTCCGATTTTTTGGACTGCAAGATTCGAAGAATGTTCCCTTTACTTAGAGTCATGGTTATGGAATTTCTTGTTGATCGGTTTCCTTAAAACTATCAAAATTAGCCCTATTGCTTTCTTTATAGCTAACCAGAATATTTTCGTAAAGCACACACACACTCCGGGAAAGGCCTTGTTATTAACCCCTTTTGGGGCACTCAATCTATGTATCTTTATCTTTCTATTTAACTATCTATTACATATACATAACCTCACGTGTTTATTGGTATGTATGCACACGCATACAGTATATGTATGTATGTATATATATATAAATATGTATATATATATATATATATATATATATATATATATATATATATATATATATATATATATATGCGAAAACCACACGTATAATGAAAATATAGCGAATCCTCGCTAGTTTCGTATAGTTCGAGAGTATTCAAGAGTCCTGTAGATTTTTTTTCCCTCTTACATCGCGTTTCCTCGTGATTTTTATACCCACTCACATACACACAAACATAAATATATATATATATATATATATATATATATATATATATATATATATATATATATATATATACGTTTAATTAAAACATTTTATCAAATTTATTTCTGTATTTCACGTCAATTTAGGTTCGATTTAAAAGACCACGTGGATAGAGGCAGTTACGCTTTCATAGTTTATGTCTGCTTTTCATGCACGAGACTACTGTTGAGAAGAAATTGTAAACCACGAGCATGCACACCACTTCATTTATCTCTCTCTCTCTCTCTCTCTCTCTCTCTCTCTCTCTCTCTCTCTATATATATATATATATATATATATATATATATATATATATATGAATAAATGTGCGGTAGGGAACTAGGGCTGTAAGTGTTTTTATAATATATATATATATATATATATATATATATATATATATGTGTGTGTGTGTGTGTGTGTGTGTAATTGAGTATGAATATATATACACTCGTATACATGGATATGCGTAGTATTTGATTGGCAATAAACCGTGTGGTTGGGTGTTTTTAACACTCTTTTGGCAATTGTTTGTCGAGTTTTTTAGAGCAACTGTCGCATCTGTCAAGGTTTTAGGAGAACTACAATGTCCCATGCAGTTTGTTTGTAGTAGAGCGTAAATATTTAAATTGGATTGCCAACAAATCTAGTTTGAATATTTTTATCACGAAAATTTCTTTTAACAACTTGAATGAAAACTAGTATGTAACAAAATTAAACATTGGTTTTAAGTGGATTTTTAATAATTCATTTCTTCATTCTGAGGACTATATGCCTAACGTTTTAGCCCTATTCTGATTTGTTTTAGTTTCTTCAATCATTAAATATTATCCTAGTATTTAAATAGTAATTTTTGTATTTGTCATAAGAGGACATAAAGATGTTAAAATTTTATTATGCTCGATAGTGTCAAGATTTTTACATTTTCATAGTCTTATAATGTGCACGATTCTTAGCAGGAAACCGCCGTTCCACGCTTAGTGCCATCCGTCAGTCAGGATTACCGAGCCGGGAGGTATGAGGTAGTTTTTATCCGTCGTGTGGATCCGAGTACGTTGTTGGTGTATATCTTAACGACGTCCTTTACGAATCTTTTCGAAAAGTTTTTTTTTTTTCAGTTAAAGAAAAACGATGATAATATAATCGCCAAGATTTATGAAATGTATGATCGTGATATTTATTCTGAAACTCATTTTCTTTAATTGTAAAAGGAGTTTGTGCAGTATGTTGAATTTATATACTGACTACATGCGGTCTACAAATTTTAAAGCTATGGTTATAAATCTACCCTAAAGTATATGTTTAGCAATTTAATATCCTTCAAGGTTTTTCTTCAAAATTAATCTTATTTCCGGTTAGTACTGATTTTGATAGGAAAGAGTAAACTCGAATGTTATTCTCCAACGTAAAGAGAAACTTATGACAACTTCCTTCATGGTTAAGGGTGCCTTCTTCCTAATTTCCGTTTTGTACGACCCTATATAAGTGTACTTGGTTGACTTGCTCACTCGCCTTTGTTCTTGATAAAAATAGGCTTAGAGTAAAATGATTAAGGGATAACTTGGTGCTGGGGAAACTCGGAAACTTGTGCTGGTCGATCTCGCATTTTCTTCTGATATATATATATATATATATATATATATATATATATATATATATATATATATATATATATATATATTAAAGCCACGTGTTGAAAAGGGTTAAAAGATAACATACCAAAAAGACTTACTTTATAGCTAGTTGCTCAGACATTTATGTGGTTGTCATTTTTAGTTTAGATCTTTCATTTGTCACACCTAGTTTCTTCCGAAAGTGAGTAACTCAAGAAAGAACAACAAAGTTGTTGCCTATTGGAATTGTCGTTGACTTTATATCGGTATGCTTCGAGTTAATGTTTGGCTGACGCCTTGATAGATTTAATTGGTAAAATCATGACATTACTGTCCCTGCGATCTTGGTATTGAAGTTTATCAAATAGTTGTTTCGAAGATATTTTGCAACCATTATTAAACCTTTAAACAATCACTGCCACATGCGTGGGTTTGTGTAAGTTCGTATTTGCTTGTTTGGTTTCTCGGTAACAGTATGAGAGAAACTATAATTTCTTTAGGTATTGAAGCGACCTTTTTTATAAGATAAAATTCTTGTACAGCCACGTGTCGAGGTTTATCTATTTTGTAAAATATCTGAGCATTTTAGGATGGTTAGATTTTGCAGTTAGCTAAATGTATTTGCAACATGAGAAATATTTCTTGATTTTTACATGGCTGTTGTTTCATTCGCTAGCAGATTTATTGAAGTTTTTATTCCGCGTTCAGAATCTTCAGTCATGTATTCTTATGATTTTAGATCCCACGTTTGACAACGTGAAAGAATCTAAATTCACCTCTTCTCAGTTACAACAATAGTACTTTGGCAGCCTTTGTCCTGTTTTTACCACTGTTTATTTTTTATCGTGTTCCACGCTCAAAAGGAATGGGTGGCAGCCCTTTGTCATAAGATACAGTTTGATGTCGGTGAAGCACCTCACATGTCTTTGTGGAATTATTAAGTGCTAAAAACTTTGTAGGTCAACATTGTTGATTTTCTATTTCGTACATAAAAGCGAAGGAATGTTGAGTCTGGGTGAACGCCCAATTTTTACTTCCATTATTTTTGTCACCGTATTCGCATGGCAACCTACAGTATAAGGAATTTGAGGTAGGGATTGGTTAAAGATTGTTCTCTTTTATTTCCGATTACATAACCAAGGAAGAAAATTGATCTGGAACCATCTTAAAATGACTGACTTACATTTCAGAAGTCTATTTGTTACAACTCATTGTTTGAACGTTGTTAGTGATATCATCTAAGTGTTATGCCAAACATTTTCGATAAGTAGACATGTTTTATAGCTACTCGGCATATAACTGTCTTGTTTATGCCCCAAGGTAAAAAGATAAATGCAAATTCATATTCAAATGAAAAATTAAGAATACCCTCATGAGTCCTACAATATTGATTGATATTGTGTAGTACTTCTGAAATGAGACTTTAATATTTAAATAATGTTGATTTTGATTCGGTAGTAAGCTATTTTCCTCTTAAAATTTGATTTATGGAAGGTTTCATTTTCATTACAATTGGATATACATTAGTTTAAAGCGAAATCATCAGATTAACCCATTAGGTGTCAAACCTGAATAACACCTTCCGATTTAGTAGCTCAGAGGTAAATGTATAACCGTTGACTGACATTTCTAGTTACGATTACTCAATTTTGTTTGGTACCTACGAACGACGAATTTAACTCGTCCATATGGATTTTTTCGTTAAATATATATATATATGTATATATATATATATATATATATCTATATATCTATATATATATATATATATATATATATATAGTGTGTATGGATTTATCTATAAAGTAATATGCATATACAGTACATACACACACTTATATATGTACTGTATATATGTGTGTATATATTTCATCTAACTGTAATCTAACAGACAGTTGAACGTATTTCTTAAAAAAGGTTCATAAAAGAAACGAAGGAAATCATATTCACTATATTTCGGCCAATATACATTGGCCCACTTCTCGGTGAGATAAAACAAAAATGACAGAGGTAGTTTATATATGAAGATAAAGGTTGATTTTTAGTTAACCTAAAAAGGTTGTGGATTGTGCGTGGAGAGATCCAAATTTGAATACTTCCAGGTGTATTCTTAATTTCATATTCTTGTCTGGACCAGAGGTTGACGTCTTGACCTTGCATGATAATCTGGGAGTTGGTCTTGCAGGATTATTCCTTTGGTAATCAGATTCAAGAGGAAGTTGTCCAATATATCGGCTTTTCATTTCCTTCAGATAAAATCATAATTTTTGTTTGGTTCATGATGGCAATTTCTAGACACTCTCCTGTACGAATAGGCACTTTTAAAAATCAAAGATAACTCGCCCTAGGTATAATCTGGTTCTCAAGGCCATATCTGACATCTTTTGTGCCCAGATAACCTTGTATATTGGCCGAGATATAGAGAATTATTTTATTTACTTCGTTCCTTTTATGGGCCTTTTTAAGAGAAATAAAACGTACACACACATTATATATATATATATATATATATATATATATATATATATATATATATATATATATATATAAATTTATATATTTATGTATATATGTATATATATTCATATATATATATATATATATATATTCATATATATATATATATATATATATATATTATATATATGTATATATATATATATATATTATATATATGTATATATAAGTATATATATTATATATATATATATATATATATGTATATATATACATATATATATATGTATAATATATATTATATGTATGTATAATATATATTATATGTATGTATATATAGATAGATAGAAAGAAGTAAGGTCTCGCCCTTTATAATATAGCAGTCTGGGGAGCTTAAAACTCGCGTTTTCTTAATCATATAGGTTCATAGAAAACGTTTAAAACGCGTCTATTTTATAGGTAACCAAAGTCTAGGGGAACATCACAAAGAATTCACAATTTATTTATATTTTCAGTAGCAAATACCATCTAGTTTGGATGGATTTTTTTTGTGCCATTTATATATTTTATCCTCCTTATGAGTGAATAATGGCTAAACTAAGTTTTCATGCATCACAATTTCTAACCTGAGCTATTTTTTCATGGAAAAACATGGTTTATAGTTCCAATTTGCAGAATATTGAACTTGAAAGACAAGTATTAAATGTGGAAAATGTTAATGGTATGTTTGCACTGTCGATGTTGGGTCTGGTCCTATACAATAAATACCTATGATGATTTGGAATGGACATATCCTATCTTTACATCTCATTGTTTACATGCAATAAATATATAATATAGTTACTTCTCATCCCAAATCCAGAGAAGTTATTGTGGATTATCAGGAATTGTTCTTATAATTTATTTATTGTAAAACATTAATCATTAGTTTTAGAATAAGGAAGGTTTATATTAAAAAGTTTATTAACCAATAATTAAAGGCTCTGAATATTTGTTACGTTGTCTCTCATTTTAGTACAATATGGGAGATAAACTTAGAATAATCTTTTATTGACATCAAAACATTATTGAGACTCGCTTCCTACTCCAAAAGGCGAAAAAAATTTGATTTGTGTGTGAGAATACTAAATACGTTGATTCTCTATTCTTGTATGCTTATATTCCAAATGTAGAAGATAAAATAAGCATCGTTATAAGACTCAAGACTGTAATAGGATAAATTTGGTTCCGCATTTTCTTTTTAGCTTACTTGGTCTGTTTAAGAAATCATTTAAGAAGATTAAGTTATACCCATCCCAAATTTTTATAAATCATATATTAACAAATTTGCAACGATTTCATTCTGCCTCGTACAAGGTTAATTCTTCGTCAAGCCCCTTTTTGTGCGTGCAATTTGTCACAATCTTTCAGTAAATTAAGGTAGTTGGTGAATAGTGCTATTTCATTAAATGTATCCGTTGATGCTTATTAAAAATAATGATAAAAACCTTTGCGCTTAATTTTCTGTGTGCATGATCATGCATAAGTTAGCCTGGAGACTGCGGATCATGTTTGGAATCTCTTGTATGATGAAGCATCAGTTTTTCTCAGTGTTGTAATAAGCAGGAAGTCAGTATTAGACATGTCTAGCTCTTCTAAAACTTCGAACGTGTATATATGATTATTGTTCATATTTCTTTACTGAATTTATTTTTAATATTCGTACCTACTCTTTATATTATGATTGATTTATTAGTTCTTTATTAATTATAAAATATTAAAAATTATACAAATAATATTAAAACAACTACTGCGATTATATGAATTTTTCATATTTTTAGTCATATTTTTTATTCATTTATTTCACCTTATTGCTCTCAGGCATTTCTTGATGTATATTTACTGTACACCTTTAATTATAGCTGCCTATATCACACGGATTTTGCATTATTACTTAAAATTTTTTGAATGATGATCAGCTCAGAGTTAAGCTTTACAGCTTGTAAACAGCACGGCTTGTATGCATCAGTATATCTAGATCACGAAGACAGATTTTATACTCAGTTTTGGCAAGAGTATCAGAAGTTCTTATTTATTTATAGCAATAGGAGAGAGAGAGAGAGAGAGAGAGAGAGAGAGAGAGAGAGAGAGAGAGAGAGAGAGAGAGAGAGAGAGAGAGAGAGAGAGAGAGAATTTCCTGGACTGATTTCTTTATACGCAATTGTAACATTCCGAAAGTTGAGAAGAATCTAGGTATTAGAATTTTGTGATAAAATTTACGAGATAGTGTTAGTGGCTTCGCTACTGAAGCGCTGGAAAACTTTTATTATAATACATAATTCATCATCATTATCTCCTACGCCTATTGACGCAAAGGGCCCAAATACGTAATTAAGTATACTGTATATGTATTATTTTCAGTAACCTCCATGTTTGACGTGATGACTTGACTCTACTTTGTCATGCAAATAGAATCATTTTAGAAGGTCTCTGACGTTGGTAGTTGTATGTCTTAACGTCGTAACCTTGGTTTCGTTAACTCTTATTCGAAAGTATCACATTAGAATTAACTTTGAGGAAGAATCACGATAAGTTTTAAGTTTTTATCCTCATGTTGTTGTTACTCTTTGTGCATAAACACAATGCCTGATAAATGTGAGTTGGTGTCTGTAAATCCAGAAAACAGACCTCTTAGCATTTGCAGAGGGCTAATCAGACTATATAAGGCATATAATGAAACCTGCTGGAATATTTAAAGTAAGAAACGTTGATTTTACCCATCTATTGTTTCCTTCTAACATTAAAAGAACAGTTATCAGTAAAATCATGTTTATACTCTGTTTACATTTAACCCTTAGTATTCTCTTGAAGCTTTCCCCTCTAATGTACAGTAAGTGACACGAGCTAAAAGTCTTAGCCCAAAAGCTTGCTGAGAACCGGCAAGTTTGTATGGTCTGTAGTCTCCCCAGAGGAGGAAAGGGTCACCATAAACCTACTGTAACTGAAACTATAGAGGGCACTTCAGAAATAGGATTTTAAAATATTGGACACGTGCAAAAACATTCAATAAAAGTGTGTGTATATATATATATATATATATATATATATATATATATATATATATATATATATATATATATGTGTGTGTGTTTGTGTTTGTGTTTGTGTGTGTATGCATGCATGCAATTGAGGGTAATTCTTTTGACAATTTTTTTTTTACCTCATTTCATGTGTAAAGCCCGCTTTTGCCCTACTCGAATGAATTTTTTTTTTTTTAAATTATCCGCTCATGAAATTTAAATTCATTCGTGGTAAACTGCTGGTAAGATATGGCAGTGTAAAAACAGGATACAAAGCTGTATCATCAAAAGGTCCCTCAAGTATGTGCCAGCCAAATCTGATTTGAACTATTTCTTCTTTGATCGAAGGTATGGCCATTCGGCCTTTGCCGATGAACCATCTCTTGACGAAATAGATGATACGTGTATGCTTTTAGGTTTGGAGTTTGAAACTTTTTCACCTATGTAAATTAAACATTTATGTTGCTATTTGCAATTGAAATTCAAACTCTTAAGCTTTTAATGTTTTGCCGACAATATAAAATTTTAGTTACAGTATTTTATTATCTACTTTTGATTCATAAAACGAAAAACATATTTTTCTGGAAAATTTTAAGAACAAATTTGCTTTCTAAGATAACCTATATATCTATTATGATGTTAATGAAGTTTTTTTTTTTTTCGTACGAAAATGGGTTATGTAATGATGTATACATCAATCCATATGGGTAAAAGGCTTCTTTACGCCATATTGTTTAAACTTTTGGGCTAAGACGTACTGTCAATGAAGTGCGGAGAGCTTCAGAGAATACTGAGGGCTGAGCCAACAGACCACAGACATGATTATAATGATAAATCATTCTTGAATGTTGTAAAAATCAATAAATGGGTAAAATCAACGTTCTTTGCCATACATGTTTGTGCAGGTTTCTTTTATGCTGATATAAAACATGTCTGATAAACAATGTAAATGCTAAGTGGTCTTGTTTCTAGACTTGCAGACACCAAGTCACAATTATCAGGCCATTGTGATTATGCACTCAAAGTAACAGCAACCTGACTTGAAACTTAACCGCCATTCTTCCTCAAAGTTAATTCCAATGTGATACGATACTTGCGAATAAGAGCAAACGAAACCAAGGTTACGGCGCTAAGACACACAACTACTAACGTCAGACCTTCAAAGGATCCTTCGATTTGCATGTCAAAAGGAGAGTCAAGTCATCACGTCAAACGTGGAGGTTACAGAAAATAATATATTCCGAATTATGTATTACAATAAGAGAGTTTTCCAGCTCTTCAATAGGAAGCCATTAACACTATCTCCTAAATGTGATCACAAAATCCTAATACATAAATACTTCTCAACTTTCGGTATGTTACAATTATGTATAAAGAAATCAGTCCAGTAAATCTTACACACACTGACTCTCTCTCTCTCTCTCTCTCTCTCTCTCTCTCTCTCTCTCTCTCTCTCTCTCTTGAATTCTGGAGATCATTAATACGTTTCTGCAACTGTATGATCAGATGTATTTAGACATCACTGTCTTTACATCGCAACCACGAAATGGGTGTGTGTTTGAGTCACGTCAATATCACAAGCAAGAATCAAAGGTTTAAAATAACAGAAGGGACGAACATTGAGCAACGTAAGATTATATATATATATATATATATATATATATATATATATATATATATATATCTGTATGAAAATCCACGCCAACTAATACATGTTAAGGTCAAAGCTTAAGGTCAGGGTCGAGAAATAAGCTGTCGCGTTGGAGGTCTGCACTCTATTGAGTGTCCCTCTAGTTCTAATATAAATTCTTTTATCAATTTCAGATTTTTCCCATCAATATTTATCTGTTCTAGTATCCTTAAAGGTGTACATGTTTAACCTGATCTAATACATTTCATAGTCAACAAAACAAACATATATCCTCTATCCATTTCTATTGCTCTTTTCATCAACATTTTCAAAATAACATATCTTGCCCCTTTCTCTCATAAAACTGCGTTGTCCATTGCCAATCTCTGGGAATATCTTCTTTCTTATTCTATCCAAGTCAATTTTTAATATTTTTGTGATTTAACTCATGATACTGATAGTCCAGTGTTTATTGCACTCAAGTGTGCCTGGTATTTTTAGTCTTGTGATAAATGTTGATTTATACATCTGTGTTGCAAGTTTTCCTTCTTCATATATTCCCTCCACTATCTCTTAATATATCAATGATGTATTCTCTTAGAGCTATTAACATTGCTGCTATTGCATCATCACCTGTTGCTTTGCCGCTTTTCATTTCTTTTAATTCCATTACTATACTGTATATATGCAAACAAAATAAGTTCCCATAAATATTTTACCCCCCCTCCCCCCAAAAAAAAAATAATCCGATTGACAGCGATCCTTAAGTGATCGCTCTTGAAAATGCACAGTCCTGTTCATCAGCGGTCAATTGTTTTCATAACCTGTAAAACCCACAAACCGCTGTAAGGTCGCATTGAAATTTAAATGAATGCGAACACTGTATGTATAGTTTGTAGGTGTGTATAGAAGAAAGAGAGAGAAGGGACACAGAAAGTTAGTGCATTCCTAAAAGTCTTCTTGCTGGTGTTGGAAAAAAAATACTAAAGTGCTTGCTTATTTTGGATAATAGTTATCTTTTCCTGGTTCACGTTCCAAATAATTTAACTTTTTCAGTAGTCATGCATAGATTTGTTGAACGAGAAATAATATTGCATTATTTTCATAAGGATCCACTAAATGTTAATGTATAATAACTTTGTTAAACCTGTATTCAGGAAGTTCACACAAAATTTCTTTCATCTCGTGTTATACGAGAATTGAAATTATGTAGCATCTTTCTGCAATCATATACTTTAGGAAGTGCTCATGTAAATCTTCTAACTCCCATGATAAACGTAGTGTTTTCGACTTTTACCTCAATAATTCCAAATTAATGTAAATTTTCATACTTGAAGGAATCTTTTTGAAAACTCGCTTAGCAAAACTACTTATAAAGTAGCTACAGCGTGAACTCTTCCTTTCAAACATCCGGAAATGGATGAAATTCTTAAATGTTATAGTAAAGCTATTTCGAATCATTAACTATAATTGTGGGAAGAATGTCGAGCTGGGTGTATTGCTTTCGTCTGGTTTTAAGGAATGCTATCTCCATAAAGTTCAAATTGCAATTAAAAAAATAGGCGATTAAAATCTAAAATATGGAGGAAGAGATTCAGAAGAGAAACCTCACAATAGGAGAGCATGAAGCAAGAATTGCTGAATTGGAGAGAACATTGGGAATATCGCTGTTTACTTGGTGGATTCTATCTAGGTTACTTACTGACCCAAAAGCAGATAATCTTATTTAAAAAGTTGATAACTTAGCGAAGGATATCGAATCAATTAGGTTAACACCTCAAACATTGATGGCCCCCAAAACGAGTTAATTAAATAAGCTGGAAAACTAAGGAAAATGTATTAGTAATCAAATTGACGCAAACATTAACTAAAATCACCGACAGGAGAAATAAAGTTTAAAAAATCAATTAAAGATATGCCAATATGCTTCCAATGGAAGTGTAAATTTTGCTGATGACAGTATTAGAGATGAAGCAGTAAATCACATTCAAAACATGATTGCTGATTCCGAAACGAGGAAAATTACACTTAAAACCAAAAATAATGACGTGCAATGTATTTAGTGATGAAGACTATGTGGTTAATGCTTTGATTCATAAGAATCGTTGTTTGGATCCGATAGGGAATGTAGAGGTGAAGGTAAGTCTATTATACAAAAAAAGTGCGGGAGTTACGAATATCCGCGTCATACTGGAATGTGATCCTTAAATTCGACAAAGTTATGTTGCGATGAGGCACGTATAGCATACCTGATACTACCACGCTATCACCTGTTTCCACTGCCAAAGGTATTGACATTTTTAAAAAGACTAAGTTCAAGACTGATGATAAAGTGTGTAGGAAATCATATAACCTAGGAATGTAACTCCCAAGTAGTAAAATGTTTAAATCTCACTAAGTTAAAAAAACAAAATGACCATAAAGTGAATTCAAGAAATTGCAAAGCTTTGGGCATGAATTTGATGAGACTGCAGAATATACAGATCATGAATACTAAGGACGCCGTGCATTTTGGCTATGTAATTCAATCTTTTGGTAATTAAAGTATTCAAATTAGTCATAAATTTTTAGTGATATCTGAAACATGGATAAATGACTTAGATTATCTAAATGGTTCGGTATGTAGATTTGACAATCAACACGGGATACGCCGTGTGATGCTCAAAATCCCCAAGAATGTATGTGACAAACAAATCTTGTAAGACGCAGGGTTTCCATGTGAGATAGGACCCCAGAAAACAGTGCTAATAGTGAAGTATATACTCATCTCCTCCTCCTACACCTATTGACGCAAAGAACCTTGGTTAGATTTCGCAAGTCTTCTCTATCTTGAGCTTTAAAATCAATACTTCTCAATTCATGATGTACTTCACACTTCATAGTCCTCAGCCATGTAGGCTTGGGTCTTCTAACTCTTCTAGTGCTTTTTAGGGCTCAGTTGAAAGTTTAGTGAACTAATCCCTCTTGGGGAGTGCGAAGAGCAAGGCCAAACCATCTCCATCTACCCCTCACCATGATCTCATCCACGTAATGTACTCAGGTAATCTCTCTTATAGTTTCATCTCTAATCTTGTCCTGCCATTTAACTCCTCATATTCTTCTGAGGGCTCTGTTCTCAAATCTACAAAATCTGTTGGATATTGTTTCATTGTCATACCATGACCCATGTCCAGACAGTAACACCGATCGCGCTAAACAGGTATAGCCTGAAGCTAAACTGATATAGCCTTATTTTTATATGTAATTTCAGGCGATTTGATTTGCAAATTTTACTTAACCTAGCCATTGTCTTGATTTGCTTTTTTTCAATCTCATTAAACTCAAATTATAAAGATCCTGTATTAGATATCATAGTTCCTGAATATTTAAATGATTCCATCTCATTAAACCTTTTTTTCTTCCAATGATACTTCATCTTCCATTGTATATTCCGTTCTCATCATCTCTGCCTTTCTTCTTTTTGTCTTAAGCCTAACCTCATGTGGTATTTTATGCATTCTGGCAAGCAAGCTTAGCAAGTTCTGTGGTGTTCTGCTAATGACAGCGTCATCAGCATACTCTAGGTCAGCTAATCTCCTGTTACCAATCCAGTCCAATCTTCCACCATTCCCAACTGTTCTATGCATTACAAAACCCATGAGGAGGATAAACAACATAGGTGACAACACATTCCCTTCGGGTACTCCACTGTTCACTGAAAATTCATTTGATAGGACTCCATTAACTTTGCACATATATACTGTGTGTATGTATGTATGTATGTGTAAACAGACAAATCCTTAAAAATTAAGATACCATTACATTTAACCTTCCTTCCACTAATAATTGATTAATGATTCAGCACAGTTTCACATTAAGGCATAAATGACTTTTGATGTTCATTCATTCCACTCCCGTATGGTTAAAAGGAAGCAGTTTACATGGCATACACCCATGTACATAAGTAGTCTTCGTTATTCTATGGGTAACAATCTTGTCTCCCCAACAAGAGATCCTAGACATGCCTAAAGCAATCCCACTAGGGTATGTAAAGGTGCTTTTGGGCCCGTTCCCAGAAAAAAAAAAATCATTGGGCTTCAGTTGACAGTGATTAGACTCTGAGACCCATGGTAGACTCACAGGGATAGTAACTTACTCGCCAATAGACATGCTGAGAACAAGATGTTCATTGCCCTTGGTAATTACCTTCCAAGGACGAGCACATTGCGCAAGTGCAACTTTAGAATTGAAACTCCGTTCAAAGAGCAAGGATTTTTTTTATTTTTTTTTTTTTTAAACAAAAGAGCGACTAAAATTCGTATCATAACCTTAGTTTGTTCCAACACAATATGAAACAGAAATTTAAAATTCTCATATATTTGTCTGTTTATCTCCTCCGAGTTATACTTGTACTTGCTGTACTGTGAGACTGCAGACTCACTCCTGTCTTTTCAACTTTTGAGGTATTGCTGCTTGATCAGTACTCCTGGTCTTCAAATAGGTTATTGCCTGAAGCTTATCTAGTATATGCACGAAGACAAATGTAATTGGATGTGGTTTATAATATCGTTCATTGAAATGGGCATAGAAGAATTAGGCGGAATTGTTATTGTGTTTTTAGTTTGAAGGTATATCAGCCCAAAAGCACTGGGTGATATGTTGACTGAGCGCAACATAATCATTAACAATGTAGTCAGCATAGTGCGTACGTCTGTCATCCTACAGTGTGCCTGATATCAGCTCATCAACAAAGCAATCTTTAACATCTGCAGGGTCAATGAAATGGAGACAAATGAAAGCTTCAGCCAGTAGCCTGTCATTGTTTTTGTCTTCCTCATGGAATTTAATTAAAACAAGATACAGTTTTCATATCTGGCAGTATATTGACTGCTGTATATCTTATAGCACCCGATGCCAGCAGATTTTCAAAAAATACTTATGCAGTTCTGCTCTAATGAGGTTACAAGGTTTTGCCGTCATGCCATCGCTTGCCTACTGTTTTACTAGTTTTCTGTCATCTTTGTCATGGTTATGCTCCAATTGTACCGAAACATTGGCGGTCACATTGCAGTCTGTACTAAGACTACCCCTTCGTGAAGGGTCAACAGACATTAAAGACTGGGTAATAAGAGGTCAGCGAAAATCACACCTGTGATACAAATTTCAGCTGCTCTTTTGATGTAAAGAAAAAAATAAACAGCACTTTCGTAAAATGCCACTAAGGACAAATAGTTCAAGGAAAAGAAATATGTATAATTCTTTCTAATACTGTATATGCCTGTGTACCATTTGAAATTGTATCAGTACTTTTCAGCAAATATTTTGGGATGAGGTGCTAGCCCAAGTAATTCGTCTTCTTTGACAGAGACCTGGTATTTGATATACTTCTTGAGGTTTAACAAAGGAACAGTGGGTTTGGAGGGTTAAACTAGTTTCACCAAATCGCAGTCTTCACCCAGGATTAGAACCCAGATTCGTTTGCTAGTATACGACTACTGTATTAAGGTACCGATCACGTCACAAGATCGGGACTAAAACAATTCTGGGTCAAATAATCAGAAATAATTGTTGTATATAGATTTCTTTTTAAAGGTCCATGGAGTTTTCTTCTTTTTACACATGTAAATAAATGTGGTAATGGGCGTGTTTACGAACTACCGAAAATGGATTAGTAATAGAATTAAGTATTTTTTAGAAGGAAAATTAGCATTAGCTAGACACGAAGTATTTATGACAATTATTTAATATATATATATATACATATATATATATATATATATATATATATATATATATATATATATATATATATATATATATATATATATATATATATACAGTATATGTATAAAATCTATATTATATCTATATCTATATATATATATATATATATATATATATATATATATATATATATATATATATACATATATATATATATATATATATATATATACACATACATACATACACACTGTACATACTCGGTGTCCTATTTATTTTGCTTAGTCATTAATATTGGTGTTGCTGAGGTTTCCACATTTTTTTTATTTGAAGAAATATAGCCTTCCCTATCTTGCTCTTTGTTTTTACTTAATATTTGAATGATATATCAAGATTTTCTAATAAATATTGAAAGTGTTATGTAGACGTCTTTCTACTCTGAAAGACTTCTTTGCCTACACAGATTTATTCTGTCCTATCTACGTACGTGTTCAGTTCCGACATACGTGAGGTCTCTTAGAGGATGGGTTTGAGGAGAGAAGCAAGTACAAGAGGATGCATGTGCTGTCCTTCATCCCTTGTTCCTGTACCCACCTTAGTCCCAAATATTCTTCCGGGTGCTGGGTCTAGTTTTGAGGGAGGTCATCGGCGTTATCCCGCTGTCACTCGGATAATGAAAATTGTTTTGATTCATTTCTCTTTCTTTGGCCCAATGGTGTTTTTTTTTTCATTTAGGAAAGTAAATACTATAGACTTGGAATGAATATTTCTTGATCAATTTTGTTTATAAAGAAAAGTTGACCAGTGATTTGTTTAAAGTTTTAGTTTCAAAATTGCGAAATATTATATTTTTTAGTGTTGATGTTTGCCTTCTCTTCTGACAAAACAGGTCACACATTACTTGCTAGCATTCTGTTAAAGGTTATTTGTTTTCGTTTGAGCTCAGAAGAATACATGTATGTATGTATGTATGTATACATATATATATATATATATATATATATATATATATATATATATATATATATATATGTATATATATACATACATATATATATATGTACGTATTATACAATTTTTTTTATACTAGTGTGGATGGCAATCGAAGATCTCCGAATAAAAACGGATTCAATTTCATATAATATTGCATAGTATAGTCAGGATTTGTCTTTTTATTTTATTTTATTTTTTTTTGCATTATCTGTGTTGTTTGTTTGATTGTCGATTAATTATTCATCTACAGAATTTTCTTATACATGAAATTGTTAATTGTATTCAGTCTTGAGTGAATTTCGTACCCATTTGGCTAGCACCCTTACCCTTCTGCATAGTATGTACGGAGCAATTGTGAAGTAACGAGATGGTAGACACAGGGAGCACCTGATGGCGTTTCAGTTGGTCTTGGCATCTGCCGGGTCTTGCTATACACACGCACTTGAGTGCACACATCTTCATTCTTCATAACTTTATAACTTGAAACGCTCATAATGTCTTCATTATTTAAACGTATGTGTATTCTGAAAGTTAAAACTATATAATCTTTGGCCTGTTAGGCAAAATTTGTTTCCTTCGTATGTAAATTTATTTTCAACCAGTAGAGTAAATGGTTATATTTTCTCCCAATAGCTAAAATGTATTGTTCTTCCTAAAATGTGTGTATATATATATATATATATATATATATATATATAAATATATATATATATATATATATATATATATATATATATATATATATATATATATATATATTAAATTATTGTTTTTGTTCTACACGATATCTGTCAATGTAATCCTTGTACAGCATTTATATGATTCTTGGGAAACGTAACCCCAGTGTGGTAATGGCCTTCAAACTCGACTTAATCATGAATGACTATTCAATTCATGCTACACTTGAACAGTATCACCATTATATAAATGTACTGTCTCTTGAATAGGGCTAAACTATTGAATATTTCCATAGTCATCATTATACGCTACTGGTAAAATAGTTTTACATTTGTGTCAAATAAATGTTTTGTCTACTTTTCTCATAAAATATCTACTTTTATGTTCGGAAAATAGGGCAGACTTTCTGCATCTTTCTTTCAAACCTCGAATATAAGTACGAAAAGCTGTCTAAAAAAAAAAAATTTCCTTAACGAAGCGTGATGAAAATTTTCCCCTTGATATTAAGATAGCAGGATTAGTTCCCAGTCATCTATCCTTGATAGCTTGAGTCAACATACGTCCACGTGAACAGAAAGTGGCTGATGTTTGCTGTCCCGTAAGTAGACGTAGCTCTCGTCCCTGTGACCTTATCAGAAGTCTCTCCCTTTAGAAGAGAGGACAAGGAATTCGGTGCTCTTGTCACATCATTAGAGTTGTTGCCAACCGGAATGGAAAAGGCGGAAATGCAACTTCCAATAGCTATTTTTTTTTTTTTTATGGGAGACACCGGCAGTAAGTAACATGATTCGGAAGAACTCGTAATGATGAAGCTCCGACGTGTAAAGTTTTGCGTCATATAGTTGAGAGACGTGATGTGATTCTGTAAACTCTTGATTTAGTTAATTTCCTTTTATTAGCTGCATGATCCTTTCATATACAGTATATCGACAATTTCACATTAAAAACTTAAAGAAAATAATGTGTAGAATATGTAGGTAACCATTTTGCCTGGCTTTATATGACCCAAAACTAACAGGAAATTACAATTAGAATATGTGGTATGGTCAATATACAGCAATAAGAGGGTTTGTCTTGATAAACTTTCTTGGAGGATGAATAGCAGCGTATTTTACAAATGAAAATTATTTTTTTTGTATTATAGCTTTTTCTATAATTAGGCTACAAACTGTTTCCTCAAGGAAATTAGTTATATAATAAGTCATTATAACTACCTCGTGGATTATTTTTATTAATACATTTTTAGATTAGATTCTATTCTACAGAATTAATAGCAAATACTTTGTTGGATGTTGCTTTAAGTATGGATTACTTATTAACGTGATAAGGTTTTTGTCGACATGAAAAGTAACTTCAGAAATAATCTTGTCAAATGTTGACAGGATGCAAAATGTAGGAAGTCACGCTATTTAATCCTTTAGGTGACAGGAGTCTGTAGTTGATGTATTTATTTGAATATATTTCTCCATCTGATTAGTATTCAACCTTCAATTATAGTTCCTGTTCGAGCGAGTTCTGTGTGGAGATTTTTTTTATTATTAATGTAATGATAATTTTGACGTTTCTCACATGCTCGTGGCTTATTATTTCTGATCAACCTCTCGTGAATAAAAAAAAAATCATAGACTAATGGGAAATTACTCAGCTTTTTTATCTTAACTGTGTATTCTGTTATGGTGCTTAAAACAGTAAGCGATCCATTGTTTTATTTCGTATATGCAAAAATGTATTCTTTTCTAGATTTATTAGTTATGACAAATTACATTTTAGGCAATTTATCAGTCAAATAAGACCCCTTTTAATGGATGAATTTAAGCTAAAAATTAAAGAACGCCGATCTTTGCTTTTATATATAGTTACCTTCAAGATTTGTGGGGTTCAGTTTATTCATTCAAGAAGATTTATTCAAGAATGCGTCTTTATTCAATATTAATACTGTTATATGATCTATCCATAATTTTATGTTCATTAATACTAACCGAGGGTGGATTCTCTTAAAATGTTTCACTGTTTTTGTGTCACTTAATAAAAAAAAAAAAGAATTGTTAATTCGTGAGTCATTGCTTGATAAATTTAAATGAAATTAAAATTTTATAGAATAGAGATACCAATGACCTCTGTACGGGCAATTCTATGAACAAGAGACTGTACCTCCAGAGGATTGACTGACTTATTACAAAATAACATCTGCTTTTTAAGAAGAACGAAAATCAACAGGATTCGTACCTCAATAGTCAAAGGAAAAGAAAACTGGCAACAGTGATACAAATATCACTTTGACCGATTAGTAGAGATTTTTGGGAAAGAATTAATGATGAAACCTGCACCTGACATAGAATCAGCAGAAGAGAAACCTGGAGGACAACTAGCTTCAACGTGATTTAGAACTGGGGTAAAGGCTTACTGACTTCCGTCCAGGTCCTCAGGATTAGTCTTGCTTGGAAGAGACAAGAGAGTTACGATCAATGTGATTTATTGATAATTGTGGTTAGGTATCCCACCTGCGAAAAGTAACTTCCTTACACTCCATCAACCTTAGATGCTATACAGTATACACTACGGAAACGAAATAAAAATCTGGAACAATGCTCTTTTAAGTATGAAAAGAAATATGTAATACTCTATTCTATATAGATATACCAAATCCTGATTAGAATAGTTAAGCAAAAACCCCAAGAATACTATATACGGGAGTTACTCTTACAGACTACTGTAGACCAGAATATGTAGTTACTTTACATATGAAAAAAAAAGTTAATGAGCATCTACAGATATTCTTTTCTCATGAGCAATGTTCATAAACTTAACACGCGATAGATAAGGAAGTGCAGATGTGAACTCCTGTAGCGCTTTGAGGAAGAACCTTAATTAATATAAATAAGCTAGAAAAATTGACCAGTTTGATTTGGGCGTCGATTTTTTTCTCAGCAGGAAGTTGGCAGATGTTTCGTCGAACAAAGTGGCGAAGGTTGTGGGACGTACGTTTGTTTGTTTGTGCGTGTGTGTGTCAGAGGAGTAGTAGCAGTTGTGGCGTGTTGTGTGTGGGAACCCGCCGCAGTATTTGATCAGTGAGCATTGTGGGGTGTGTAGAAAACTTGTGCTCTCTCGTCTGTGTGAATTTGTTTGATATATATATTTGTACTGTATATATATATTTAGGGATCATAGAATCCTTGCTAACTTTAATATATCATAATTCAAGATCTGTAATCTTATAATTCAGTATATTTGTCTAACTATGACTCACGACTTAACCACGTAAATCAAAATGTAGCTTAACAATAGACATCATAAATCTTGTTGCAGTCAATCGTGGGTTAACAAATACCATTACCTGAAGTATGCATTTCAGTTTTAGATCTGCATACCATAATGGTTTCCGCATTCCTCCTCCGTACGTTTGGAACACTACAAGTGGTCTGAATGTTCTAATTACTTTGCCTGTATAAAGAGACGGCATTAGCCTATTAAAGGATATTTAATTCTAGGATTAGTCATTTATAAACAGCTTCGATGTTGATGATTGACATCATTGGAGATAGGTCCTTAATGTTTCAAAAATATGCGTTTGACCTGAGAAAGAGTTAGAAAATTCTATTATCGATTAAACGTTTGTACAGTAAAACGTTATGCAAATTTATATACGGATTTTTATCATACGAGTTTGGCTTAGGCGAGAGTTTATTTTACTCAGGTATATTTAGATCGACAAAGTTTTTCAGTGATTAAGAAAAGAAGGTATCATTTTAATTTTCTAAGTACAAGTTCTAATGTGATATACTTGATAAATAGAAGCGTAGAAAAATAGAGAGGTTTTTGGCGTAATTACTCGAGGTTCTTAATAACACAGCTTGTCTAGGTGTGGCCTATCAGGCTGAATCACGATTAATCCTATTTACTTTGTTCTGTTGCCACATTTACTCTCTCCACCTGTATTTGTTTATTGGTAAATGTTTGCATGGGAGACATGTGCTTGCTGTTTACAGCGCATGTATTTGTTTGCACCAGTTACATAAACCTTTTTTTCTTCCATTTTTATTGAGGTTATCCCGGTTTGATATGTGAAATTACATTTGAAATATCTAACCTAATTTTGACAACTATTTTATACAAGTAACTTTATCATTATTTATTTAAATTTGTATCAACCATATTTGCATTGTGAATGTTGCATTCTTTAAAGAAATACTTGCCGACATTTGTCCTCATCGACTCGATTGCCTTCATGCACAAGGTATTTAGTTTTCTTCCTGTATTGCGTTTGGTTGTTACTACTAGGAAGTGAGCCAAGTTGTTAAGGGTAAAAGGGAGTTTAGTAGGGGGGGGGGGGCTTGACTGGTACTGTGTTGAGAGTAGGGGCATCTGGTACCACCTGTCTTGAGGTGGCAGTGCAGCGAAGCAAGAAGAGCGTTGGGTGTCTCACTGCTACTATTCGTAAATAAATCTTTAGGTCGTTAACATTGTCAATTACCTCATGCTGGCCAGTTTTTGCTTTGAATTTGAATCATTATTAGACATGCAGTATATGGGATTTCAAATTCACGAATATAAGTTTAACGTATGAAAGGGTTTTAAAATTTGCTGTTCTGTTTTTAAATGGTTGTAACAATGTGAAAAGGTAATGTTAGAAGATGCAGAGTATAGACTTGAGGCATGTTGTATATGGTTAAAATGGCGAGGGTTAATCCTTTTTGGTCAGTGCTAGTGTGTACAGTATGTTTAGTCATAGGGGATGTGGCAGAACGCATGTTTATTCAAAGGATTCATTGCACGATTCCTTTGTGTAGTTGGCCTTCTTGCCATGGAAAGCGAGAGTGGGAGAGTAGGATCAGGAAAAGAAAACTTGCTTTGTTTGATGTCCGTCACCCAATCATGTCCCAGAACAATTTGTGAATTGTGATCTTGCTTCTTCCCAGAAGTTCTCCCTTTGCTAATTTTCTTCCCCTCTTCCCATTGATAACGAGGTTTTCATCTATATTTTCAAGCTTTTATATCAACTTATATTGTAGTTTCAGTTACTTAAAGGTTGAGTTGATATCACAAAAAATAACGTGTTTCGTAATGTTTACGAACGAAAAAAAAAATCGCAGGAAGTTGTGGCAAAGTGAATGAACTCTAGAATACCGACGGTAGCAGGTGTACAGCGTTCGAGGAAAGTGCCGGAGGAATTGAACACTTAAATCCTTACACACGATAAAGATTGTCATTATTGAACCCTTTAATTCTATACCTTTGAACATTCAAATCGGTGCACAGAGTAAAGATAGTTCTTAGGTTTTCAAATTCTTAGACATAATTAAACATCACCTTCACCCTTCACCCTTAATTAAGATTACTTAGAGAAATTACGTCCTTGCCCGAAACAAGGGTTAATTTTTATCCCTATACAAGACACGACTCTTGAACCTTTAAATCCTTAAACTAGGAATTTTCTATGTAAGTGAATTCTTGTTCAAATAGAGACCCTCTTTATACACTTCAAATGTTCATGAAAAACGGACTCTTCGTGCATATTTAAATTTAAAACTAACAATCTTGACACTATCAGATTCAAACACCGACAATGAAGACCGCAATTGACGCATATCAGTTAAGTCATTGTTTATATGCCAGTGAAGTCTTAAAGTTCAAATTGTCTTATGATGTGGAACTTCTATTTTCAGGATTTATGGGCGTAGTTTACACAAGTATAGTTTGATAACGCATAAACTTTGCTTGTGTTAAGACGCCTTAATCAGAGAGATGTTATTCGATATACGCGATTGAGAGATTAAACGCCCTTCTTGTATTGTTTATGTCACTACAAGAGAATAAACAAACACAACTAAAGCTGAAAAGCAACGAATTTTATGACATCCTCTATCCGTATCTTTCAACGATAACTGCACACATCCTAGTCCTGCAACATGTTTGGCGATCCCTATGTTTTATTTCTCAGAAATCAGGTTTGTTCCTTTTGTTTCTTCTTCTGTAGTGTTCCTGATGAAGGGATTTAAACTGACCACGTAAATGTGGGGTAAGTGTGTTTTTATTGCTCAGCTAGTCTGTAACAATGTTGCACCACGAAGCTGTTGCCGGCTTAAAGGTTTACAGCCATTGTAAGTTTTTATTCTTTTGTGAACAAGTTTTATTTATTTATTTCCAACTTACGCACGATAAGAAAATGCATTCTTTTATAATTTGTAGAGTGCTCCGTAACATGTTATCAGACCCCTTATCAAAATAACCCCTAAATCATACCTATGTGATGCAAATTCTCTTGGAAAAGTGTAGGATAGTCCAAGATCAAGAATCTCGAGATTAATTTAATTCTTTTGTAATTTTCAGATGCGTCAGCGTGAGAATGAACTGGCCACAGGTGCAGAAGAATCGCGACCGCTAAGCGATGCATCGTCATGCTGCGACCCCAACGAAGCAGCTGTCAAATTCAGAGAGAAGGCAAGGACACAGGTAAGCCAACGCTTCGGTCTTTAAGCATGTCTTCTCTTCTTTCCATCTGCCATGAAATCCTATTACATTCGCCTGATATACGTAAGCGGAGAATATTGCTTTGAAGGGGCTGAAAAGATTTGATCTTTTTTTTTTTTAGTTGCAATTCATTGTCTCGCTTGTTTTCTTTTAAAATATAAATTTCATTTTCTCTGTTGCCAACTAGTTGAAATATGTTATGGGGTTTCAGCATATGTTTAGTGACCTTTGTCACATGTACATTGTAGATGTATCGACCTTCACCTACTTTATGACACTTGTTCAATTTACTGAGCAGCCTTCAGTCCTTGTGGAACCGGCGCACTTGATGCATGTCCCTGATCTACTTCAGTATTTCATATTTTCATTAGTTTGTATGTGGTATATATTTTGATCAAATTATTGAATATTATTGGCACTCTCGGGATCTTTCGTGGTATTTGTTTAGCATGCTTCAGATTACACGTTGGGCTATGTATATGTAGATATTTCGTTCGTATGTATTATTACAAAGAATTGTGGATGTAGGTGTATTACTGCTACCCCTTCCTATCTTTCTTGTGATATGTAAAATAAAAGGTTTTATCCTTATGTATTTCTGACGAAAATTCAGTTAAGTTGACACAATGGGAATGTTTAATGTGGAAACCATTTTCTTAATATCCTTGCAATGTTTGTAATGTTTTACCCCTTTATCAATTGTTTTTCGGAGAGTTTACATTGTATATTTTAAAAGTTACATAAGGGACCAACGTCAGTGAAAAAAAGTAAAGTGGCTGACCTGAATATATTTGTCAATTCACTGGTAAAGCTAGGAAATTTTACAACTCAAGAAAGAAGTATCACCTCTGATATTTTAAAAGTTCACTTAGAGAGGGTCGCAACTTGAAGAATAAATGTTTCCTTGGATATTCTTGAAAAACATTTAAGGAAGAACAATTTTTTTCATTTTTTTTTTTTAAATCACAACTTGAGAAGAGAGGTTATCATAGGGATTTTAATAGTTGATCTTGTCTTTAAATAAAATTATGTAGGCTCTAGGGGAGATAGGGACCAGACACGAAACACTTTATGTTTTCTACTTTATCTATTCACTCACAATCACATACGTTCACTTTCATATATTCACAATTTTATCCTCAGTAGTTTTTTTTTTCTTTTTTTTATAATGTTAGAATAGACTTATACAGCAAATAATATACTGTACCATCAAAGTTTCACATAGAAGAAAAGCATTGTTCCACTCCCAAGAAAAAAAACGCGACTTATTACTCTAAATCAGTTGTGTTATTTAATATATACAACTCTAAATATCAATGCGTTTCATGCAACTACCCCTTTGTACAATCTTCATCACACCGGCAAATACGATCCCCGATATAAATAAATCACAAAAATATATCACCTTGGTCAATGCCCAAATTAGGGTCATTATATCCTTCGTTAACGTATCCATTATGGAATAAGCAGATAAAAATTACTGGTATATTTCAGAAATATCCAACACTTTATTTTAAAAATTAATCGTTAATATTTTACTCATATTGGCCAGTCTCTGGTGTAGTATCTGAAGCATTTTAAATAATTTATTTTACATCTTTTGACGCATTACCACAAATATAAATCAATGTGGATCAGTCCTTTACTGTCAATATAGAACAATCACACTATCGGTTACTCAAGGCAGAGCCAACATTACCCAAAACCAGCTGTTCACTATTATTATATCCTTTAGTATTAAAATACTCTTGTCCGAGTTCTTAGGAATGTTTTTTATTATTATTATTAACTTAAGATTTTTTTTCAAAGAACTTTTTAATAAGCTAAAGGATGTTGCTGGTGGTTTGTTTGAAAAAGTATAGTATTTTTGCTTTGCTTATCAGTCGCATAATTGGCGAAGCTGTACAGATACAGTTTATAAACTTTCCCAGAGTTAAGCCAGTGTCTTTTATATCAGGAATGAATATCATTGAAATTATATATACAGTATATATATATATATATATATATATATATATATATATATATATATATATATATATATATATATATATATATTATATTTATAATATAATCTGTGTTATACACATATCAAAGCTAGATTATTTAAGTGTAATGTCAGTACAGTATTCACTTGAGCAAAATTGTGGATAATTTTTGCAGCTTGCTTGTAATTAATAGCTTATGTTACTGATTTACTGCTATTTTGCCATAGATCTATTTTATAAAGTTACAAATGTTGCTAACTGAATTTTTGTATGTTCGTACAGGTAGAGTATTTTTTTTAATTGAGCATGTTGTAGCATACCTAGCAAATTCACCAAAAGTGCAAACCCTGAGATGTTGGGAGGCATGTTGTATGCACCATTTTGATCCTTGATTTCCCTTGCATCTATTCCTCCGCAGCTCCCACCTGTATCATTGCCCTTCCACATAGCTCCTGATCTCTCCTCATCCAAGGCCTTTATGTCTCCAAACTACATCAAGGTATACCTGTCCCTTCTGTCGCTGCTAATCTGTTTCTTATGTGGTTTTTATACAGTAGTGTAATACATGTACTGGTTTTTTATACAGTAGTGTAATAAATGTTCTTGGTTTTTATAAAGTAGTGTAATAAATATACTTGGTTTTTATACATTAGTGTAATGTAGGTACAGTACTTGACTTTCATACGGTAGTGTAATACTTGTATTGTAGAGATACAGTTGATGAAATTATGTATTTGATGTTACAGGAAATTTGAGATCAGTTGGAATTTTTAACTGTATATAAATTTAAATTCTATCTTTTAACACTTTTACTTTATTCTCCAGCATTGCTTTTAATAGAGAAAAAATATTAAGTGGACTATTTATTATATAAATAAAATACCTATAACAAAATATCACCTTGTTATTGAAAGAAATAATTTTCATAATAAACGCTTTGGTTTAAGAATTGATGAACAGAGGTGGCCAAGTTTTTAGACCTGTAATGCACATGGCAAAAGTAATTTAATGAAGTACAAGTATTTAAGGGGTGTTATGCATAATTGCATTGTGAATACCTTATAATTTTATTGAACCACACAGTGTAATATTTAGGCTTTCAATAGTTAGCTGTTATGCTTTTAATAAGAATACAATTTTATTTAGCCTTTTATTTCGCAAAATTACCTTTCAGGTTCACTTTTAAAATCGTATTGTAAATATTCCACTGCACATTAGAGCTTTATTCTGCATTTAGTATAGAAACCGGGAAGTATGATTATTGTATGAAATATTCAATATACGATAAAATATAGGGCAAAATGATTGTATATATTCATATAAAAATTTAGGTTCATTATGAATAATTCCTTTGATTACAATGTAATTTTTCCCATTATTTAAATATATATATATATATATATATATATATATATATATATATATATATATATATATATATATTGCTAGCTTTAAGCAGTCATGCTATATATTTTGTTAATTTCTTTGGTATACAGTGAATTAAAATTTGAGTAAACATCTGAAAACTGTACAGTATTTTATAATTTTTTTTTTTCAAATGTTTACTACTGTGTAATCATTATTATTTGTTATGTTACAGCAACGCCCTTTGACAAGATATTTACCTGTAAGAAGTGAACAATACTTTGATCTCAAACAACATATTGAGTCGGCAGGACACCAAATAGAACTATGTCCATTCATCTTGGTCTCTTCTACCGCATGTCGTGGATATTTGAATAAACTAGGATCGAAATTCCGTACCTGGCAGAAGAGATGGTTTGTGTTTGACAGGTCAAAAAGGGCGCTCATGTATTATAGTGATAAGAGTGAAACCAAGCCTCGTGGTGGAGTTTACTTCCAGGTGAGATTTAGCCCTTTGCCTTTATTATCATAATATATTTTTCTGAGATTTACTACGTAAGTGAAAAGTAAACTTTTCTTTATTATATTTTTTTTTCTGAGATTTACTACGTAAGTGAAAAGCAAACTTTTATGGTTACACATAAAACTTAAAGCTTGTAGCCGAGGCACAAATTAGCCTTTTTTTTTTCACTGGAAGACTCATTAGCGAGTTTTGCATCAGGGAAACATTTTATAGCTACATACTGATTTGCTGTTAAAAATTAACCAGACTATAAGTATGTATACACAATGTAGGGGCATGTTTGTGCCAAGTCTAAAGGTGCTGCCATGCACTGTCCCACACCTACAACTGCCGAAACCAACAGTAATTAAGTTTAACAAAGAAGATTTTAACTAAACATCTTCAATTAAAGTTATAGGGCGCCCTTTTTGTTCGGGGAGAAGTTATAAAGTAAGGAAAATGTTATTAAATTTAGAAGATTTGGGTGTGCGTTCAGGATTATTTTCAACTATTTTATTTCGAAAGTTTTCTTCACTTTGTTTTAAGTAAATTTGAATTGTTATAAATATCTAAGACATATTTTCATAGTTAGTTCAGATGCATTTGCTAAAAGGCAAGTTCCATCTCAAAAAAATAAAAAATAGGATATTAAAATGGAGCTTAATAAAAGCAAAAGCCTGTGATGTTAAATTGAGGGACCCTATTTTCAAAAAAAAAAAAAAAAAAAAAAAAAAATCTAATGGGTAGCTAGAATTATTTTTTTCAAGTAGGCAGAGGAAGGGACAGAGAGACTATCTGAACGGATGCTACTTCATAATTGGAAACATCTTGATTAGCTGGAGCTACATCGTTAGTTTAGAAATGTAACATACATCGGCCATAGGTTCCATGGTGATTTATTTCCTACATCAACCAATTTTGGGTTTCAATTTAAGAATTTAAAAAAAAAGAGAATTGAAGTGAATTCCCAACTCCATATAACATAAAAATGTGTCGCAAGCTTATTACTGTAACTAATTTAGGTCTTATTTTTATGTAGTTTAACCAGACCCCTTACCTACCTTTCTTAACAAGCTTCTCTTGTTTTTCTCATGTTCTGGGGATTCTGGGAAACCAAAAGAATTCGTTTTTAATGCCCAAACAAAGATTAATTAACCTAGGTGGAAGGACATTGTCACTTTTGTAAGAACACTATCCCCCAAATCACCATATCAGGACAGACTGGTATGCTTTCAAGAGGTAGCCCTCCCTTTCCTTCAATAGCCCTATCTGCCAGCACAGCTTTGGCATTAGTTTCTGGGTCATTTGGCCTCCGTCGAATGTCTCGTTCTGAACAGTCATGTCCACCTGCGGTCTCGTCAATAAGAGCTGAAGAGAGAGACTGGTCCCAAGGCACCCACCCTTTATCATTAGATATGGGGGATTCCAGTCTCGCTCTAGGATGGTGGCTGGACAAGACAAAGCCTTTCAAGGGGCTGACTCGTTATGTTATATCCACCAGAACTTCTGTTGTTTACGGACATGGCGAAGGAAGGATGAGGACTCGCCTCCTGCAACACCTAGCGTCGAGACGGTCGACCGACCGGGAGTTTTGAGTGGCTCTCCACCCGCTCCAACACTTTTGCGCTCTTTATAAATGCACTCGGTGACGCCTATGATCGAAAGCAGGCATATGTAAACAAACAAAGAAGTACTTTTCTCTGCAGCTTCGTCAGCTATCAGTAGAAATTCACGAGTGGGCAGTACTCAACTCGATCTCTCTGACAACCTGCTTTTGGCGGACAAGCCGAGCAGGGGGACACAGGTCTTTTTATCTTGGGATAGCGAACAGGATTTTGACTTTGTGATATTCCCTGGCAGTCGACCTGTTCACAGCATCTCTAAGTTGGAAGCTTCCGATATACTGCTCACTGGTGTAAGTCCTCTTAATGTAGTGAATTCATGTCTACTGTATATGATAGTCCTCTCAAGTCCCCATGGCTAATTTGATTAACAACGCTCCACTAAAGGGGCTTGGGGTAGCACTAGAAAATGTTAGATCTGATAAGTTTGAAGCACAAAATCCATGGTAGTATCTTCTGTGTGCATTTGCTTATATGATCTTGTAAGAGGAAAGAAGTTATTTATACATATACTATTTGTACTGGGAAATTGTACCCAATGGTAGTATGAAACGAGATTTTGGGACAATATAAATGCCAAGGATCCAATAACCTAGCAAAACCTAGGAAGCATCTTTTGTCAGTACAATGGAATTTCAGATGTTGAATGCTTCCTATCTCGAACAATATTTGAGTAAAAACCATGTCTTGGTTGTATGAATCTTTGGTATTCAAACAATAATTGCACCTTATATTTTGAACAAAGCCACTACCTGCAATCCTTTTTGGCATAATTGTTTCTTGGTATTGCTCCCACAAAACACGATGTAATTTTTTTTTGCTTTTACCTCGACATACGAGTGTCCCAACATACGAGAAATTTGAGATACGAGGAAAGTTTCGAGCAAATTTTTGCTCAGAGATATGAGACAAATCTGAGATACGAGGATACGAAATGGTTCCCTAGGCGGCCGAGTGTGCGAGAGGCTGCTCACGAGAACAGCATCGCTCGCTCTTTCCAGTCGGATCTCCGTCACGTAAAGTTATCTCCGAGCATCGGCAGTAGTGTTTGCATTTTTTAAGTGTTTTTTGCGTTAATCAGTACAGGATTAAGTGAATAAGCAATGGATCCAAAGCAAGCGAGAGCAAACAAGGGTAGTGAAAAGAAAAAGCGTAAGATGACAATAGAGATTAAGCATGAAATAATCGAAAAATATGAGTGGTGTACGAGTGACTGAGCTGGCTCGCCAATATGAGAGGGGTACATCAACAATATGTACCATCCTCAAGCAGAAGGATGATATAAAGAAGGAAATCAGAGACATGTTAGCGAAGTGGCAGGAGTTTTCTGATTTTATGGAAAAGAGGCACCCGGACAAGTTTGCGTGTGGTCGTGCGTTAGCCTTTTGTGACAACACGTGTACGTCATTTTTGTAACATTTTGAAGGGGAGACAAAAGCAAACATCTCTAGATAGGTTCCTTTTAAAAAGTCCGACAAAATGTGAAGGTGAAAGCGAGTTAAAAAGCAAGGCAAAAAGAGGCAAGCCGGAAGAAGAAAAGTAAAAAAATGAAAATGAAAACAAAATTAGAATCAAGTTTACTGTAACATAAGATTTACATTTATTTTTCAGTATGTGTTCAGTAAGCTAATTTCATTTAAGTTATGTTATGTAGTGTTACAAAAGTGTAGCTTACTGAATGTGTTGCAGTCAAGTCTCTCTCCTCCCCTTTCTCTCTCCTTCCTCCTCCCCACACACCACCGTTAGCCGCTACCATCTGTCTTGAAGGCAAGAACTCCATAATAATGTCACATTGTATTGCCGATCATAACCAGTACATAGGTATTTGTTATTTTGTGAGCGTAGGTTGTGAATTAGAACAATTAAAAACATGTTTTTCCACTGTAATATGATATTTTATTTATAAAATAAATTTTTGAATATACTTACCCGGTGAATATATAATAGCTGCAACTCTGTTGCTCGACAGACACATACATAAAAACTCGCCAGCGATCGCTATACAGGTTGCGGGTGTGCCCACCAGCGCCAACTGTCGGCCAGATACCACTCTCGATGTAAACAAAACCTCAATTTCTTCTCATCCCACTGCGTCTCTATTGGGGAGGAAGGGAGGGTCGTTTAATTTATATATTCACCGGGTAATTTTATTCAAAAATTTATTTTATAATTAAAATATAATTTTTAAATATTTAACTTAGCCGGTGAATATATAATAGCTGATTCACACCCAAGGAGGTGGGTAGAGACCAGAGTTAATTATGTTTACATCGTATAAGCTAAGAGTTTTTTATTTCATTTTGACAGTTATCAATATAACAAAACCAAAATAAATAGGTACCTGGTAAGGAAGTCGACTTAGACGATTACTCTGCCTTGTAAGTACGTCTTCCTTACGGAGCCCAGCGATCCTCTTAGGATGCTGATCTAAGTCATCAACAATTATTCCGATTCAAAAAAGAGTTCAAGGATTTATTTGAAGAAAAACACCTGTACTGCGAAAGCTCAAACCAAATTAAAGTACTTCACCAAATATGATGGGAAAAACTCCAGGTTCAACAGCGAGTAAAGTACGTCTTGTCGACACGTCGACAGAGAAGAAATTGAGGTTTTGTTTACATCGAGAGTGGTATCTGGCCGACAGTTGGCGCTGGTGGGCACACCCGCAACCTGTATAGCGATCGCTGGCGAGTTTTTATGTATGTGTCTGTCGAGCAACAGAGTTGCAGCTATTATATATTCACCGGCTAAGTTAAATATTTAAAAATACTGTTTTTAGGTGTTTTTTTCAGAGGTTGGGAACAGATTAATTTTTTTTATTAATTTTATATGGGAAAAATTGATCCGAGATACGAGTGAATTGACATACGAGCTCGGGTCCCACGCCTTAAGCTCGTATCTCAAGGTATTACAGTATTGTGTTTTGTGTATTTTTATATTTGTATTATTTGAAGTAATATCCTATGTACCTCAGCAGCCTAATTCATAAATAAAAAGTTGAATTTTCTTTTAATATTTTATTAGTGTGTAATTCTATGTGAAATGTAAATACTGTGTAATTATGCTTTATTAAAATTGATTTTGGGTGTTTGATCCGTCTTCTAAAGTTAATTAAGTTAGAATATTGAGCATTATAAAAATTTATTTTGGGTGTTTGATCCATCTTCTAAAGTTAATTGTTAGAATATTGAGCATTATAAAAATTGATTTTGGGTGTTTGATCCGTCTTCTAAAGTTAATTGTTAGAATATTGAGCATTATAAAAATTTATTTTGGGTGTTTGATCCATCTTCTAAAGTTAATTATGTTAGAATATTGAGCATTATAAAAATTGATTTTGGGTGTTTGATCCGTCTTCCAAAGTCAATCAAGTTAAAAAATTGAGATTCCATATTACAATAATTGTTTTAAGCATAATGAAAGCATTAAGACATTTGTAAAACTATGATACTGTATATATAATTTGAACGAATAAAGAAAAACCTTGAGATATTTCCCAAGAAAGTTAAAGATATACTTAAAATTTGTATTGTACTGTAGTTTATTTGTTTTCAAGACTAACAGATTTGATGAAGTACTAGGGTAGTACTGTAATATAAATTCTCTGGTAGAAAAAAAAATGTTGTGTAAAGTTACTAAGTAAGTTTATTATTTTCAGGCAATTGAAGAAGTTTATGTGGACCACTTACATTCAGTCAAGTCCCCAAACCCCAAATTGACTTTCTGTGTAAAGACATATGAGAGAACTTATCATCTGATGGCTCCATCTCCTGAAGCTATGCGTATTTGGGTTGATGTTATCTTCACTGGAGCTGAAGGATATCAAGAGTTTCAAGGCGGTACCTGAAAATTTTTTTGAAATGTTCTGTTAAAAGTTCAAGGTCTTCTATTTACTGGGCTTCCACTATCTGTGAATGAGTGTTTTTTACAGATTTGGGAGTATTTTTTGTATTGATTCGTTGTATTACAGGCATCGTGTATTTCTTAAATGAGGTCCAATTTAAAAAGAATCCAATTAATCTATGTCAATATCAAAAGCTGAAAAAAATTGTTGCTAGTACTTGGAAGATATTTTTAAGGCGGTGCCTTATTTTGTGATTTAGGATATGGACCATAAACGGAAATTAATGAAACATGCAGGGTCATGCAATTTTATAAAACTTATATATTCTCATCCATTTGTTGAACTTTTCATTGCATGGTAATCTGAAATGATACTGTACAGCTTTGACTTGGAAATTGCATTTCATTCATGACATTCATGATTGCAATTTCACAATTATATAATTTATTCTTATTCAAGGTAAATGCCTGTAAAGGTTAAACTGCTTTGCTAATTGCTCATGGACTATTGAGCTTTTGTTACCAATAAAATACAGCATAAATGTAACCCACAGAAAAGTTTTTTAATGGAAAGGGTGCTTTTTGTAAATTATCACGTCTTATACATTGTTGCAGCTTTCCATTATCAATATACTGTAATGCCTTAATATAAATCATGGATTTGGTTTAAACACTATTTCATGAATTTTGGGATCAAAAAAATCTTTTAGTGGTACTTCAATTATTGATGAAAAAATCAACAGTAGGTCTGGAGCAAATTCTCAGAATTGTAATGAGGCCTATTTTGTAAGTGTACCTTAATTTAAATATTAGTGAGTTTCGTGTACGTATATCAATACAATTGTAGATGCACGTTGAGCATATAGCCTTATAAAAATTTGTATACTACCACATATTTTATTTAGTTTGCAGTTTTTTTTTCTTGTAAATAACACCTAGTGGTACACATTAATGGTCCCATCATACACATCTCTGAAAACCAACATTTTGCCAATTTAGAAGGCAGACCAGTTGATTTTTTATGAAATTATAAAATGCTTTTATTTTAGAGGATACTCTGTCTGCTTTGTATTTTGAAATAATAAGTGCTAAGATTGGGTTGTATGTTATCATACAAAGACAAAGTGTCAAGGACTCTGTAACTTTAATACAGTATAAATATATTTTTATGTTGTGGCTGTGTTTTTTATTAAATTTTTTTCCATATGAGAACAATTTGCTATTCCAAGTATCGGTTCAACTTTTACAGGAACTTTATGTCCAACATTTAAAACTATTATAACTGGAAAATAATTTTGTGAATATTTGAACAATGAGAAGAATGATCATGAGTCACAGATAATATTTTGAGTCTGATCATGGCCTCAAATAAAAGCAACTACTTTCCATCTCCAAATTGTACGCATCAGTTCAATAAAAATGTGCAAGTAAGCAGCCAGAAAAAAATCTAGAAGTAAAAGACAGAAAATAAATCTTAATTTTACAATTATAAATAAAAGTGGCATAATACAGTAAAATTTGAAACCATACCATAACCTATATTATTATTATTATTACTATCCAAGCTACAACCCTAGTTGGAAAAGAATGATGCTATAAGCCCAGGGGCTCCAACAGGGAAAAATAGCCCAGTGAGGAAAGGAAATAAGGAAATAAATAAATGAAGAGAACAAATTAACAATAAATAATTCTAAAATAAGTAACAACGTCAAAACAAATATGTCATAAATAAACTATAAAAAGACTCATGTCCGCCTGGTCAACAAAAAAGCATTTGCTCCAACTTTGAACTTTTGAAGTTCTACTGATTCAACCACCCGATTAGGAAGATCATTCCACAACTTGGTCACAACTGGAATAAAACTTCTAGAGTACTGCTTAGTATTGAGCCTCGTGATGGAGAAGGCCTGGCTATTAGAATTAACTGCCTGCCTAGTATTACGAACAGGATAGAATTGTCCAGGGACATCTGAATGTAAAGGATGGTCAGAGTTATGAAAATATCTTATGCAACATGCATAATGAACTAATTGAACGACGGTGCCAGAGATTAATATCTAGATCAGGAATAAGAAATTTAATAGACCGTAAGTTTCTGTCCAACAAATTAAGATGAGAATCAGCAGCTGAACACCAGACAGGAGAACAATACTCAAAACAAGGTAGAATGAAAGAATTAAAACACTTCTTCAGAATAGATTGATCACCGAAAATCTTGAAAGACTTTCTCAATAAGCCTATTTTTTGTGCAATTGAAGAAGACACAGACCTTATATGTTTCTCAAAAGTAAATTTACTGTCGAGAATCACACCTAAAATTTTGAAAGTCATACATATTTAAAGAAACTTTATCAATACTGAGATCCGGATGTTGAGGAGCCACCGTCCTTGACATAATTACAATCATACTTTGAGTTTTGTTAGGATTCAACTTCATACCCCATAATTTGCACCATGCACTAATTCTAGCTAAATCTCTATTAAGGGATTCACCAACCCTAGATCTACATTCAGGGGATGGAATTGATGCAAAGAGAGTAGCATCATCTGCATATGCAACAAGCTTGTTTTCTAGGCCAAACCACATGTCATGTGTATATAGTATGAAAAGTAATGGGCCAAGAACACTACCCTGTGGAACACCGGATATCACATTCCTATAATCACTATGGTGCCCATCAACAACAACTCTTTGAGATCTATTACTTAAAAAATCAATAATAATGCTAAGAAACGACCCGCCCACTCCCAACTGTTTCAGTTTGAAAACAAGGGCATCAAGATTAACACGGTCAAAGGCAGCACTAAAATCAAGGCCAATCATACGAACTTCCCGACCACAATCAAGGGATTTCTGTACAGCATTGGAGATTGTAAGAAGGGCATCACATGCTCCAAGGCCTTTACAAAAACCAAATTGCAAACTAGGGAGTAGATGATTACCTTCAGCAAACCTATTAAGATGATTTGCCAGAAGACGTTCAAAAACTTTAGATAATATGGGAGTTATGGAAATTGGGCGGTAATCAGTGGGACTTGAGCTACCACAAACACATTTACATAGAGGAGTAACATTACCAATTCTCCAACTAGTGCTAAATGCTCCTCTTCTTGCTAACTTGCGCAAAATAACAGATAACTTTGGAGCTAAGAAATCTGCTGTCTTTATAAAAAAACAAAGGAAAAATACCATTTGGGTCTGCACCTCCATAAGCATCAAGGTCCACCAACAGAGCTTTAATCTCACGAGATCGAAAAGCTAAACTAGTTAGTTTAGCCTCAGGAAAACAGGAATGAGGAAGTTCAAGTTTTTCATTACTCTGTTTACTGTCAAAAACATCAGCCAAAAGGGTTGCCTTTTCCTTTGGACAGTGAGTGACTGAGCCATCTAGTTTAAGTAAAGGAGGAACTGTTGCATCTACACCAAAGAGTGCAGATTTAAGGGTAGACCACCATTTATGTTCCTGAGTTGTACCAGAAAGTGTTTCTTTTATGGTTAAATTGTACTCCTTTGCAGTTGAGGCATAAACTCTCTGAGCAAAAGCCAAAGCTGAGTATAGTTGTTCCAGGTCAAATCTGATCTGTTACCCTTCCAAAGTTGATAGACCTCCTGCTTCTCCAAAAAAGCACGTCTACAATCATCATTGAACCACGGTTTGTCCTTCACTCGGTACCTTAGCACACGAGAAGGGATACGCCTATCAATTATGTTGACTAGATTCTCATTCAAAGGGACAACAGGATCTACACTATTATATAATTGTGACCAATTCAAGCACAAAAGATCATGTAAAATCCCATTCCAGTCTGCTTGGGATTTCATATAAATTTTACAAAAATATGATATATCAGGGACAGGCTGCTCAGTCTTCACTAATAATGAAATCAAGGCATGATCAGATGTCCCGACTGGAGAACCAGCCTTACTAGTTATAACGCCAGGGGAGTCAGTGTATATGAGGTCCAAGCAATTACCAGACCTGTGAGTAGCTTCATTTATGATTTGCTCACAGCCTGATTCAGAGGCAAAGTCTAAAGCTCTTAAGCCATGGCGATCGGTAGGAGAGATAGAACTTAACCACTCCCTATGGTGAGCATTAAAATCACCAACAAAGACAAAAGAAGCCTTTCTATCATCCTCTTGTATCTTAGCCATAATGGTAAGAAGACAATCAAAGATAGAATCATCCATGTCTGGATTCCGGTAGATCGAACACAAATAAAAGTTGTTATGCCTGCCACAAACTTTTATTACCTGAATCTCATGACATCCACATTGATAGCAGGACTTATGAGAAGCAGGGTACTCGGTCCTAATATACACCGCCATTCCCCTGGCCCTAGGGATGGCATCACGTTTCAACATTATTGGCTTCTTAAAGCCAGTTATAAGGAGCTCAGACGAGTGCCTCATATTAGAAACCAAAGTTTCTGAGCACAAAAGAATATCATACTGTCTGGACGCAACTGTAAGGTCTTGGATATTTGCATGAAGACCACGAATATTGCAATACAGAAGACGACATTGACGAAATCTAGGATGTACTGGTCCCGGATTTTGCTCAATGTCTCCAGACAGCATAAGAATTAATAGAAATAAAAAAGACATCATACTTAAAAACTAGATTAACAAGAATTATAACAAAAACAATACATACAGAATTAAAAACAAAGTGATTGATGATACCCATAGACTATAGTAAAAAGTCAGAAAAACTGGTCAACATGGAGGAGCCGATACACCATGCAAGGCTAAATACCCTCCAGGATAGCCACTTCAACTGAAGGGAGGACAGTAAGGATGGTTTTGAGAAGAAAAAGAATCAGAAAAAGGAAAAGATAACCTCTTGATAAACCACCAGGCATCCATGGCCCTTCTATTAAACCTGCCCAACACACCATTTCAAAAAAACAAGAGGAAGAAAAAAAAAAAAAAAGATAGAATAGTGTGCCTGAATGTACCCTCAAGCAAGAGAACTCCAACCCAAGACAGTGGAAGACCATGGTACAGAGGCTATGGCACTACCCAAGACTAGAGAACAGTGGTTTAATTTTGGAGTGTCCTTCTCCTAGAAGAGCTGCTTACCACAGCTAAAGAGTCTCCTCTACCCTTACCAAGAGGAAAGTACATTGAACAAATTGCAGTACAGTAATTAACCCCTTGGGTGAAGAAGTGTCAAGTATCTCATTGTTGTCAGGTGTATGAGGAAAGACGAGAATATGTAAAGAATAGGCCAAACTATTCTGTGTAAGTGTAGGCAAAGAAAAAATAAGCCGTGACCAGAGAGAGGGATCCAATGCATTACTGTCTGGCCAGTCAAAGGATCCAATACCTCTCTAGTGGTAGTATCTCAACAGGCGGCTGGTGCCCTGGCCAACCTACTAAAAAGTGAGGGCTTTGAATCAAGAAACTATTCAAATAAAGTCACCATAGTAAAGTTAATGAGTACAAATGGAGAATGCATAAGAGGATTAAGCACAAGGTTCAACTAAAAATATTCTACCATTTTAAAACCCAAAGAAACAGGAGCATGAAACTACAATTAAAATTAACATACTGTATATCGGATGCTCAACATTGACATGAGAAAAAATCTTGGCAACTGAGTAAGTGAATGTACAGTAGTATACAGTACTGTACCTTGGTTTTTGAGTCAAGTTTGAATATGAGAACACAAATTTGAATTGGTTTATGAGTTTTGCACGAGTTTGCACCGTATGGGCATTTTGTTTTTTGACCTGTAGCCTACTAACGAGACATGCACATGCTGAAAAGCAGTGACGCAGCACACAAGCAGTGCTTACATGCTTTTCACCCCATTTGGTTTTACATTAGTTCGCACCCCCACCCCTGAGGACTACTCTTCGATACATCATCATGATAATTGCCCCCAAAATGATTAAGAAAGATGGTAAGAAGGATAAGATTACAGAGGTATTAAAAGAAATTATCGCAAAGCATGAAAAAGGCATGCGTGGAGCTGACCTGCCAAAACTGTACAATCATAATACAACATTCACGATTGGTACAGTTACAATTCTGAACAATAAAGATGATATTGAAGCACTTGACCAATGTAGGTGCTGACGTTTATGAATCAACGGCAACATGTTCTTAACGTTGAAAGGTTTATGTTTATCTGGATTGATAAGAAATTAGCAGGTGATACGATTAACAAACACTTTGTGAAAAAGCAATGGTGTTGGAGCCGCATAAAGTGTAACATCAAGAGAATGTGGAAGACATTTCAACTAAGGAGAAGAAGCGACAGTGGCAAAACTCAAACTTCAAGTGAAACTCTGATGTTAAAAATGTGGGAAACCCTGTAAAATTATGTCAAAATAGATCAACCTTGCAGGTCAAGCAACAAATCTATTTACTGATAATGCCATGTCACATTTTGATGCCCATTTTAAAGATAAGGAAAAACCAGTTATCACTAGATAAGTTCCTTGTCAAACCGAACACAAATATGTAAAAAGGCAAACAAGAGATAACTCTGGATCATCAAGTTTTCATGGAGAGAGGATACTACAACTACTACTACTTCTCAAAGGTAGTGCGAGTTAATGTGGAACACATCGAGTGACTTTCCTTTTCTCTTATGGGAAAAAGTTTGTTTACGAACATTTTAGAGTGCGAGCTCGCTCCCTGAGCAAATTCATCTTGTAAACTGAGATACTATTAGGATGGGGGGTGGGGAGATGAAGGAGAGGTCTAATTGGTGAGGGATCTATGGTCGTGGTTCAATCACGCCCCAGTTTTCTATACCGACACTCAAAGAGTGAGCGAGCTAGGTTTATTTCTAGCATTCCATGCATCTCTTTTTCTCTGGTATATTCAGCAATAACTATGCCTTAGAAATGGTGCTAGAGGAGCATTTCACTGGGCGACACGTTCCTCGCCCAGAAATAGATTTTTCCTTCGTCAAAATCCCTTTTTAGGTTGAACTGTGGGGTCACCAAGTATCCTTGTAGGGTAGACTGGGAATCCAATACAACAGAATATTCCATAGAAATATCATCTTCCTTGCACTAGGGCCAGAGTATCTAGGTGCAAGGACAGACTGTGTGTGTAAGGGAGACCAGCAGGTTCTAAGCTTTCAAGAAACGCATCATAGTACCTGAGTGGTATATTTTTTGCTAGTAGATGACACATCCCCCCTGAGAAACACAACTTTTGCCAAGATTTCATATGTTAGAGTGCAGAAGTAATTGCCTTACAAGGGATTTGGGGTATCATTGTCCCTAATGTGCAAGCCTGCAATAGGTGGTTTTGGTTATGTGACCATGGTGGAACTGTTCTGTACCTAGGAAGGGAGGCTTCTTAATTCAAGAGGTCCCACAGAAGGGGATGCAGACCTTCAGGTTATACCCCAGGACTTGTCTCTCCTCTTCCTAACAGCACTTCTTCACCATATTTCTGGGCATGTTACTACACCCCCACAGTTAATCAGATTGCAGGCTATGTAAACACCTCTTCTATCACATGTGGATAAGGCTTCAGTCCATTCCCTCTTTGGCATCGCTCTGTAAGGCTCTTGTCCCTCCCACCCCTCCTGCCCACCTTCACGATCCTACAGTGCCTTAAAATCCACACTCCACTAGACAGATTTTCCTTCCAGGTTCATCTTTTCGGGTATAGATTCATTGACAGATTTGAGTTAATGAGAGCTGTTTTCTCTATGGAGGTAGAGGAGGGAGATTCTTTTGGCAGCCCTCGTTAACCCCCACTATGGATGTCGATTTTGACATCAATTCTATGTGTTCATATGCACAGATTAGGAGATTCCCTTAGGGGACAAGCCCCTATGATTCTTTTCTTCATGAATATTTTTTCAGACATCGAAAAATTATTACAAGTTTTATTTGATTATCTAGATAAATAACAGAGATATAGCTTTTTTATTATGACATAATACTAATTACGTTATCTGCATTTGTAAGTTTGTCAGATGTGTCCTTTGTAAGGCCATTTTAGTATTCCTGTAATAATTTTAGTGTTTCCTCATACATCTAACAGTTGCACACATCCAAAGGAGAGTTGCTATCCTTTACAAAATTATGACACAACTATGACAGCTCACTCGAGTGAGTTGCCCCATATATACTTGAGAATAATTATATATTTTTTTTTTTACTTTTGTGTACATAGTCACTCCATGATTTTATGTGTGTTTCACTTTTTATATAATTAGAATGTCAAAAGCATTAAATACACCAAGTAACAGAATACATCTTCAATTAGCATGAAAAGCAAGAAAGAAGATCTAACGCTGATACACATGGCATACAAGTTGGAGTATCAGTTGATTCACTAGGGGAGGTAGGGGGGACCAGAAGTCATTATGCAAGAATGCGTAATGTAACAGATGGAATATATAACCAAGCTAGAATTACCGTACACCACAAGTAGGGTAATTTAGATATTATTGCTTTAATTTTTGGAAGATTACAACTAAAATTGCATTAAAAAATTTTGAAAGCTAGTGTCTCAAAACATACTTATCCTGATAACTAAATCAATTGTTATTTATTATCAAATTCTAAAAGTAAATATATAATTAAAAAGACAAGAAAAAAATATGTTATTTTCATTAGTAAAATAAATTTTTGAATATACTTACCCGATGATCATATAGCTGTCAGCTCTGCTGCCCGACAGAAAAACCTACGGGCGGAATACGCCAGCGATCGCTATACAGGTGGGGGTGTACATCAACAGCGCCATCTGTCGAGTAGGTACTCAAGTACTCTATGTCAACACAGAACCAATTTTCTCCTCGGTCCACTGGGTCTCTATTGGGGAGGAAGGGTGGGTCCTTTAATTTATGATCATCGGGTAAGTATATTCAAAAATTTATTTTACTAATGAAAATAACATTTTTCAATATTAAACTTACCCGATGATCATATAGCTGATTCACACCCAGGGGGGTGGGTAGAGACCAGCATGTATGTTAACCTTAAGAGCTAAGTATTCCATATTTCATTTTAGCAGTTATTCAAAATAACAAACATAAAATTAATAAGTACCTGGTAAGGAAGTCGACTTGAACAATTACTCTGCCTTTTTAAGTACGTCTTCCTTACTGAGCCTCGCGATCCTCACAGGATGCTGAGCGACTCCTAGGAGCTGAAGTATGAAGGGCTGCAACCCATACTAAAGGACCTCATCACAACCTCTAATCTAGGCGCTTCTCAAGAAAGAATTTGACCACCCGCCAAATCAACCAGGATGCGAAAGGCTTCTTAGCCTTCCGGACAACCCAAAAAACAACAATAAAAAGCATTTCAAGAGAAAGATTAAAAAAGGTTATGGGATTATGGGAATGTAGTGGCTGAGCCCTCACCCACTACTGCACTCGCTGCTACGAATGGTCCCAGGGTGTAGCAGTTCTCGTAAAGAGACTGGACATCTTTAAGGTAAAATGATGCGAACATTGACTTGCTTCTCCAATAGGTTGCATCCATTACACTCTGCAGAGATCTGTTTTGTTTGAAGGCCACTGAAGTTGCGACAGCTCTAACTTCATGTGTCCTTACCTTCAGCAAAGCATGGTCCTCCTCATTCAGATGGGAATGAGCTTCTCGAATTAAAAGTCTGATATAATAAGAAACTGCATTCTTCGACATTGGTAAAGAAGGTTTCTTAATGGCACACCATAAAGCTTCTGATTGTCCACGTAATGGCTTAGTCCGTTTCAAATAGTACTTAAGAGCTCTTACTGGGCACAGTACTCTTTCTTGTTCATTTCCAACCAAACTAGCAAGGCTTGGAATTTCGAACGATTTCGGCCAAGGACGAGAAGGAAGTTCGTTTTTGGCTAAAAAACCAAGCTGTAAGGAACATGTAGCCGTTTCAGATGTAAATCCAATGTTCCTGCTGAAGGCGTGTATCTCACTGACTCTTTTAGCTGTTGCTAAGCAGACGAGAAAAAGAGTTTTCAAAGTGAGATCTTTAAAAGAGGCTGATTGAAGTGGCTCGAACCTTGCTGACATAAGGAATCTTAGTACCACGTCTAAGTTCCAACCTGGTGTGGCCAACCGACGCTCCTTCGTGGTCTCAAAAGACTTAAGGAGGTCTTGTAGATCCTTGTTGTTGGACAGATCTAAGCCTCTGTGACGGAAGACTGCTGCCAACATGCTTCTGTAACCCTTGATCGTGGGAGCTGAAAGGGATCTTTCCTTCCTTAGGTATAACAGGAAGTCAGCTATCTGAGTTACAGAGGTACTGGTTGAGGATACTGATTTGGACTTGCACCAACTTCGGAAGACTTCCCACTTCGACTGGTAGACTTTGAGAGTGGATGTCCTCCTAGCTCTAGCAATCGCTCTGGCTGCCTCCTTCGAAAAGCCTCTAGCTCTCGAGAGTCTTTCGATAGTCTGAAGGCAGTCAGACGAAGAGCGTGGAGGCTTGGGTGTACCTTCTTTACATGCGGCTGACGCAGAAGGTCCACTCTTAGAGGAAGTGTTCTGGGAACGTCTACTAGCCATTGCAGTACCTCGGTGAACCATTCTCTCGCGGGCCAGAGGGGAGCAACCAACGTCAACCTTGTCCCTTCGTGAGAGGCGAACTTCTGCAGTACTCTGTTGACAATCTTGAACGGGGGGAACGCATAAAGGTCTAGATGGGACCAATCCAGAAGAAAGGCATCTATGTGAACAGCTGCTGGGTCCGGAATCGGTGAGCAATAATTTGGGAGCCTCTTGGTCATCGAGGTTGCAAACAGATCTATGGTGGGTTGGCCCCACAAAGCCCATAGTTTGTTGCATACATTCTTGTGAAGGGTCCACTCTGTTGGGATGATTTGACCCTTCCGGCTGAGGCGGTCTGCCATGACATTCATGTCGCCTTGAATGAACCTCGTTACAAGGGATATGTTTCGATCTCTTGACCAGGTGAGGAGGTCCCTTGCGATCTCGTACAACTTCATCGAATGAGTCCCTCCTTGCTTGGAGATGTACGCCAGTGCTGTGGTGTTGTCGGAGTTCACCTCCACCACCTTGCCTAGAAGGAGGGACTTGAAGCTTCTCAAGGCCAGATGAACTGCCAGTAGCTCCTTGCAGTTGATGTGTAACTCGCTTTGAACCGCATTCCACGTGCCCGAGCATTCCCGACCGTCCAACGTCGCACCCCAGCCCGTGTCCGATGCGTCCGAGAAGAGAAGGTGGTCGGGGGTCTGAACAGCCAGTGGCAGACCTTCCCTGAGGAGAATGTTGTTCTTCCACCAAGTCAGTGACGACTTCATCTTCTCGGAAACAGGAACTGAGACCGCTTCTAGCGTCTTGTCCTTTCTCCAGTGAGCAGTTAAGTGAAATTGAAGTGGGCAAAGGTGAAGTCTCCCTAACGCGATGAACTGGTCCAGTGATGAAAGCGTCCCTATCAGACTCATCCACTGTCTGACAGAACACCGGTCCTTCTTCAGCATGGACTGGATGCATTCTTGGGCTTGATTGATTCTGGGGGCCGACGGAAAAGCCCGAAAAGCTTGACTCTGAATCTCCATTCCTAGGTAAACTATAGTTTGGGATGGGACGAGTTGGGACTTTTCTGTATTGACCAGGAGACCCAATTCTTTGGTCAGATCTAGAGTCCACTGTAGATTCTCCAGACAGCGACGACTTGACGCAGCTCTTAAAAGCCAGTCGTCCAAATAGAGGGAGGCTCTGATGTTTGCTAAGTGTAGGAATTTGGCAATATTCCTCATCAGTTTGGTAAAAACTAGAGGTGCCGTGCTTAGGCCAAAGCACAGGGCTTGGAACTGGTAGACGACCTTCCCGAAAACGAACCTTAGAAAAGGTTGGGAATCTGGGTGGATGGGGACGTGAAAGTACGCGTCCTTTAGGTCTAACGAGACCATCCAGTCTTCCTTCCTGACCGATGCTAGAACCGACTTTGTCGTCTCCATGGTGAACGTCTGCTTTGTGACAAAGACATTCAGAGAACTGACGTCTAGCACCGGTCTCCACCCTCCTGTCTTCTTCGGCACTAAGAAGAGGCGGTTGTAGAAGCCCGGGGATTGATGGTCCCGGACTATGACTACCGCTCCCTTTTGTAGTAAGAGAGACACCTCTTGCTGTAAAGCTAGCCTCTTTTCCTCCTCTCTGTACCTGGGAGAGAGATTGATGGGAGTCGTTGCTAGAGGGGGCTTGCGTAAGAATGGAATCTTGTACCCCTCTCTGAGTAACTTCACAGACTGTACGTCTGCGCCCCTGTTCTCCCAGGCCTGCCAGTAGTTCTTGAGCCTGGCTCCCACTGCTGTCTGAAGAGGATGGCAGTCAGACTCTGCCTCTAGAGGACTTGGAACCCTTCTTTTTGCTCCCACGTTGACTTCCGGCACGAGCACCTCCTCTGCTGGAGGCTCTGCCACGAAAGGGCGGGATGAACCTTGAAGCTGGCGTGTCCATCCTAGGTCTAGGTACGGAGGGCAAAGGTGTGACTTTGCGTGCGGATGACGCCACCAGGTCATGGGTGTCTTTCTGGATCAAGGAGGCAGCAATCTCCTTGATCAACTCTTCAGGGAAGAGACACTTAGAGAGTGGAGCGAACATCAGCTCCGACTTTTGACATGGGGTGACTCCAGCTGATAAGAAGGAGCAAAGGTGATCTCGCTTCTTGAGTACCCCAGACACGAAAGAAGCCGCAAGCTCACTAGAACCATCCCGAATGGCTTTGTCCATGCAGGACATGATGAGCATGGAAGTTTCCTTATCCGAAGGGGAGGTCTTCCTGCTCAATGCTCCCAAACACCAGTCCAGGAAGTTAAAGACCTCGAAAGCGCGGAAAACTCCCTTCATAAGAAGGTCCATGTCCGAAGGGGTCCAGCAAATCTTGGAGCGTCTCATAGCCAGCCTGCGGGGAGAGTCTACTAGACTTGAGAAGTCGCCCTGGGCAGAGGCAGGAACTCCCAAGCCGAGAACTTCTCCCGTGGCATACCAGACGCTAGATCTGGAAGCAAGCTTGACCGGGGGAAACATGAAGGAAGTCTTTCCCAACTGCTTCTTAGACTGCAACCACTCTCCCAGTACCCTTAAAGCTCTCTTGGACGAGCGAGCGAGTACGAGCTTCGTAAAGGCAGGAGCTGCTGACTGCATGCCTAAAGCGAACTCAGAGGGAGGTGAGCGTGGTGCTGCAGACACAAACTGGTCTGGATACAAAACCTTAAAGAGCGCAAGCACTTTCCTAAAGTCTAAGGAGGGAGGCGTGGTCTTGGGTTCTTCGATGTCGGAGTGTTGGTCGTCAAGATGTGCAGCTTCGTCATCATCAGAGATACCATCGTCTGAATGTTGAGGAGGAAGAGGCAACGGAGTGGGCTGGACGGCTGAGTCCGGCAGCACGGGTGCATGCGTGGCTGCACTGGACCCAACATCATGCCACTGTTGGTCAGTCTGAGAACTGGCAACAACCAAAGCTGAGTGGGTGCGCAAAGAGTCTACACCCGACTGTGGAAGGATAGCGGAGACCACCGTGGGTTGCGGAGGCTGACGCACCGCGTCAAAACACGGCAGCCTAACTCCACCCTCCTGTTGTTGTGGTAGCTCACGCACGGCAACGGAGTGCTCCGTGCGTCTGTGGGAGTCAGCATGCGTCTGGCAGGGTCGACTGCGCATGGGTGGAGGAGCTCTCACAGCCGGAGTGTGGGAGCAGGCAGCCTCAGCGTCTGCTGGGCGCACAACCGTGGCAGGTTGTAGGTTAACGGGTGCAGCGTCAACCTTCTCCGCAGCCGGAGTGTGGGAGCAGGCAGCCTCAGCGTGAGCTGGGCGCACAACCGTGGCAGGTTGTAGGCTAACGGGAGCAGTGTCAACCTTCTCCGCACGAAACTCCTGCATAACCGCAGCTAACTGAGTCTGCATAGACTGCAGTAAAGACCACTTAGGGTCTACAAAAGCGGCAACAGACGGAGCTACTGTCCGTTGAGACTGAGGGTCTAAAACAGCGGGTGCGGCAACAGACGGAGTTACTGCCTGTTGCGGTACCACTTTGCCTCTCTTGGGAGGTGTGCAGTCGTCGGAGGACTGCAGCGAGTCCGAACTGACCCAGTGGCTACACCTGGGCCGTTGGACTAGCTCGGAAGGGACCTTACGCTTAAGAGGCCGTGAGACCTTGGTTCATCGTTTCTGTCTAGAAACCTCTTCCGCAGACGAGGACAAAATGGGCTCACTCGTCTTCTTGTGGGTGGGACGATCTCGGTAAGATACGTCCGAAACCACGGAGGGTACGTCTGTACGCTGATTAAAGCCTGTCGAACCCTTTGGTCGTACGACATTGCTTCTCCCCTGGGCTTGGGAGCTTGCAAGAGGTCCCGGACTGGGAGGACGACAGGCACGAACAGACGCACCCTCATGCGTAACACTGACACTTTTCACTGCACTGACACTCACTTCACTTCCCACTGCACTTTTACCTTTCAACTCTCTGACATCAGCCATGAGTTGATTGCGGTCATTAGCCAATGACTCGACTCTCTCACCTAGAGCCTGAATGGCACGCATCATATCCGCCATTGAAGGTTGATGAGAGCTAGCAGGGGGGTCGGGTGCAACCACTACAGGGGAAGGAATAGGTTGAGGGGCATGGGGAGAGGAAAAATCAATAGAGCGAGACGAACTCCTCCTGAGCCTATCCTTCTCTAGCCTACGTGCATATTTCAGGTATTCTTGAAACCCGAATTCCGAAAGCCCAGCGCAATCCTCACATCGATCTTCCAATTGACAGGCTTTACCCCTACAATTGGAACAAACGGTGTGCGGATCGATAGAGGCCTTCGGAAGACGCCTTGAACAGTCCCTAGCGCTACATTTCCTGTACTTGGGGACTTGAGAAGGGTCAGACATCTTGAATTAGTCAAAGGGGGGAATTCAAAATCTATCCAAGTCGTCAACAAATAATCCAAATCCAAAAAAGAATGCAAGGAAGTATTGAAGATAACTTCTGCACAGCGATAGCTAATAACTAGAGATGAATACTTCACCAAATAACGTGAAATTCAATCCAGAAAACAAGAGCGTATTCAGTAGGTCTTGCCGGTGGCACGACAGAGAGAAAATTGGTTCTGTGTTGACATAGAGTACTTGAGTACCTACTCGACAGATGGCGCTGTTGATGTACACCCCCACCTGTATAGCGATCGCTGGCGTATTCCGCCCGTAGGTTTTTCTGTCGGGCAGCAGAGCTGACAGCTATATGATCATCGTGTAAGTTTAATATTGAAAAATAATTTTTTTTCACACATTCTATTCATATCAACAGGTGAATTTGATTTTTTATGAAATATTTAAGTTTTGAAAAGTTTGAAAAAAAGAAAATTCAAAATAAAAATTCTCATATGTGATATTTTTCAAAATAATAAATATTTAAATAAAACAATTACATTTTATCAAAAAATAAAAAAGGAGGTCTGAATGAGGTACAATTTCTGTATGAAGAGTGCATAATATATATTGAAAACATAAATAGAATTTAAGAATTTTAAAGCAAATCTTAAAGCATGGCAGCTGGTCCCCTTGAATTAATTACTTTGCTATCCCACTCCAAAAGAGCTATTGCTGATGTTGCCCATGGCAGCTATTGACATTACATAAAGGTATACAGTACAGTGCTTACTGTTCAATCGGAATTCCAACCTTCTTAAAGAATACAATACCTTCATGGTAATTTATATCAAGGGGTTTGAATACTTCACAGAACTGCAAGGGTTCCTTGAAGTATTTCTGCCTTACAGGCTTCACACTTTGGTGAATACACTACATGTCAACAGAGGGATGGTTTTCCCCAACTTCAAGAAACCACCAAGCAACAGAGAATTTAGGCCTTATTTCCTGTTAGAAAGCTGGAATATCGTTTTCTAAGGTGCATAATGGTGCTCAGCCCTGTGAAAGCTGTTATACAAGACTCTCTTTGAGGGGTTTCAAAACTTTGTCAGAATCAAAATTTGATGCTAGTCATTGGAATATGATTTTCTACAATTCCAGAAAAGGTAGAAATAAATTTCTTATTTTACTGTACTCCAATTTGTAAGGACCTGTTCCACAATCCTTGATGGACAGGGCTAAGGATAACACAAGGGCAGCAAATTCTCTCTTTTAAAGAAGTAGAAGTTACTTCCTCAGCCACTCATGAACTAAAGGAAATTCACTCCTAAGGGTCAGCGGTATCCTTAACATATCATTTCCAACATCCCCCAAAAGAAACAATTTTCTTAAGAGGGCTCAATCACAGTATGCTTACATCCCCTTGAAGTCATTATATCCCCTTAACTTCAGAAACAACAATCAACTTTTCAAGCTGGTGTCCTGGGTCTATAGATATTTTTTCATGGGAAAAAGCAGAACAAGGGAGGTCAAGGTTCATAACCCTTACAGGGACAACATAAATGAATGCCTGCCAATCAAAAAGTTGCTTCCAAGAGCGACAAACCTCTTGTTGAAGGACACTACATCTTCAAAAGGTCTTAGTTTTTCAGGGAATGAATATCCTCTACTGCATAAGTTCTTCCAGCCATAAATCCATGGAACTCTACTCTTTTGTGTGCAGAAGGGAGTTACAGAGGAGTGTTTCTCCATAAAATTCGAGGGACAACTTTTCAGCATCCCAATACAAACTCTGTACAGAGAAGAGTGATCCTCGACTTCTTATTGCCTCAACAATCATACAAAATACATCACTTACAAAACTGACTACCATATCTCATGTCTGCCAATTTCTACCTTAAGTGGCTGAAATCTGTACTATCGAACTTAAAAGATGCTTACTGATATAGTAACACCTCGGTTTACAAGTTTAATTCATAGGAAATAAAGCAAATTCACTTGATGCATTCCACCCATCCTTAAGTACACACATAAAATTTTTCAAATGTTTGTAATGCTAATTATTGAACAATTTATAACCCAAAATGACAGAAATGAATTCAAATTAAATAATTCATAATATAAAAAATATTGACCAATTAACTCGCACTTTTACCTTTGAGGAGAGTTGTGGCTGGCATAAGGGAGACGAGAGGAGATTTAAAACTCATGAATGGCAGAGGCAAGGAACAGTTACAGTACCTCTGAGACTCACCATATATTCATAAGCTCAATGCTCATGCCCTGTCTCCACTCAAGCTAGGACCATAGAGGCCCAGGTAATGGCTGCTGATTCAGCTGGTAGACCGATAGGCTCCCCAAAACTCCCAATCCCTACATCACAAGGATGGTGAGGTTGCAGACACTGCAAGGAGTTATCAAGCTTGAGCAGGACTCAAACCCCAGTCCAGCAGATTACCAGGTAGGGACGTAGGAGGAGGGGTTACTGCTCGAGGAAGAATCTCTCATCAAGACAACTTTATCTTAAACAACATTTGCGATTACTAACTGAATTAAAAAATTTACACTTTCTGCTGACTTAGTTGTCTCTTTTTACACCCCTACGTTCAGTTTTGATAAGGAACCTACGTAGAGACGACTGGTTTTTCCTTTTCTTTAAAAGGGCATGACAATGCGATATTGCACTGTTGGTACATAAATTCATTGCTTGCCCTGCTAAAGCCTTATCTGGGTGATTTGTTTCTACAAAATTTTGCAGTTTCTCTCATTCTTAACATAAAGCTAATTTACCTTGAAGCTTAAGTTTTGTCACTGTCCCTCTGCCTCCTCAGTTGAAATCTTCTCCACATTCTCATGATACTGCACCTCATGCAGCTCTAATACCATTGCTTCTTCACAGTGTTTATTATAATTATATCACCTGCTGTTTCTCATCAATCCAGATAAGCAAAAACCTTTCAACGTTAAGAGCACATTGCCATTCATGCGTCAATGTCGATACTCATTTCCTCATTTCGCGACATCAAATGCTTTAATATCTTCTTTATTGTTCAGAATTGTAAAGGTACCAATCGTGGATGTTGTAGTACAATTGTACAGTTTCGGCAAGTTGGCTGCACACATACCTTATTCCTGCTTCATGATAATTTCTTTTTCCACTTCGGTAATTCTATCCTTTTTATCGCCTTTCTTAATCCTCTTGGGTGGTCATTGTCACAATACTGTACTTTTAACATTTCAATGCGGCATAAAATGTACAATATTTTTGATGAACAACAGCAATCACAATTAGACAAAGAACACATGGTCACAACTGTACAAACAACAGTTCTAAAGACACACGCAATAGGCGATGCTTCTATGAGTGCTGCTCAGAGAGTGGAAGAGTTAGGGTCTGAGCAAAAGGGTAAGGGTGCAAGGTAATGCAAACCAAAATGGGGTAAAAAGCCGTATACACATAGTAGGTGTTGTATGGGCACCAAATGACTGATTTCTGCGCATCGTGTGCAGGTCTTGTTAGTACAGTATTTGTCCGCTGAAAATGCCCATATGATGCATGTTCTTACTTGCAGATCAATGTAATTCTTGTAATCTAATTCAAATTTGTATGCTCGCGTAATATCTTGGTTTATGAGCAACTCAGAACACAAGCGTAAAAATTAAAATCGCCTTACGAGCAAATATTTCCCTCCGTATGAACATTTTTTGTGGACTAGTACCATACTAATGACACTATCACGTGATGCACAGAAAACAGCTGAGCAGTAATCACGCCATCTACGCAGCATTCATATATGATTTTTACACCATTTTGTTTCACCTTAATGCATTACACCCCCTCCTCAGACCTTAACTCTTGCACTTGCACCTGCATCACTTAACGTAATTTTGCGAGTATCTTTCGAGTTGTGATCGCTATTGTTCATGTCAAGTTAGCAGTACAGTACATCATATACACATAGGCCTCAAGATGATCAAGAAAGATGGAAAGATGATCGCCTTAGAAGTAGAATAATAAAGTACTGAGAAGCATGGTCAAGGTACGTGTGTGGGAGAACTAACAAAAATGCACAATCGTACAGTACATCAAGAAGAAATCAAAGAAATTGATTTTGCGAAAGGAGAATGGGGTGCTGACATTGACGAAACTAAACCTATGTAGCCTTAATAACGGGGAGAACTTTGGTTATTACATAGATCTATGAGAATCAGTTAGCAGGAGATACGATGAGAGAACATTATCGTATTTGGGGAAAAAAGTTTTTGAATGCCGACCATTTGAAAAATGAGCCAGATATGTCAGCAGACACAGAAAAAGGAACATTCAGAGAGAGCCATGGCTGGTTTGAAAATTTTAAGAGGAGAATTAGCATTCATAGTGTTGTGCCAGATCGTGAGGCTGCAAACTCCAATGCCAAAGCAGCAGAGGCATTTGTTTCCGAATTTAAAAGGGTCACGGATTCATTCTGAATCTTTCATGCCGCAGTAAGTGTTCTACTGTGATGAGACCGGTCTATTCTGGTAGATCCCCAGGAGGATTTTCATTACTGCAGGAGTAAAGAAGATTCCGTCACAAACTCATGAAGGACGTCTAATCCCGCTGCTCTGTGCTAATGTCAGTAGGGATTGCAATATGAAACCTCTCCTGGAGAATCCATGAGTCTTTAAAAAGTACAAGGTGCAAGAAAAGCAACTGAACTTAATGGGGAGGTCAAATAACAAGGCTTGGGTGAATTGCATTTTGTTTGGTGAATAGGTCAATAAGGTTATTGAGCCCAAGGTCAAAAAGTACCTCATGAAGAAGAATCTCTCACTCCAAGTCTTGTTGCTTATGGACAATGCTCCTGTCCATCCTCCAGCCATTGAAGACGGCCTACTGGAGGAATTTGAATTCATTAAGATCATATTCCTGGTGCACAACATTACTCTAATTCTCCAGCCTATGGATCAGTAGGTGATACCAAACTTCAAAAAGCCTTTTACAAAAGCAATGTTTCAACATTGTTTTGAGGTCACTGAAGGGACCAACCACACCCTTCAAGAGTTTTGGAAAAACCATTTTGACAAGGTCAGCTGCTTCAAAATAACTGATAAAGTCTGGGAAAGGGTCACTAACAGAATTCTAAATTCATAATGAATTAAATGGTGGCCTGATTGCATTACTAAACATAATTTTGAGGGATTTGAACCCATGCAGGAAATAGTTGATAATTAAATTGTGCCCTTGGGAGAGACAAAGGGCTTTTAGGTGGACAAGGATGACATCAGCCATCTGAACGAGCATTGTGAGCATTTGGTGACCAAAGAACTGGTGGAATTGCATAAGGAGCAGCAACAAGAGGTTTTGGAGTATATTCCATCTCAGGAGGAGGAGGGACAGAGAGACAAACCTCTCACTTTGAGTGAAATAAGGATGTTGAAAATGTGGGAAACTACAAAATTTTGTGGAAACACATCACCCAGATAAAGCGTTGGTAGGGCTAGCAGCAATTCTGTTTATGGACAATGCAATATTGTATTTCCATACAAATTTAAAGAAAATACAAAAGCTGTCGTTTTTAGATAGGTTCCTTGTGAAAGCTGAATGTAAGGTGTAAAAAAATACTAGAAAATGTTGAAAAAACATAGATTCCGTTGGTAACTATAAATGACATTCAAGACATTAGTCCTCAAATAGGGAGATTCTCCATCCAAACAGTACCCATTCCTCCTCCTCTCTTGTTCCAGCTCACACTAGACAAAGGTACAGTGCTAGTTAATTTGAAAATATACAGTATTTCCATTTTTTATTGTGAATTATTAATTTGTGTTGGTTAGTATTATCATTTTAATCTCTACTTCATGTGTAGGGTTATACTCAGATTTAGTTTTACTTCGAATACCTTTATATACTTCATCATTTCTTCCATATTTCTTATTATTATTATTATAGAAGCTATGTAGTGGAGTGGTAATAAGGCGTTTTGTATTGGAAATTAAGTTTCAAGTTTCAAAGTTATTTTGTTAAAATTATCATCTCATAATTTGATCAGGTGTTAGGGGGTAGTGCTCTGAAGCTCATAAGCATGTTGATTATTATTATTATTATTATTATTATTTGCTAAGCTATAACTCTTGTTGGAAAAGCAGGAAGCTATCTGACTTATGTGTTGGGTTATAATTGCTGTTGCAGGTGTTGAGGTGCCAGTGATGGGAGATGAGAATGAGAGAGAGATTACAATAGATGAAGTGAGGAGAGCACTAGATGAAACGAGAGTAGGAAAAGCGTCTGGTATGGATGGTGTGAGAGCTGAGATGTTGAAGGAAGGGGGTGTGACTGTACTTGAATGGTTGGTGAGATTGTTTAATATGTGTTTTGTGTTGTCAATGGTAACAGTAAATTGGGTTTGTGCATGTATTGTACCACTATATAACGGTAAGGGAGATGTGCATGAGTGTTGTAATTCAAGAGGTATTAGTTTGTTAAGCGTAGCTGGAAAAGTGTATGGTAGAGTAATGATTAATAGGATCAAGGATAAAACAGAAAATGCAATCTTAGAAGTACAGTGTGGTTTTAGAAGAGGTAGGGGTTGTATGAATCAGATTTTTACAGTAAGGCAGATATGCGAGAAATATTTAGCAAAAGGTAAGGAGGTGTATGTTGCGTTTATGGATCTGGAGAAAGCGTATGATAGAGTTGATAGGGAAGCAATGTGGAATGTGATGAGGTTATATGGAGTTGGTGGAAGGTTGTTGCAAGTAGTGAAAAGTTTCTACAAAGGTAGTAAAGCATGTGTTAGGATAGGAAATGAAGTGAGTGATTGGTTTCCAGTGAGAGTGGGGCTGAGACAGGGATGTGTGATGTCGCCGTGGTTGTTTAACTTGTATGTTGATGGAGTGGTGAGAGAGGTGAATGCTCGAGTGCTTGGACGAGGATTAAAACTGGTAGACGAGAATGACCATGAATGGGAGGTAAATCAGTTGTTGTTTGCGGATGATACTGTACTGGTTGCAGACACAGAAGAGAAGCTTGTCCGATTAGTGACAGAATTTGGAAGTGTGTGTGAGAGAAGGAAGTTGAGAGTTAATGTGGTTAAGAGTAAGGTTATGAGGTGTACGAGAAGGGAAGGTGGAGCAAGGTTGAATGTCATGTTGAATGGAGAGTTACTTGAGGAGGTGGATCAGTTTAAGTAGTTGGGGTCTGTTGTTGCAGAAAATGGTGGAGTGGAAGCAGATGTACGTCAGGGAGTGAATGAAGGTTGCAAAGTGTTGGGGGCAGTTAGGGGAGTAGTAAATAATAGAGGGTTGGGCATGAATATAAAGAGAGTTCTATATGAGAAAGTGATTGTACCATCTGTGATGTATGGATCAGAGTTGTGGGGAATGAAAGTGATGGAGAGACAGAAATTGAATGTGTTTGAGATGAAGTGTCTAAGGAGTATGGCTGGTGTATCTCGAGTAGATAAGGTTAGGAACGAAGTGGTGAGAGTGAGAACGGGTGTAAGAAATGAGTTAGCAGCTAGAGTGGATATGAATGTGTTGAGGTGGTTTGGCCATGTTGTGAGAATGGAAAATGGCTGTCTGCTAAAGAAGGTGATGAATGCAAGAGTTGATGGGAGAAGTACAAGAGGAAGGCCAAGGTTTGGGTGGATGGATGGAGTGAAGGAAGCTCTGGGTGATAGGAGGATAGATGTGAGAGAGGCAAGAGAGCGTGCTAGAAATAGGAATGAATGGCGAGCGATTGTGACGCAGTTCCGGTAGGCCCTGATGCTTCCTCCGATGCCTTAGATGACCGCGGAGGTAGCAGCAGTAGGGGATTCAGCATTATGAAGCTTCATCTGTGGTGGATAATGTGGGAGGGTGGGCTGTGACACCCTAGCAGTACCAGCTGAACTCGGTTGAGTCCCTTGTTAGGCTGGGAGGAACGTAGAGAGTAGAGGTCCCCTTTTTTGTTTTTGTTTCATTTGTTGATGTCGGCTACCCCCCAAAATTGGGGGAAGTGCCTTGGTATATGTATGTATGCATGTATTCCTTTCTGATGTTATGGGTTATAATTGTTCCTTAAATATCATTACAAACCTATACAAAAGTGTACAGTACATGTTTGGAACGCAAGTGAATTTCCTTTATTTCTAATGGGAAAAATTATTTTGGTTGATGAGCATTTTGGTTTACAATAAGCTCCTAGAACAGATTAAACTCTTAAACCACTGTATTAAAATTTACTTGTAACACGAGGTACTTCTGTATGTCCCTATTGCTCTTTACTTCCATCTTTACCTTGGATTCTGCTGGAAAGGGGAATTAATAGGTTCAAAATAATGCTATCCAGCCCAAATATACCTCCTCCCAAGGTGTTCACAAGTGACAAAGCTAATGATAAAGTTCCTGCAGTAGTCAAGACTACAGGCTAACTGGCTGGTCTGGGCAGAGACAAGGAAATTTTGTTTATTATACAAATGCCCTTCAGGAACTAGGCTTCCACATCAACTCTCCCAAAATCAAGACTAGTTCTGGGAAAGGTCCTCACCTATCTAGGTCTTTCTTGGAATACAGTAAACTCTCGATATTTGAGGGGGTTAGGTAACAGAGACAGGCGCGAAAAGCGAAAATACGTGAATACTTGCTGCCCTACGGTAGATCAACTCATAACCTACCAACTCAATTTATTGTCTATTGCCTACATGCGGTCGACTAACCCACTGTACTGCCTAATATTGTTTTACTTGGTTTCTATCACAATATAAGTATTGCGTAAGTGTATGAACACATTTCAGTAACAAAATGTGCTGACGTGTACTGTACGTACGCTATATGGTATGACTACTGTACACATAACATGAATCATCGTCACACTTATACGTAAATAATATAACATCAAAACACTGTTGTTCCAATCTCATAACACTCGGTGATACTATAGTGTATATTCTGGTAATAAATATACAGTACTATCACTACAGTACAGCTTAATTAGCTAAGGTATCACTCTTAAGTGATCATTGTTTTCGGCAGGTCCACTTGCACTGTTCCAACTCACTATACACGTAGCTTATATCTACATTACTACAGTAGTGTAAAGTATGGTATTTTGTATACAGTACAGTACAGTAATTAACAATACACTAATAGACGATGAATACACCAACAAGATAAAAATTAAAAGAAAAAGCATCAGTACAATACCAGTAACCATATACTGTACATACAAAGTATATATAGCGAAAACACGAATGTGATTTTTTATTGAAATAGATTATACGATTGTCTGTATCAGGAATGACTGAATTCGCAATGATAGAATTGAATTGAATTGAATATGGGATTTAGGCATTAAGCCAAGCACTGGGGCATCAAAGGCCATTCAGCGCTATATAACGAAAATCATTCAATCATATCTGTACACTCACACCATTTAGTATCATTTTAACCTTTAATACAAATCGTAACACTTTCATACAATAAAATCTAGATGTGAAATAAATAGGGATTAAAAGGGTAAAATAAATAAATAAATTAATAAAATCAATTATAGCTCGTAATATAACCCAATACTTTGTATAAATTTTCTCAAGTTCAGGGTATTACAGTTTTCCCCCAGTATATCTCTTAAAGGTTTGTCCTGGAGTAAATGTGTCCTCCTCTGGAGATTAAAAACAGGACAATCGACTAAAATATGTTTAACATCCATTGTCACTTGACAGGTATTACAAAGAGGGGCCTGTCTCCCTTCCCCACTCTTCATTAAATAATTGTGCGTTGCATGTGTATGGCCAATACGCAGCCTAGTTAAAATAATGGTATCCCTTCTACTTATAGAATTACAAGATGACCATTTATCCACCAATAGGTGAATTTGTTTCAATTTTGTATTGGTGGTCAGTTCAGACCATCGAGCTTGCCACTTATTTTTACAGTAAAGATGAATCTCACTTTTAAGATCTTTGTAAGGAATACTCAAGGGGGATGGATTACTTAGCCCTGAAGCTTCCTTTGCTGCCTTATCTACTTGTTCATTCCCATCCACCCCAACATGGGCAGGGACCCAACAGAAGTGAACACCGATACTCTTCCTAGATTGCAGAAGTACTAACCAGTCCTGCACCTCTTGTACTGGATGATGGCCTGGCATAATTTGTTTTAATGAGAGTAAAACACTATTGGAATCCGTAAAAATTGTATAAAAACTATTTTGGTTGCCATTTTCAAAAATATGTTGGACTGCGAGAATTATTGCGTACAGCTCAGCAGTAAAAATTGAACAAGAGGATGGGAGTTTCCTTCTAATAACAATATCCCCCACCACAGCTGCACTTCCAACTCCTGCAGCCGATTTGGAGCCATCTGTAAAAACATGTTTCCCATGATGTTGAGCAGCATGATTTAAAAACTCACTTTTCATTACCCTACTAGGTAAGGTATTTTTCCCTCCTGCCGTAAAACATACTTTAACAGGTGGATTACACCAAGGAGGAGACTTGGGATATCCTACCTCTGCTATCTGTGCTGTTAACAAGCCTACTTCTCTAGCATCATTTTTCAGCTGTACTTCCAAAGGCTTAGGCACTCTAGATCTGTTAGGAGCCCGATCTAAAGGCGCCCTAACATATTTACAGTTAGGATTGTTTCTCACAGCAAGGGACCTAGCTAAAAACCTCAAACTCAACTCCTCTCTGCGAATGGAAAGGGGAGGTATGCCAGAATCAACATAGAGACTGTCAATGGGAGATGTTCTGTAAGCACCTGTGCAGATGCGAAGCCCAGCATTGTGAACAATATCAAGTTTTCCAAGTAAAGTCTTTGTAGCTGACCCATATATTTGGCATGCATAGTCTAACTTGCTCAGACACAAAGATGTATAAATTCTAAGCAAAGTTGTTCTATCAGCACCCCAATCAAAATGCGATATCACTTTCAGAATGTTCAGTGACTTCTTAACCCTGATAGATAGGTCATTTATATGGGGACCAAATGTCATTTTCTTGTCGAAAATGACTCCAAGAAACTTGACACTATCCTCATATGGCAAAATACAATCATTTAAGAAAAGGGTGGGGATCTCTTCCCTTTTACGAGTACGAGTAAAGCGAATGGCTTTGGTCTTCTGAGGAGAAAACATGAATCCGCGAGAATTTGCCCATGCGGAAGCAGCATTTATTGCAATTTGAAGATTTTGGCATGCTTGTAGTGCAGATGATCCACTACAATAAATTGCAAAGTCATCGACAAATAGTGATCCTTGTATGCCAGGAGGTATGTGACTAATGAGACTATTAATAGCAACAGCAAACAAGGTCACACTCAATACGCTGCCTTGGGGGACACCTTCTTCTTGCATGTAGGATGAAGATAGTTCTGACCCTACTCTCACTTTAATTGAGCGGTTTGATAAAAATTCTTCAATAAAAGAGAACATATGTCCTCCTATACCCCACAAGGCCAATTGCTTTAAAATACCACCCCTCCAGGTGGTGTCATATGCCTTTTCGAGGTCAAAAAAGACACCCACCACCTGGTTTTGGTTAGAAAAAGCATTTGAAATTTCCCTTGATAACATCAGCAAAGGGTCTAGAGTACTTCAGTTCTTCCTAAAACCAAACTGTCTGTTAGATAAAAGATTTTTTGATTCTAGATACCACACAAGTCTCTTGTTGATCATTCTCTCAAATAGTTTGCATATGCAACTGGTCAAGGATATGGGCCTATAACTAGATGGCAGTTCTGGGTCTTTACCAGACTTGTGGCCTGGAATTACAATTGAAGTATGCCAGGAATCAGGAGATGTATGGGAAGCCCATAGACCATTAAAGGTTTCTAATAAAAATTCCTTGGTATCCACTGGAAGATGTGATATCATTTCATACCGGATGCCATCCTCACCTGGGGCAGTTAAAGAAGAGCTGGAGATAGCATTTTGCATCTCCTCCATACTAAAAGGCAGGTTAAAAGCTTCAGTATTTGAAGAAGCAGGAGGAACAACAGATGTTGATGCTCTAATTTGTTGAAATGCTGGGGAATAGTTGTCAGCACTTGATACATGAGCAAAGTGCTTAGCAAGAACCTCTGCTACATCTTTGGGGTCAGATATATATCTATTATTTTCCCTTAATATTGGTAGAGGCTTAGGGACGAATTTACCTTGAAGTTTTCTAATCTTGTCCCATATTTCCTTTGAAGGAGTTTTGGTATTAATATTAGATATATATTTCTTCCAAGATGCTCTCTTTGCTTTTTTAAAAATTCTTTTTTGTTTGGCACAGGCTCTGAGATATGCTATTCTATCTGCTAAATAGTTTGTCCTCAAGTATCTTCTGAAGCAAGTTCGGGTCACTTTTCTTGCGTTGGCACATTCTTTACTCCACCAAGGAACTACAGAGCGATGAGGTAAACCGCATGTTTTAGGTATAAACTTGCTAGCATTATCATCAATAATATTTTCAAGATGTTGATAGGCATGCACTGGAGATGTAAATTCATCATATTCTTTATCAGTGTGTGAACAGTTTTCATAAGCTGCCCAGTCTGCCTCATCTATCTTCCATTTTGGTGGACACTGAGAAGGAAGATTATGGACATAATTTAACATAATTGGCCAATGGTCACTGCCATGTAGGTGTTCATTTACTGACCAAAGGTAGTCCAATCGAATGGATGAGGAACAGATTGACAAATCAAGGCTGATGTAGAGTTGTGGAATACATCATACCTAGTTGGAGAACCATCATTCAAAAGTATTACATCATTGTTGTCGATTAATTCTTCAACAAGATTACCCCATCTATCACACACATTTCCACCCCATAAAGTATGCTTTGCATTAAAATCACCCATTAAAATAAAAGGGGCAGGAAGCTGATTGATCAAGTCTTGGAGGTCAGAAAGTCTAAGCCTTCTTGGATTACCAGCATGATCTAAGAGGAAAAGTTCCAAGGATGGTTCAACATATAGCGAGCATAAAGTAATTTTTTTCCCGATATGAGTTCTAACTGCACATGCCTGTAGTAGTGTATTGAGTGGGATTGTTTCAAATTTTACAGATTTGTGAATAATAAAACCTGTACCACCTTGAGCTCTTGCAGCTTGCAAAGGAGGGGATCTACAAAAATGATAATTGAGTCCAGGATTAAATGGTTTGTCACTGATCTTGGTTTCCTGTAGGCAAATTACCTTCGTGTCTGAGTCCCTGGTTAAAGTTTTTATTTGCTCAATGCTAGTACTTAGACCTCTGCAATTCCACTGGATGATAGACATTATCTTTTGTTATTATTTTTCTTTGTCTCATTTGTCTTTTGGGACTTTTCAGATGAAGCCATGTAAGGCCTGGAGATGGAAGGCTTTACTAGGCCACCACTCTTCTTTTCTTTCTTTCTAGGATCTTTATAAGAGTCAACCTTAGGATCATGAGCAGTAGGGCACTTACCTGACTTAGATGAAGGTGAGGATGATGGGGACCTTTTCCTCTTTGGAAGATCTTGTTTTCCAATATCCATCAAATCAGGTAGAGATTCTGCCTGAGACAATACATTTAAGGTGGTAGAAACCACGAATACCAAGGGCTGACTGAATGACAAAATCCACCCTCAGCCTTCCCAATGGCACTCTGAGAAGAATCTTCTCCATGATCAAGAGTTTTCTGTGGAGTTCTTCCTACAGATGGCAGCTGGAGAACTGTAATGTCATTTGGCCATGATATAGTTCCCAGGTGTTTATAGAATTGGTAAAAGTAGTGATCAAGTTCGTGCAGCATCAAAGATTACACGACAACTGGCTGGTCGGGGTGAAGATAAAGAATTGTCTTTTATACACCAACTACTGTATGTCTAAGTTCTTTAGGAGCTGGGCTTCCCAATCAACTTTCCAAAATCAATACCAGTTCTGGCAATGATCTTGAAGTGCCAAGGTCTTTGTTGCAATGTGATAAAAATGAAAAAGTTTTAAAAGTAATTTGTAATTTTCCAAAGTCCTTTAATTATGAAGATTGTTTCAGTGTTATCTAGAATCAGTCATTAAAGTTGGATAATATTGTAAAGGGTTATACAACTGGTGAGGGTACTGGACGTGAAACTTTGCCCCCATCCAGTTTGACAGCCATCACTTTTGACCTTTCATCCCAGGACTGAGAGAGGTGTTCAAGGAGGGAAGTTGGACTTGGGTTTGAGCAGGGTATGCGTAAGAGACCTGAGGACCAAGGTCACATCCACCTTCGGGGGCCTGAGATCCAGGGGTGGGCAAGACTGCTCAAAGCTCCTCAACTCCCAGGAAATGGAAACCTTTGAGAGACGCAACTGAGGCACTTCTCTTGGCGAAAGAAAACGAAGAAATCGATGATCTATGCTAGAGTTGTTCTGACCAGACAAAAGCAGAAGATAGCCCACTTGACCTAGTAGACAGCAGATAAGGACTTCTGGAGATATCCAGAGGTTTAGGCAGTTCCTCGCGAAAAGCCTTTTGATTGGAGGAGATGGTGGATAGCTTTCCCCCGTGAAGACCTAAGGACTCCACGACTTGGTGGTACCTTTGAAGGTGCGACCGACAGAGAATTATGGGCCACAAGGGTACTTCTCTTGTGACCTCAACCAGAAGAGCAAGCAGATCAGGATACCATTCGGCATGAGGTCATCTGGGAGCTACCAGGGTCATCCGGAGTCCTCACATAATAAACACTTGATTAACTTCTTCTTTAGATTGCCCGGAGCTTCTCTCCGGACAGGGGCTTTTTGACGGTACGTCTAGCCCCTAACTTGATTAACGACTTGATCAGGCTAAACAGTGATTAGGCATAGACGTTCAGGTGATCCCATGGGTGTAGGAAGACATCTATAAACACCATCCATGGGTCCAGAATGGGGGAGAAAACATGGAAGGTGCCCTAACATATTTACAGTTAGGATTGTTTCTCACAGCAAGGGACCTAGCTAAAAACCTCAAACTCAACTCCTCTCTGCGAATGGAAAGGGGAGGTATGCCAGAATCAACATAGAGACTGTCAATGGGAGATGTTCTGTAAGCACCTGTGCAGATGCGAAGCCCAGCATTGTGAACAATATCAAGTTTTCCAAGTAAAGTCTTTGTAGCTGACCCATATATTTGGCATGCATAGTCTAACTTGCTCAGACACAAAGATGTATAAATTCTAAGCAAAGTTGTTCTATCAGCACCCCAATCAAAATGCGATATCACTTTCAGAATGTTCAGTGACTTCTTAACCCTGATAGATAGGTCATTTATATGGGGACCAAATGTCATTTTCTTGTCGAAAATGACTCCAAGAAACTTGACACTATCCTCATATGGCAAAATACAATCATTTAAGAAAAGGGTGGGGATCTCTTCCCTTTTACGAGTACGAGTAAAGCGAATGGCTTTGGTCTTCTGAGGAGAAAACATGAATCCGCGAGAATTTGCCCATGCGGAAGCAGCATTTATTGCAATTTGAAGATTTTGGCATGCTTGTAGTGCAGATGATCCACTACAATAAATTGCAAAGTCATCGACAAATAGTGATCCTTGTATGCCAGGAGGTATGTGACTAATGAGACTATTAATAGCAACAGCAAACAAGGTCACACTCAATACGCTGCCTTGGGGGACACCTTCTTCTTGCATGTAGGATGAAGATAGTTCTGACCCTACTCTCACTTTAATTGAGCGGTTTGATAAAAATTCTTCAATAAAAGAGAACATATGTCCTCCTATACCCCACAAGGCCAATTGCTTTAAAATACCACCCCTCCAGGTGGTGTCATATGCCTTTTCGAGGTCAAAAAAGACACCCACCACCTGGTTTTGGTTAGAAAAAGCATTTGAAATTTCCCTTGATAACATCAGCAAAGGGTCTAGAGTACTTCAGTTCTTCCTAAAACCAAACTGTCTGTTAGATAAAAGATTTTTTGATTCTAGATACCACACAAGTCTCTTGTTGATCATTCTCTCAAATAGTTTGCATATGCAACTGGTCAAGGATATGGGCCTATAACTAGATGGCAGTTCTGGGTCTTTACCAGACTTGTGGCCTGGAATTACAATTGAAGTATGCCAGGAATCAGGAGATGTATGGGAAGCCCATAGACCATTAAAGGTTTCTAATAAAAATTCCTTGGTATCCACTGGAAGATGTGATATCATTTCATACCGGATGCCATCCTCACCTGGGGCAGTTAAAGAAGAGCTGGAGATAGCATTTTGCATCTCCTCCATACTAAAAGGCAGGTTAAAAGCTTCAGTATTTGAAGAAGCAGGAGGAACAACAGATGTTGATGCTCTAATTTGTTGAAATGCTGGGGAATAGTTGTCAGCACTTGATACATGAGCAAAGTGCTTAGCAAGAACCTCTGCTACATCTTTGGGGTCAGATATATATCTATTATTTTCCCTTAATATTGGTAGAGGCTTAGGGACGAATTTACCTTGAAGTTTTCTAATCTTGTCCCATATTTCCTTTGAAGGAGTTTTGGTATTAATATTAGATATATATTTCTTCCAAGATGCTCTCTTTGCTTTTTTAAAAATTCTTTTTTGTTTGGCACAGGCTCTGAGATATGCTATTCTATCTGCTAAATAGTTTGTCCTCAAGTATCTTCTGAAGCAAGTTCGGGTCACTTTTCTTGCGTTGGCACATTCTTTACTCCACCAAGGAACTACAGAGCGATGAGGTAAACCGCATGTTTTAGGTATAAACTTGCTAGCATTATCATCAATAATATTTTCAAGATGTTGATAGGCATGCACTGGAGATGTAAATTCATCATATTCTTTATCAGTGTGTGAACAGTTTTCATAAGCTGCCCAGTCTGCCTCATTTATCTTCCATTTTGGTGGACACTGAGAAGGAAGATTATGGACATAATTTAACATAATTGGCCAATGGTCACTGCCATGTAGGTGTTCATTTACTGACCAAAGGTAGTCCAATCGAATGGATGAGGAACAGATTGACAAATCAAGGCTGATGTAGAGTTGTGGAATACATCATACCTAGTTGGAGAACCATCATTCAAAAGTATTACATCATTGTTGTCGATTAATTCTTCAACAAGATTACCCCATCTATCGCACACATTTCCACCCCATAAAGTATGCTTTGCATTAAAATCACCCATTAAAATAAAAGGGGCAGGAAGCTGATTGATCAAGTCTTGGAGGTCAGAAAGTCTAAGCCTTCTTGGATTACCAGCATGATCTAAGAGGAAAAGTTCCAAGGATGGTTCAATATATAGCGAGCATAAAGTAATTTTTTTCCCGATATGAGTTCTAACTGCACATGCCTGTAGTAGTGTATTGAGTGGGATTGTTTCAAATTTTACAGATTTGTGAATAATAAAACCTGTACCACCTTGAGCTCTTGCATCTTGCAAAGGAGGGGATCTACAAAAATGATAATTGAGTCCAGGATTAAATGGTTTGTCACTGATCTTGGTTTCCTGTAGGCAAATTACCTTCGTGTCTGAGTCCCTGGTTAAAGTTTTTATTTGCTCAATGCTAGTACTTAGACCTCTGCAATTCCACTGGATGATAGACATTATCTTTTGTTATTATTTTTCTTTGTCTCATTTGTCTTTTGGGACTTTTCAGATGAAGCCATGTAAGGCCTGGAGATGGAAGGCTTTACTAGGCCACCACTCTTCTTTTCTTTCTTTCTAGGATCTTTATAAGAGTCAACCTTAGGATCATGAGCAGTAGGGCACTTACCTGACTTAGATGAAGGTGAGGATGATGGGGACCTTTTCCTCTTTGGAAGATCTTGTTTTCCAATATCCATCAAATCAGGTAGAGATTCTGCCTGAGACAATACATTTAAGGTGGTAGAAACCACGAATACCAAGGGCTGACTGAATGACAAAATCCACCCTCAGCCTTCCCAATGGCACTCTGAGAAGAATCTTCTCCATGATCAAGAGTTTTCTGTGGAGTTCTTCTTCCTACAGATGGCAGCTGGAGAACTGTAATGTCATTTGGCCATGATATAGTTCCCAGGTGTTTATAGAATTGGTAAAAGTAGTGATCAAGTTCGTGCAGCATCAAAGATTACACGACAACTGGCTGGTCGGGGTGAAGATAAAGAATTGTCTTTTATACACCAACTACTGTATGTCTAAGTTCTTTAGGAGCTGGGCTTCCCAATCAACTTTCCAAAATCAATACCAGTTCTGGCAATGATCTTGAAGTGCCAAGGTCTTTGTTGCAATGTGATAAAAATGAAAAAGTTTTAAAAGTAATTTGTAATTTTCCAAAGTCCTTTAATTATGAAGATTGTTTCAGTGTTATCTAGAATCAGTCATTAAAGTTGGATAATATTGTAAAGGGTTATACAACTGGTGAGGGTACTGGACGTGAAACTTTGCCCCCATCCAGTTTGACAGCCATCACTTTTGACCTTTCATCCCAGGACTGAGAGAGGTGTTCAAGGAGGGAAGTTGGACTTGGGTTTGAGCAGGGTATGCGTAAGAGACCTGAGGACCAAGGTCACATCCACCTTCGGGGGCCTGAGATCCAGGGGTGGGCAAGACTGCTCAAAGCTCCTCAACTCCCAGGAAATGGAAACCTTTGAGAGACGCAACTGAGGCACTTCTCTTGGTGAAAGAAAACGAAGAAATCGATGATCTATGCTAGAGTTGTTCTGACCAGACAAAAGCAGAAGATAGCCCACTTGACCTAGTAGACAGCAGATAAGGACTTCTGGAGATATCCAGAGGTTTAGGCAGTTCCTCGCGAAAAGCCTTTTGATTGGAGGAGATGGTGGATAGCTTTCCCCCGTGAAGACCTAAGGACTCCACGACTTGGTGGTACCTTTGAAGGTGCGACCGACAGAGAATTATGGGCCACAAGGGTACTTCTCTTGTGACCTCAACCAGAAGAGCAAGCAGATCAGGATACCATTCGGCATGAGGTCATCTGGGAGCTACCAGGGTCATCCGGAGTCCTCACGTAATAAACACTTGATTAACTTCTTCTTTAGATTGCCCGGAGCTTCTCTCCGGACAGGGGCTTTTTGACGGTACGTCTAGCCCCTAACTTGATTAACGACTTGATCAGGCTAAACAGTGATTAGGCATAGACGTTCAGGTGATCCCATGGGTGTAGGAAGACATCTATAAACACCATCCATGGGTCCAGAATGGGGGAGAAAACATGGAAGGTGCCCTAACATATTTACAGTTAGGATTGTTTCTCACAGCAAGGGACCTAGCTAAAAACCTCAAACTCAACTCCTCTCTGCGAATGGAAAGGGGAGGTATGCCAGAATCAACATAGAGACTGTCAATGGGAGATGTTCTGTAAGCACCTGTGCAGATGCGAAGCCCAGCATTGTGAACAATATCAAGTTTTCCAAGTAAAGTCTTTGTAGCTGACCCATATATTTGGCATGCATAGTCTAACTTGCTCAGACACAAAGATGTATAAATTCTAAGCAAAGTTGTTCTATCAGCACCCCAATCAAAATGCGATATCACTTTCAGAATGTTCAGTGACTTCTTAACCCTGATAGATAGGTCATTTATATGGGGACCAAATGTCATTTTCTTGTCGAAAATGACTCCAAGAAACTTGACACTATCCTCATATGGCAAAATACAATCATTTGAGAAAAGGGTGGGGATCTCTTCCCTTTTACGAGTACGAGTAAAGCGAATGGCTTTGGTCTTCTGAGGAGAAAACATGAATCCGCGAGAATTTGCCCATGCGGAAGCAGCATTTATTGCAATTTGAAGATTTTGGCATGCTTGTAGTGCAGATGATCCACTACAATAAATTGCAAAGTCATCGACAAATAGTGATCCTTGTATGCCAGGAGGTATGTGACTAATGAGACTATTAATAGCAACAGCAAACAAGGTCACACTCAATACGCTGCCTTGGGGGACACCTTCTTCTTGCATGTAGGATGAAGATAGTTCTGACCCTACTCTCACTTTAATTGAGCGGTTTGATAAAAATTCTTCAATAAAAGAGAACATATGTCCTCCTATACCCCACAAGGCCAATTGCTTTAAAATACCACCCCTCCAGGTGGTGTCATATGCCTTTTCGAGGTCAAAAAAGACACCCACCACCTGGTTTTGGTTAGAAAAAGCATTTGAAATTTCCCTTGATAACATCAGCAAAGGGTCTAGAGTACTTCAGTTCTTCCTAAAACCAAACTGTCTGTTAGATAAAAGATTTTTTGATTCTAGATACCACACAAGTCTCTTGTTGATCATTCTCTCAAATAGTTTGCATATGCAACTGGTCAAGGATATGGGCCTATAACTAGATGGCAGTTCTGGGTCTTTACCAGACTTGTGGCCTGGAATTACAATTGAAGTATGCCAGGAATCAGGAGATGTATGGGAAGCCCATAGACCATTAAAGGTTTCTAATAAAAATTCCTTGGTATCCACTGGAAGATGTGATATCATTTCATACCGGATGCCATCCTCACCTGGGGCAGTTAAAGAAGAGCTGGAGATAGCATTTTGCATCTCCTCCATACTAAAAGGCAGGTTAAAAGCTTCAGTATTTGAAGAAGCAGGAGGAACAACAGATGTTGATGCTCTAATTTGTTGAAATGCTGGGGAATAGTTGTCAGCACTTGATACATGAGCAAAGTGCTTAGCAAGAACCTCTGCTACATCTTTGGGGTCAGATATATATCTATTATTTTCCCTTAATATTGGTAGAGGCTTAGGGACGAATTTACCTTGAAGTTTTCTAATCTTGTCCCATATTTCCTTTGAAGGAGTTTTGGTATTAATATTAGATATATATTTCTTCCAAGATGCTCTCTTTGCTTTTTTAAAAATTCTTTTTTGTTTGGCACAGGCTCTGAGATATGCTATTCTATCTGCTAAATAGTTTGTCCTCAAGTATCTTCTGAAGCAAGTTCGGGTCACTTTTCTTGCGTTGGCACATTCTTTACTCCACCAAGGAACTACAGAGCGATGAGGTAAACCGCATGTTTTAGGTATAAACTTGCTAGCATTATCATCAATAATATTTTCAAGATGTTGATAGGCATGCACTGGAGATGTAAATTCATCATATTCTTTATCAGTGTGTGAACAGTTTTCATAAGCTGCCCAGTCTGCCTCATTTATCTTCCATTTTGGTGGACACTGAGAAGGAAGATTATGGACATAATTTAACATAATTGGCCAATGGTCACTGCCATGTAGGTGTTCATTTACTGACCAAAGGTAGTCCAATCGAATGGATGAGGAACAGATTGACAAATCAAGGCTGATGTAGAGTTGTGGAATACATCATACCTAGTTGGAGAACCATCATTCAAAAGTATTACATCATTGTTGTCGATTAATTCTTCAACAAGATTACCCCATCTATCGCACACATTTCCACCCCATAAAGTATGCTTTGCATTAAAATCACCCATTAAAATAAAAGGGGCAGGAAGCTGATTGATCAAGTCTTGGAGGTCAGAAAGTCTAAGCCTTCTTGGATTACCAGCATGATCTAAGAGGAAAAGTTCCAAGGATGGTTCAATATATAGCGAGCATAAAGTAATTTTTTTCCCGATATGAGTTCTAACTGCACATGCCTGTAGTAGTGTATTGAGTGGGATTGTTTCAAATTTTACAGATTTGTGAATAATAAAACCTGTACCACCTTGAGCTCTTGCATCTTGCAAAGGAGGGGATCTACAAAAATGATAATTGAGTCCAGGATTAAATGGTTTGTCACTGATCTTGGTTTCCTGTAGGCAAATTACCTTCGTGTCTGAGTCCCTGGTTAAAGTTTTTATTTGCTCAATGCTAGTACTTAGACCTCTGCAATTCCACTGGATGATAGACATTATCTTTTGTTATTATTTTTCTTTGTCTCATTTGTCTTTTGGGACTTTTCAGATGAAGCCATGTAAGGCCTGGAGATGGAAGGCTTTACTAGGCCACCACTCTTCTTTTCTTTCTTTCTAGGATCTTTATAAGAGTCAACCTTAGGATCATGAGCAGTAGGGCACTTACCTGACTTAGATGAAGGTGAGGATGATGGGGACCTTTTCCTCTTTGGAAGATCTTGTTTTCCAATATCCATCAAATCAGGTAGAGATTCTGCCTGAGACAATACATTTAAGGTGGTAGAAACCACGAATACCAAGGGCTGACTGAATGACAAAATCCACCCTCAGCCTTCCCAATGGCACTCTGAGAAGAATCTTCTCCATGATCAAGAGTTTTCTGTGGAGTTCTTCTTCCTACAGATGGCAGCTGGAGAACTGTAATGTCATTTGGCCATGATATAGTTCCCAGGTGTTTATAGAATTGGTAAAAGTAGTGATCAAGTTCGTGCAGCATCAAAGATTACACGACAACTGGCTGGTCGGGGTGAAGATAAAGAATTGTCTTTTATACACCAACTACTGTATGTCTAAGTTCTTTAGGAGCTGGGCTTCCCAATCAACTTTCCAAAATCAATACCAGTTCTGGCAATGATCTTGAAGTGCCAAGGTCTTTGTTGCAATGTGATAAAAATGAAAAAGTTTTAAAAGTAATTTGTAATTTTCCAAAGTCCTTTAATTATGAAGATTGTTTCAGTGTTATCTAGAATCAGTCATTAAAGTTGGATAATATTGTAAAGGGTTATACAACTGGTGAGGGTACTGGACGTGAAACTTTGCCCCCATCCAGTTTGACAGCCATCACTTTTGACCTTTCATCCCAGGACTGAGAGAGGTGTTCAAGGAGGGAAGTTGGACTTGGGTTTGAGCAGGGTATGCGTAAGAGACCTGAGGACCAAGGTCACATCCACCTTCGGGGGCCTGAGATCCAGGGGTGGGCAAGACTGCTCAAAGCTCCTCAACTCCCAGGAAATGGAAACCTTTGAGAGACGCAACTGAGGCACTTCTCTTGGTGAAAGAAAACGAAGAAATCGATGATCTATGCTAGAGTTGTTCTGACCGGACAAAAGCAGAAGATAGCCCACTTGACCTAGTAGACAGCAGATAAGGACTTCTGGAGATATCCAGAGGTTTAGGCAGTTCCTCGCGAAAAGCCTTTTGATTGGAGGAGATGGTGGATAGCTTTCCCCCGTGAAGACCTAAGGACTCCACGACTTGGTGGTACCTTTGAAGGTGCGACCGACAGAGAATTATGGGCCACAAGGGTACTTCTCTTGTGACCTCAACCAGAAGAGCAAGCAGATCAGGATACCATTCGGCATGAGGTCATCTGGGAGCTACCAGGGTCATCCGGAGTCCTCACGTAATAAACACTTGATTAACTTCTTCTTTAGATTGCCCGGAGCTTCTCTCCGGACAGGGGCTTTTTGACGGTACGTCTAGCCCCTAACTTGATTAACGACTTGATCAGGCTAAACAGTGATTAGGCATAGACGTTCAGGTGATCCCATGGGTGTAGGAAGACATCTATAAACACCATCCATGGGTCCAGAATGGGGGAGAAAACATGGAAGGTGCCCTAACATATTTACAGTTAGGATTGTTTCTCACAGCAAGGGACCTAGCTAAAAACCTCAAACTCAACTCCTCTCTGCGAATGGAAAGGGGAGGTATGCCAGAATCAACATAGAGACTGTCAATGGGAGATGTTCTGTAAGCACCTGTGCAGATGCGAAGCCCAGCATTGTGAACAATATCAAGTTTTCCAAGTAAAGTCTTTGTAGCTGACCCATATATTTGGCATGCATAGTCTAACTTGCTCAGACACAAAGATGTATAAATTCTAAGCAAAGTTGTTCTATCAGCACCCCAATCAAAATGCGATATCACTTTCAGAATGTTCAGTGACTTCTTAACCCTGATAGATAGGTCATTTATATGGGGACCAAATGTCATTTTCTTGTCGAAAATGACTCCAAGAAACTTGACACTATCCTCATATGGCAAAATACAATCATTTGAGAAAAGGGTGGGGATCTCTTCCCTTTTACGAGTACGAGTAAAGCGAATGGCTTTGGTCTTCTGAGGAGAAAACATGAATCCGCGAGAATTTGCCCATGCGGAAGCAGCATTTATTGCAATTTGAAGATTTTGGCATGCTTGTAGTGCAGATGATCCACTACAATAAATTGCAAAGTCATCGACAAATAGTGATCCTTGTATGCCAGGAGGTATGTGACTAATGAGACTATTAATAGCAACAGCAAACAAGGTCACACTCAATACGCTGCCTTGGGGGACACCTTCTTCTTGCATGTAGGATGAAGATAGTTCTGACCCTACTCTCACTTTAATTGAGCGGTTTGATAAAAATTCTTCAATAAAAGAGAACATATGTCCTCCTATACCCCACAAGGCCAATTGCTTTAAAATACCACCCCTCCAGGTGGTGTCATATGCCTTTTCGAGGTCAAAAAAGACACCCACCACCTGGTTTTGGTTAGAAAAAGCATTTGAAATTTCCCTTGATAACATCAGCAAAGGGTCTAGAGTACTTCAGTTCTTCCTAAAACCAAACTGTCTGTTAGATAAAAGATTTTTTGATTCTAGATACCACACAAGTCTCTTGTTGATCATTCTCTCAAATAGTTTGCATATGCAACTGGTCAAGGATATGGGCCTATAACTAGATGGCAGTTCTGGGTCTTTACCAGACTTGTGGCCTGGAATTACAATTGAAGTATGCCAGGAATCAGGAGATGTATGGGAAGCCCATAGACCATTAAAGGTTTCTAATAAAAATTCCTTGGTATCCACTGGAAGATGTGATATCATTTCATACCGGATGCCATCCTCACCTGGGGCAGTTAAAGAAGAGCTGGAGATAGCATTTTGCATCTCCTCCATACTAAAAGGCAGGTTAAAAGCTTCAGTATTTGAAGAAGCAGGAGGAACAACAGATGTTGATGCTCTAATTTGTTGAAATGCTGGGGAATAGTTGTCAGCACTTGATACATGAGCAAAGTGCTTAGCAAGAACCTCTGCTACATCTTTGGGGTCAGATATATATCTATTATTTTCCCTTAATATTGGTAGAGGCTTAGGGACGAATTTACCTTGAAGTTTTCTAATCTTGTCCCATATTTCCTTTGAAGGAGTTTTGGTATTAATATTAGATATATATTTCTTCCAAGATGCTCTCTTTGCTTTTTTAAAAATTCTTTTTTGTTTGGCACAGGCTCTGAGATATGCTATTCTATCTGCTAAATAGTTTGTCCTCAAGTATCTTCTGAAGCAAGTTCGGGTCACTTTTCTTGCGTTGGCACATTCTTTACTCCACCAAGGAACTACAGAGCGATGAGGTAAACCGCATGTTTTAGGTATAAACTTGCTAGCATTATCATCAATAATATTTTCAAGATGTTGATAGGCATGCACTGGAGATGTAAATTCATCATATTCTTTATCAGTGTGTGAACAGTTTTCATAAGCTGCCCAGTCTGCCTCATCTATCTTCCATTTTGGTGGACACTGAGAAGGAAGATTATGGACATAATTTAACATAATTGGCCAATGGTCACTGCCATGTAGGTGTTCATTTACTGACCAAAGGTAGTCCAATCGAATGGATGAGGAACAGATTGACAAATCAAGGCTGATGTAGAGTTGTGGAATACATCATACCTAGTTGGAGAACCATCATTCAAAAGTATTACATCATTGTTGTCGATTAATTCTTCAACAAGATTACCCCATCTATCGCACACATTTCCACCCCATAAAGTATGCTTTGCATTAAAATCACCCATTAAAATAAAAGGGGCAGGAAGCTGATTGATCAAGTCTTGGAGGTCAGAAAGTCTAAGCCTTCTTGGATTACCAGCATGATCTAAGAGGAAAAGTTCCAAGGATGGTTCAATATATAGCGAGCATAAAGTAATTTTTTTCCCGATATGAGTTCTAACTGCACATGCCTGTAGTAGTGTATTGAGTGGGATTGTTTCAAATTTTACAGATTTGTGAATAATAAAACCTGTACCACCTTGAGCTCTTGCATCTTGCAAAGGAGGGGATCTACAAAAATGATAATTGAGTCCAGGATTAAATGGTTTGTCACTGATCTTGGTTTCCTGTAGGCAAATTACCTTCGTGTCTGAGTCCCTGGTTAAAGTTTTTATTTGCTCAATGCTAGTACTTAGACCTCTGCAATTCCACTGGATGATAGACATTATCTTTTGTTATTATTTTTCTTTGTCTCATTTGTCTTTTGGGACTTTTCAGATGAAGCCATGTAAGGCCTGGAGATGGAAGGCTTTACTAGGCCACCACTCTTCTTTTCTTTCTTTCTAGGATCTTTATAAGAGTCAACCTTAGGATCATGAGCAGTAGGGCACTTACCTGACTTAGATGAAGGTGGGGATGATGGGGACCTTTTCCTCTTTGGAAGATCTTGTTTTCCAATATCCATCAAATCAGGTAGAGATTCTGCCTGAGACAATACATTTAAGGTGGTAGAAACCACGAATACCAAGGGCTGACTGAATGACAAAATCCACCCTCAGCCTTCCCAATGGCACTCTGAGAAGAATCTTCTCCATGATCAAGAGTTTTCTGTGGAGTTCTTCTTCCTACAGATGGCAGCTGGAGAACTGTAATGTCATTTGGCCATGATATAGTTCCCAGGTGTTTATAGAATAGGTAAAAGTAGTGATCAAGTTCGTGCAGCATCAAAGATTACACGACAACTGGCTGGTCGGGGTGAAGATAAAGAATTGTCTTTTATACACCAACTACTGTATGTCTAAGTTCTTTAGGAGCTGGGCTTCCCAATCAACTTTCCAAAATCAATACCAGTTCTGGCAATGATCTTGAAGTGCCAAGGTCTTTGTTGCAATGTGATAAAAATGAAAAAGTTTTAAAAGTAATTTGTAATTTTCCAAAGTCCTTTAATTATGAAGATTGTTTCAGTGTTATCTAGAATCAGTCATTAAAGTTGGATAATATTGTAAAGGGTTATACAACTGGTGAGGGTACTGGACGTGAAACTTTGCCCCCATCCAGTTTGACAGCCATCACTTTTGACCTTTCATCCCAGGACTGAGAGAGGTGTTCAAGGAGGGAAGTTGGACTTGGGTTTGAGCAGGGTATGCGTAAGAGACCTGAGGACCAAGGTCACATCCACCTTCGGGGGCCTGAGATCCAGGGGTGGGCAAGACTGCTCAAAGCTCCTCAACTCCCAGGAAATGGAAACCTTTGAGAGACGCAACTGAGGCACTTCTCTTGGCGAAAGAAAACGAAGAAATCGATGATCTATGCTAGAGTTGTTCTGACCAGACAAAAGCAGAAGATAGCCCACTTGACCTAGTAGACAGCAGATAAGGACTTCTGGAGATATCCAGAGGTTTAGGCAGTTCCTCGCGAAAAGCCTTTTGATTGGAGGAGATGGTGGATAGCTTTCCCCCGTGAAGACCTAAGGACTCCACGACTTGGTGGTACCTTTGAAGGTGCGACCGACAGAGAATTATGGGCCACAAGGGTACTTCTCTTGTGACCTCAACCAGAAGAGCAAGCAGATCAGGATACCATTCGGCATGAGGTCATCTGGGAGCTACCAGGGTCATCCGGAGTCCTCACGTAATAAACACTTGATTAACTTCTTCTTTAGATTGCCCGGAGCTTCTCTCCGGACAGGGGCTTTTTGACGGTACGTCTAGCCCCTAACTTGATTAACGACTTGATCAGGCTAAACAGTGATTAGGCATAGACGTTCAGGTGATCCCATGGGTGTAGGAAGACATCTATAAACACCATCCATGGGTCCAGAATGGGGGAGAAAACATGGAAGGTGCCCTAACATATTTACAGTTAGGATTGTTTCTCACAGCAAGGGACCTAGCTAAAAACCTCAAACTCAACTCCTCTCTGCGAATGGAAAGGGGAGGTATGCCAGAATCAACATAGAGACTGTCAATGGGAGATGTTCTGTAAGCACCTGTGCAGATGCGAAGCCCAGCATTGTGAACAATATCAAGTTTTCCAAGTAAAGTCTTTGTAGCTGACCCATATATTTGGCATGCATAGTCTAACTTGCTCAGACACAAAGATGTATAAATTCTAAGCAAAGTTGTTCTATCAGCACCCCAATCAAAATGCGATATCACTTTCAGAATGTTCAGTGACTTCTTAACCCTGATAGATAGGTCATTTATATGGGGACCAAATGTCATTTTCTTGTCGAAAATGACTCCAAGAAACTTGACACTATCCTCATATGGCAAAATACAATCATTTAAGAAAAGGGTGGGGATCTCTTCCCTTTTACGAGTACGAGTAAAGCGAATGGCTTTGGTCTTCTGAGGAGAAAACATGAATCCGCGAGAATTTGCCCATGCGGAAGCAGCATTTATTGCAATTTGAAGATTTTGGCATGCTTGTAGTGCAGATGATCCACTACAATAAATTGCAAAGTCATCGACAAATAGTGATCCTTGTATGCCAGGAGGTATGTGACTAATGAGACTATTAATAGCAACAGCAAACAAGGTCACACTCAATACGCTGCCTTGGGGGACACCTTCTTCTTGCATGTAGGATGAAGATAGTTCTGACCCTACTCTCACTTTAATTGAGCGGTTTGATAAAAATTCTTCAATAAAAGAGAACATATGTCCTCCTATACCCCACAAGGCCAATTGCTTTAAAATACCACCCCTCCAGGTGGTGTCATATGCCTTTTCGAGGTCAAAAAAGACACCCACCACCTGGTTTTGGTTAGAAAAAGCATTTGAAATTTCCCTTGATAACATCAGCAAAGGGTCTAGAGTACTTCAGTTCTTCCTAAAACCAAACTGTCTGTTAGATAAAAGATTTTTTGATTCTAGATACCACACAAGTCTCTTGTTGATCATTCTCTCAAATAGTTTGCATATGCAACTGGTCAAGGATATGGGCCTATAACTAGATGGCAGTTCTGGGTCTTTACCAGACTTGTGGCCTGGAATTACAATTGAAGTATGCCAGGAATCAGGAGATGTATGGGAAGCCCATAGACCATTAAAGGTTTCTAATAAAAATTCCTTGGTATCCACTGGAAGATGTGATATCATTTCATACCGGATGCCATCCTCACCTGGGGCAGTTAAAGAAGAGCTGGAGATAGCATTTTGCATCTCCTCCATACTAAAAGGCAGGTTAAAAGCTTCAGTATTTGAAGAAGCAGGAGGAACAACAGATGTTGATGCTCTAATTTGTTGAAATGCTGGGGAATAGTTGTCAGCACTTGATACATGAGCAAAGTGCTTAGCAAGAACCTCTGCTACATCTTTGGGGTCAGATATATATCTATTATTTTCCCTTAATATTGGTAGAGGCTTAGGGACGAATTTACCTTGAAGTTTTCTAATCTTGTCCCATATTTCCTTTGAAGGAGTTTTGGTATTAATATTAGATATATATTTCTTCCAAGATGCTCTCTTTGCTTTTTTAAAAATTCTTTTTTGTTTGGCACAGGCTCTGAGATATGCTATTCTATCTGCTAAATAGTTTGTCCTCAAGTATCTTCTGAAGCAAGTTCGGGTCACTTTTCTTGCGTTGGCACATTCTTTACTCCACCAAGGAACTACAGAGCGATGAGGTAAACCGCATGTTTTAGGTATAAACTTGCTAGCATTATCATCAATAATATTTTCAAGATGTTGATAGGCATGCACTGGAGATGTAAATTCATCATATTCTTTATCAGTGTGTGAACAGTTTTCATAAGCTGCCCAGTCTGCCTCATCTATCTTCCATTTTGGTGGACACTGAGAAGGAAGATTATGGACATAATTTAACATAATTGGCCAATGGTCACTGCCATGTAGGTGTTCATTTACTGACCAAAGGTAGTCCAATCGAATGGATGAGGAACAGATTGACAAATCAAGGCTGATGTAGAGTTGTGGAATACATCATACCTAGTTGGAGAACCATCATTCAAAAGTATTACATCATTGTTGTCGATTAATTCTTCAACAAGATTACCCCATCTATCGCACACATTTCCACCCCATAAAGTATGCTTTGCATTAAAATCACCCATTAAAATAAAAGGGGCAGGAAGCTGATTGATCAAGTCTTGGAGGTCAGAAAGTCTAAGCCTTCTTGGATTACCAGCATGATCTAAGAGGAAAAGTTCCAAGGATGGTTCAATATATAGCGAGCATAAAGTAATTTTTTTCCCGATATGAGTTCTAACTGCACATGCCTGTAGTGGTGTATTGAGTGGGATTGTTTCAAATTTTACAGATTTGTGAATAATAAAACCTGTACCACCTTGAGCTCTTGCAGCTTGCAAAGGAGGGGATCTACAAAAATGATAATTGAGTCCAGGATTAAATGGTTTGTCACTGATCTTGGTTTCCTGTAGGCAAATTACCTTCGTGTCTGAGTCCCTGGTTAAAGTTTTTATTTGCTCAATGCTAGTACTTAGACCTCTGCAATTCCACTGGATGATAGATATTATCTTTTGTTATTATTTTTCTTTGTCTCATTTGTCTTTTGGGACTTTTCAGATGAAGCCATGTAAGGCCTGGAGATGGAAGGCTTTACTAGGCCACCACTCTTCTTTTCTTTCTTTCTAGGATCTTTATAAGAGTCAACCTTAGGATCATGAGCAGTAGGGCACTTACCTGACTTAGATGAAGGTGAGGATGATGGGGACCTTTTCCTCTTTGGAAGATCTTGTTTTCCAATATCCATCAAATCAGGTAGAGATTCTGCCTGAGACAATACATTTAAGGTGGTAGAAACCACGAATACCAAGGGCTGACTGAATGACAAAATCCACCCTCAGCCTTCCCAATGGCACTCTGAGAAGAATCTTCTCCATGATCAAGAGTTTTCTGTGGAGTTCTTCTTCCTACAGATGGCAGCTGGAGAACTGTAATGTCATTTGGCCATGATATAGTTCCCAGGTGTTTATAGAATTGGTAAAAGTAGTGATCAAGTTCGTGCAGCATCAAAGATTACACGACAACTGGCTGGTCGGGGTGAAGATAAAGAATTGTCTTTTATACACCAACTACTGTATGTCTAAGTTCTTTAGGAGCTGGGCTTCCCAATCAACTTTCCAAAATCAATACCAGTTCTGGCAATGATCTTGAAGTGCCAAGGTCTTTGTTGCAATGTGATAAAAATGAAAAAGTTTTAAAAGTAATTTGTAATTTTCCATGAGTCTTTACTCTTTCGACTGCTTAAGGTCTGCCTCACCACAGTGTGAGTGAGTCTTTGCAATTAAAGTCTATAAGAAATGATAGGGCGTTTTAGACATAGGTAGCGCAGGCTTCTTGACTGCGCACCAAAAAGCCTCTGAACTTTAGTCCTGTCTTGATAAAACTTCATCACTTAACCGGACAAAAAACTCTCCTCAACTCTTCACAAACCATATCCGAGAGAATAGTGATCTCGAAAGATTTAGGCCATGGATGAGAAGGACGTTTGTTTATGACCAAGAATCCTAGTTGCAAGGAGCATATGGCTTATCTATTTCTGAAGCCCATGTTCTTGCTAAAAGAGTGAACTTCACAGACTCTCAGCTGTTGCCAGACTTACTAAGAAAAAGTCTTCAAAGTCAGATCTTAAAAAAGAAGCAGTGTAAAGGCTCGAATCTGTCACTATCGCGGAATTTTAAAACAACCTCTAAATTCCCGGCTGGCGAATCTTGCTGACGCTTCTTAGTCATTTCAAACGATCTGAGAAGATCTGGAAGGTCGTTTCTTGATGGATCCAATTTCCTGCGTCTGAAGATAGCTTTCAGCATACTCCTGTACCCCTTGATGGTCGAGAAGAAAAAAATGTGCTTTCTTCTAAGGTCTCAGAAGAAATCGGCCACTTGTGTTTTAGAGTTACTAAACGAAGAGACTGATTTAGCTCTACACCACTCCCTAAAACCTCCTATTTGGGCTGCAAAACCTTGAGGTAAAAATCCTTTGTACAAGCGATAGCCTTAGCTGCCTCCTTCGAACAACCCTCTAGATCTTAGGGGTTTTCCGAAAGACTGAAGGCAGCCAGACCTAAAGCTTGATGGTTTAAAATAAGACTTTTGCGATCCTGACGCGGGGAAAGGGTCCGATGGCATGCGTCCAGCATGCATCCAGCATGGGCCCAGCATGAGTCCAGTATGGTTCCAGCATGCTGCGTATGCTCAACATGCCGAGAGGGAGAGTCAAGATCTATACCGCCTCCCGAAACACGTCCAGATCGGTTGCAAGGAACCGATATCGAAGCTAGGCTTGTTGAAAAGTAGCATCAACAACGTGAAGCTCATGCTGTGAGGTTAAGACCCGATCGCGTGTAACCAGCGAGTGCTCAACATACTTCAAGCCAAAAGCTTGACGCGAGGGAGCATTAGCTGCGCAGCCAGAGAGTCGCGAAGGAGAGACAACAATCTGTCTATACTGCTGTGAGAAAAAGACTTGACTGTATGCATCTAGCATGCGACCAGATTGCCGCATGCGTTTGCATTGCCGTAAGGTGTCAGCGTGCTGTATGCGATCACCTTGCCGTGAGGTTACAGCGCGTTGACTGCGTCCCGCCTGTTGCAAATCTACAACAACATGCCGCGAGGAGGCGACAGTATCGCATCCAGTCAGTGGTGCAAAGAAGCAACTGTTTGTCTATCATGATGCGGGGAAAAAACCTGACTGACCTTATCCAGCATATGTCCAGGCTGACACATGCATCTAGGTTGCAGTGGGATTTCAGATTGATCAGTTTGCCGAGAGCTGTCCGCGTGTAGCATGCGTCCGCATGAGCGGTAGTCGCGTGTCCCGCAGAACGCGAAGATGAGACAACTTGTTGAAAGGATCAACTTTGACTGTTAAGAGTCCAGCATACAACCAGACTGGCGTCTGCGTCTGTGACCGCGTGAGGGAGAGACCAGACTGGCGTCTGCGTGAGGGACAGACCAGACTGGCGTCTGCGTCTGCCGTGAGGTAGAGACCCGACTGGCGTCTGTGTCTGCCGTGAGGGAGAGACCAGACTGCCACATGCGTCCGCCCTAACGCTTGCCGTAACGCGAGCTGATCGCTGCGAGGGAGCGTTGCTGGGTATCGGAGAACTACGCTGTCTGATACTATCGGAAGACTGTTTTCTTGGTCTATAGCTGTCCTTAGATTCTTTTAGGTGAAATTTTTCCGCCCGAGAATCGTAAGCGTCAAAGAGATGAAATTGACCTCTTTGGCTCAGACATAACATACACTTGCGGGGCACCGTGTGTGCTAACTCAAGTGTTAGCGATCGCTGTGAGAGATCATCAACCGTAGTCCCGTGACCGACATGGGAAAGTCCTTATGACATTTCCAGCGCCCCCTTTTGCGCGACCTGAACGTACCTAATGCTGCGAGATACCATCCACAGTAGTTGCATGGCCCCCAGAGGAAAGTACTAGACATTCCCCCAATCTGGGGGAGGAGAAGAAGCGGGAACAGAAGTAAACTGAGCACCATTTCCCCCGATGAACTACGCGTCTTACGCGATTTTTGGTGCTGACACGTCGCCTTCTTCCGAAAAGAAAACCTCCGGCGGTCATCAGTTACTGCAGGATAGGTTATTAGGAGACATAAGACTCATGAAAGGTCTTGAACGTATTGGTCGGTGTCAACCAAGTCTAGGTTTTGCGTCCTTCAACGAGGACGAACGCTTTCTTCCCGGAAAGTGCGTAAGATTCCAGAGGAAGAGTTAGGTTTGTATGCGACTTGTCTGACTTCCGCCTCTCTTGTGGAAGAAAACACGCTTGATTGCTTCCAGCCTAAGCATCGCGACATGCCTGCTGCGAGGATAAGTCCTGTTCACTTGCATTCATGACGAATAACTTCCTAGTCTAGCAGAAAGGGAAAACGTAAAACGCCATCCTCGTCAGGGAACTGCGTCCTATTACGCAGAAATATGTCACAAGATCCGTGATGCCATAGCGATGATGAACTGATCGCTTCAAGACATTCAAATTTCGCTCTGCTTAAGAGATTACATCACATGATTGTGACGTCATAGTGTGTCAATCGAAGGCGAAGAAAATGCCTTTACTTCGCCATTCCAAAGCCGAGAGCGAACATCCTGGACTGAATCGACAGGATCTCTCAGTGGAACATACGTTTAGCGCACAAGGTCCACGATATAGCTTAGCCTTCCGACATTCCTTCTCCCAGGGGTTGGGAAGTAAGGAAGAGATGTCGGGCTAGGAGTGAGACGGACACGAACAAACAGATCCTCCAGTGCACTGAGTTATGTTTACGAGCCACTGAACATTTGCGTTTTTAACTATATTACATTAAATCATAAAATATCTGCCCGTTGTGGGAGATATACTCTTAGGCTCTATTCTCATAAAGGCCTTAATGCACTTCCTGCTGTTGCAGCTGCAGGCGCTGCTGCACCAACCTCTACAGATAGGTTCGTTATTCTGCATTGAGGACGTGTTATTGCACTGACCTATCAGCACCGTTTCTTTGCACTGTAACTCTTCTGAGAACGATTTAATGTTAATTTATTTATTTTCTTATTTCCTCACTGAGCCATCTCTCCCTATTGGAGCCCTTTGGCTTAAAGCATCTTGTTTTCTCAACTAGGTTGTAGCCTGGCTAGTGATAAAAATAAACAGAGACACCTTCAACGCACTTAGCGAAAAACTCTGAAGTCGGAACGAGGAGCCGCAAGTACAAAATAAAAGGGAAACTCTTCAGAAAAAAACTCTCATGAGTTTCTGAAAGTCACTCCCTTCCTCCGACAAGTCTCTATCCTCAGCCGCACTACCAACGGCAGGCTGATAACACTGCATAAACGGAGATAGTTGCTGTTTCATGTGTAACAGCAAAGACCAATTAGGATCAATCTTAGGCGACACGCATGCAGCATTTTCAAACACGAACCCTCCTTCTTCGTCGTTTCCATAGCGCTCCCCACTTTCGGGAGACGAACACCCTTCTGGTGGAAGCGGCGGCACCACGTCTGCGCTGCATGAATCGTAACACACGAAGAATGTTTCTAATTTTGTTTTCAGCTTCGCGCCTGATGTGTGTCATCGCTTAATGTTAGAAAACACTTTTACCTCACTTTACCTATAGCGAGGGTGAGCGTTCTGGGGATCGACAGAAAACGCTCGAGGGGACTTCTGTTCGGGTCTTACAAGACAGTAAACGCCAGGCTACGCCTCTCGATTCCTTTCGCTGCTCGACTTAACTTCTCCACTGGGTCCGGGAGCTTGAAAGAGATCTAAGGCTAGGATAACGACAGGTCCGACCAGAAGCACCCTCCACTGAATTGAATAAAATTCACTGCACTAATCTAGCACTAAAAATTTGCATTTTACTCTTTTGTAAAAATTATACTTTCATAATTGTTTAAACACGCTCTCCAACAAAATGATCCCCGTAGAGAGACTTACTATTCTGTCAAGGGTTTGAATGGGAATGCAAAAGTCACTGAATCGTATATAAATGCAACAAAATATTGAATATAAAATATCAACATATTACCCGAATAGCAATAGGAAAAGAATATATCTATATATCCAAACCAATCCTTATATTAAGGGGGTTCCAATAAAAGGCGAATTATCCCCCGTAACAATTGGAACGTCTACAATTATTATACGAAAAATTCTAGTATTCCAAAACCCAACAAGTAAACAACGATACACAGAATCGTGAGTCTATATCGATTGTCAAGAATACTACATCGTATAAACATTAACTGAACCGTAACTTTCTTTAATCTCTGACTAAAGAAAAATACTAAAAGGACCAATTAATTGCAAAAACATGTTCCTTTTATCTAGTACGATTCAAAACTAGAGTTTGTAAGAAGAATGTACTATTCATAAAAATCGATACAAGAGAAATTGTAATATCGTAACGATAAACTGAAAACTGCGTAGAATAAATAAACTGAACGCTAGTTAATCTTTGAAAACATATCGAAGATTATCCAAAGAAAACCTATTTAAAGGACAAAATTTTTCTTAAAATAACAAAATCCTTTAAATTATGACTTAATACTTCGTCAGAAAGTATTCACTTATCATTCTTTGTAAAAGGCAAGTCAGACTTTTAGCTTACGTCATAAGGCTGTGACGTCATCAATGGGCGAGATGTTTACATATAGCCATTATGCTTTTGTTAGCTTTAAAATAGGTTGAAAAATTTCTATTCCTACCTTTTAAGTTACAAACACATGATCACAGATCAAACAAACAAATAAGCGAATGCCAGAACCCGAAAATAGGAGTACATCACCAAAATACTGCTAAAATCCACGTTAATCACGAGTAAATTCCAATACTTGTTGCTCGCGAGAGCGGCAGAAAAGGTCTAAATTGGTTGGAATAGTTCGGCCTGTCTACCGCCAGGGCGCTAGTGTACACCTGGCATATCTGCGATTGCCACGAGTTCTGAATTTCTTCCGGAGCGTCCAAGACTATAGCCATTCTTATATAACCAGCGGGTAAGTTTTATGTTTAAAAGCCCGAATTATTGTTATAGTAGGTTGGCCAGGGCATCAGCCACCCAATGAGATACTACCGCTAGAGAGTTATGGGGTCCTATGACTGGCGAGACAGTACTACATTGGATCCTTCTCTCTGGTTATGGTTCACTTTCCTTTTGCCTATACATACACCAAATAGTCTGGCCTATTCTTTACAGATTCTCCTCTGTCCTCATATACCTGACAACACTGAGATTACCAAACAATTCTCCTTCACCTAAGAGGTTAATTACTGCACTATAATTGTTCAGTTGCTGCTTTTCTCTTGGTAAGAATAGAAGAGACTCTTCAGCTATGGTAAGCAGCTCTTCTAGGGGAAGGACACACACAAATCAAACCATTCTTCTCTAATCTTGAATAGTGCCATAGGCCCTGTACTATGGTCTTCCACTGTTTTGGGTTTGAGTTCTCTTGCTTGAGGGTACACTAGGGCACAGTTCTATCTTATTTCGCTTCCTCTTGTTTTGTTAAGTTTTTATAGTTTATATAGAAAATATTTATTTTAATGTTGATGTTCTTAAAATATCTTATTTTTCCTTATTTCCTTTCCTCACTAGGCTATTTTCTCTGTTGAGGCCCCTGGGCTTATAGCATCCTGCTTTTCCAACTAGGGTTGTAACTTAGCAAATAATAATAATGATAAATAATAATACAGAACATCTCTAAATGGACAAAGAAACCTGTTTTTTGCTAAAATGCTTTCATCCATTTTCAGAGAAGGTACAGTATATGAAAAAAATAAATTCTGTGCTTTAAAATATTTCTTAGCTCTGAAGGAAGAGAAAAGGAACAAAATCATCTTGTATTCACCGAAGGTTTCTTTGACTCATTTGAAGCCTACTGATGTGTTTAGCTGACGCTAACGCAAACAGAAAAACGGATTTTGAGCGAAACGAAAAATCTATTTTTGGGCGAGATAGCCATGACGTCCTGATGGAAGGTTCCTTCAGTAGCTTCCTAAGGGTATATTTGACTACAGTAGATATTCACAGAGAATTAAACTAAAGGTTTCACAGAATTCTAACTTCTGGCGCGAGTACCCATAAGGTTTCCCTTTTGGATATCGTATATCAACAGGGGACGTATGCATTGACACGCCACATGGCTATCTGCACCCCACATAGCGTTTACGCTCCGAGGGGGTAGAGTGGCAATTATGGGAGGAGCCGTTCTAAAACTCTCCTCCTACGCTACTGTTATGGTACCTAGCGATGTAAACAAACGGCCGCCATATTGGCCAACGTCACATCCGCCCGCGCCAACTCCATTCCACCCGGCGTATCCGCCAGCCTCCAAGATACAATAAGAAAGGGAGGGGCTTGACAGGTCAGAATAGAGTGTTTTGGGAGGGTCCATCAGGACGACATGGCTATCTCACCCAAAAACAGATTTTTCGCTTCGCTCAAAATCCGTTGTTTGGAAGTGTACCAGAGAATTAGTGTATCGTGGGTGTTTTCCCCAAATAATAGTGCCTTTGACTTCCAAATAATATTCCTTTGGTCTGATGACCATAGAGACCGTGACATCTCCATTACATGTCACTCCCAATGGCATAAGCTATGCCATGGCTTCCTGCCCCCCTGGCAGGGAAGTCCTAATTGGATGTAGGAAGATCTTGAAGTCACCTGTGGGAGAGGACTCAGCCTTGGACGAGGGACTTGTCGGTCTCATAGACATGTCCTGAGAGATAAGTACTTTTTGTGGGAACAAAAATATCACATTTCTTAGGTGAGAATCTCCACCAGGAGCAGTATAATGAGATGAATTATAATGCTGATAAAATTAGGATAATCAAAACACTAAAACAGTAGTATATTTGGATATAGTAGGGCGAAATGAGACGCATTTGATAGCGAAATATCAATTTATTTGGGAGAATTTCGCAATAAAAATAAAATAAGATGACAACTTATTTAACATAAAATTATTTGGATACAGAGATAGGCTGGAGATTGTCGAAGACGAAGGTGTGAAATCTGAAAAGAAAATCTTGCCACAGCACACATAAGTTCCGGTGGAACTGGAAAGTCTTTGACATCTGAAATACACTTCATGTCCGATAAACATGTGGCACACGTGTACCAGTCTATATCACTTCACCATAAGGAGGAACAGTCTCTATTGACACTGAGTGGCACTTAAAACACTATGTATCGCACAAGGGTCAACACAGGCACCCGTTGAGTTAGAGTCCCGAATAACTCACTGTCCTTCGCAGCGTTAAGCAGCAGGTTTTAGTACACTACCTGCGGCTACTACAAACCTTTTGAGTTCTTGCACCTGCTTCGCATAGTGTTTGAAGAACACTTTCGAAGATTTCCAGCCTGTGAAGGACCGGAGGCTCTCGAAATCCATGCTCTGGAAAAAATTAAGGGAAGAGGCGACTTTCCTAGGATCATGACCAGCGGTTGTACTGTCAGGATCCGCTCTGCGAATAAAATAGGTGATCTTCGCCCGTAATCGTTTGAGTGACAAATCACTTCCCGACGTTTCGCCTTTAAAGAGTTGTCCTATGCCAAAGTCTGAAGTTCTACGAAGATAGACCTTACGGCTCTCTACTAGGCATAGAGAGACATCTTCCTTCAGAGGGCAGATTCTCCAAGGGCCCCACCTCTTCGTTGGGAGCTCATTCTTTGCCAGAAACGTTGGGTTAGGGAAGAGGGTAAGTCCCCTGTGTCGGCGAACTGTATCTGGCCCTCCTCTCTAGATAAGGCCACTATCTCACTTACCCGCGCCCCCGAAGCGAGAGCGAAAAGGAAAATCCATTTTTGGGTCAGGTCTTTCAGAGGGCAAGATTCATTGTCCAGGCTAGAGGCAAATTGAAGCACCTTGTCGAGAGACCAGGAGATAGGTCTCGATGGGGGTGCGGGACGGAGTCTAGCACATGCTTTCGAAATTTTGTTAAAGATTTCGTTCGGACAGATCAACCTGGAAGGCATAGAGTAATGGTCTTGTCAAGGCCGATTTACAAGTGGAAATCGTGTTGGCTGCTAGGCCTTGTCCATGAAGGTGAATGAAGAAGGACATACACAAATCCGTGGAGATTTCCGAAGTATTCTTCGCCTTGACAAAGGACACCCACTTCTTCCACGAAGACTAGTATTGCCTTCTGGTAGACTTTGTTTTGTATTCCTCTAGGAAGTCTAAGCACTTCTTCGATATTCCAAATCTTTTCTTCACAGCTAATGAGAGAAAATCATGAGATGAAGGTCTCGGGTTTTCCTTAATGAAGCGAAGACAGTCGACTTCTGGACCTGCTGGGAGAGAACTGGGTCCAGCAGGGGGATTAGCTTGGGCTTCAGTTCCAGGATGAAGGGGAACCAATTGCTCCTCGGCCATTTGGGAGCCACCAGGGTTGCCATTCCCTTGAATGTTCTCAATTTGGTGAGGACTTTCAGCAGAAGGTTGGTTGGAGGGAACAGGTAAATCTTGATCCACCTGTTCCAGTCCAGGGACATGGCGTCCACCGCTTCCGCCTTGGAGTCCTCGTATGGGGCAACATAATGAGGAAGTTGGTTGTTGTCGCTCGTCGCGAAGAGGTCGATTTGCAGTTCCGGGACCTGATGGGAGATGAAGGAGAATGATCTTGCGTCTAGGGACCATTCCGACTCTATCGGGCTTGTCCATGATAGAGCGTCCGCCGTCACGTTGCGGAATCCTTGTAAGTGAACTGCCGAGAGGTGCTATCTCTTCCTGTCCGCAAGGCGGAAGATGGGTAATAGCACACGGTCGAGATGGGGCGATCGTGAGCCCTGACGGTTGAGACATCTGACCACCACGGCGCTGTCCAGGGTGAGGCGGATGTGGATCGAGGGACGAGGGGACAGTTTCTTCAAGGTGAGAAGAACCGCCATGGCCTCCAAGATGTTGATGTGGAACTTCTTGAACAGGGGAGACCATGTTCCTTGCACTTGACGTTGGTGGGAGCAACCCCCCCCCCACCCTTCCAGTGAGGCATCCGTGTGGATGGTGATCGACGGAGGCGGTGGTTGGAGAGGAACGGATCTTCTTAGGTTCTTTGTCTCCGACCAGGGTTTTAGGAGTGAACGAAGCCTGGTTGGTAGGGGTCTCTTAAGATCTCTTCGAGCGATGGATGCGTTTCGTCTCCAGACTCCCGATGCATCCTTTAGCTGTGCTTTTAGCACTGGGTCTGTCACTGAGGCGAACTGTAGGGAGCCGAGTACTCATTCCTGTTGTCGTCTTGAGATCCATTTGGATTTTGGAAGTCTCTTGACAGATCCCGCTATTTCCTTCCTTTTCTTCAGAGGGAGGGAAAGACAGTGTGACTGAAGATCCCAGTGGATTCCCAACCATTGAAACTTCTGAGCTGGAGACAGTCGAGACTTTTTGGTGTTGATTTTGAAACCCAGATGTTCCAGGAACTGGGTCACCTTTTTGCAGGCACGCAAGCATTCTTCTGGCGATGTCGCCCAGATCAGCCAATCGTCCAGGTAGGCCATCACCTGGACGTCTTGAAGACGTAGCTGTTGGACGATCGTGTCTGCGAGCTTCGTGAAGATTTTTGGGGCCACGTTGAGGCCGAAGGGCATGGCCCTGAAGGCATATTGTCTTTTTTGAAGCCTGAATCCTAGGTAGGAGGAAGCTTGATGATTCATTGGAACGTGCCAGTAGGCATCCGCCAGGTCTATGGAGACCGTGTAAGCCTTGTGAGGCAGTAGGGCCCTTATATGTTGAAGGGTCAGCATCTTGAACTTGTTGTTCACAATGAACTTGTTGAGAGGGGTAAGTCCAGAATGACTCTGAGTTTGTCTGAGTCCTTCTTGGGAATGCAGAATAGCCTTCCCTGGAACCTGATGGACTTTACTCTCTTTATCACCTTCTTGTCCAAGAGTTCTCAAACATATTCTTCCAGAATGGGGATTGATCATTGGAAGAAATGATGAGAGACTGGTGGTGATATCCAGCTCCAGCCCAGTCCTTTCTTGACGATGCTGTGGGCCCAAGGATCGAAGGTCCAGTGATCCTGAAAATGGCGGAGTCTTCCTCCCACCGGAAGCTCTTCATTGCTTCTGGTTTCCAGAGGGCTTACCACCTCGGCCGCCTGCTCCTCTTCCTCCTCTCCCTCTGGAAGGATGTCGAGAGGAGTCTCTGCCGGAGCCTCTACCCTTGGGGTGAAAGGTAGTGGTCTGCTTTTCGTAGGCTGGGGTGAAAACTGGTGATTGGGACACCACCGGCTGAGGGACCAACTGAAAAGTCTGTTGTGGCTGAGCTACTAATTGAGGAGTAGCGGGAGCCGGAAACTGGCGTTTAGCTTGACGCTGTTGGGGGCGTGACTTGTTGGGTTTCTTCTTAGGCTGGGGGCCCTCATCCTGAGAAGACTTCCTTTTGCGCGACAAGCCCCACTTATTGAGAAGGTTCCTATTCTCAGTGGAGGCTCTGTCCACAATCTCTTTCACCAGCTCCACGGGAAAGAGATACTTGCCCCAGATGTTCGAGGAGAACAGTTTCCAGGGTTCGTGTCTAATTGTTGCGCCCGCAGACATGAACTCTCTACATACCCTCCGAGCCTTGATGAAACTATATAGGTCCTTCAACAAGGTGGCGAAGTGGGTTTTCGCGAGGACCATGTAGACGGTAGGGACCCGAGTATCGGAGGACATTGTCTCAAGGACAACCTGATGAGACAGAGAGGCAGCCAGTCTTTCTTTTGTGTCCAATTCCCGATGGAGGAGGTAATCCGTGAGCTTGGGAAGGTCCTCGTTGAACTGACGTCCGGCGACGTCAGGTTCCAGCTTCCCAACTGAGAAAGTTAGCTAAATGTCCTTCCAGCTCTTATTGTCCGGGGGTAGGGCGAGGGAGAGAGGCCTACATTCCTCCAATGTAGGGCAAGGTTTGTTCTCCTCCACTGCCTTTAACACAGCGGCCAAGGCCTTTTCAGCAAAAGGGAAGACCCTGGTGGGGGAAGCAAGAAATGACGGGTGTTTTTTGCTTAGGGCTGGCAGCTTGGAATTGGTGTAGCCCCTGTTCTTGAGGCTGTTAGCCAACAGAGCCTGGGCCTTGGAGTGCTCTAGCACGATTACCTCCTTTGGTTCGGTCTCCTCCTTGGAGGATGGCTCAGACTTCAGACGGACGAAGCAGTCCGGGTAGGCCTCAAAGCTAGGGAAGAATTCCACCTCTTCAAGGGGAACGGCACCTAGCTTAGCGTTAATCACGATACGTCCAGTGGTGATAGGCATAAATTTCGCATGCCACCAGGGGTTCGTCACCGAGCACTCGGGGAGATCCTAGACGGAGATCTCCTTGGGCGCCTTTTTCAAGCCCAGTATCTCCTTCCTGATGTTGTCGTGCCCCTGGCGGAGCTTTTCAAGACCTGGAGGGTATCCTGGGAACCTGATGGGGTGGGTACTGGGGTGGTCAATGTAGAAGGAATTGGCTCCGAAGTCACAACGGAAGCCACAGAGGGTGTACGGGCAATCTCGCCCTCAGAATCCAGGAACTCCACAAGGTCCTCTTCTTCCTCCTGACCCCCTTCCATGAGGGTCCTCTCGGTGTCTTCGGAGACCTCCGACATCCTCTCCACCTCGTCGATGTGACAGTGTCGGAGGGCGGTCGAAACGTCCAGCTCGACCGTTAGTTGGACGCACAGGATCTCGTCCTTGGGGATGACGGCATCCGCGGATGCTTTGGGGAAGAGCATGGCTCTCATCCTCTCGCTTGGGAGATAGGGCCCCGTGGCGTTCTTTTTAAAACCACGCACCCACTTGTGCAGGGTCTCACGGGCCTTGTCCCTAACCTCCGTAGACGGAGGGTTGTCGAACGCCTCATCCAGCAGTTTCTTGCAGACGGTGCAGACCTGCGGGTCCCAATAGCGGAGATCCCCTTTTAAGGTGGAACAGCCGGCGTGGGATCGGCATGCCCGGTGATCATGAAAATCCGGGCGACGAACGCTGCAGAAGGCGCTCTCACACTTCACAAGCTCCTCCTGTAAAAGAAAGAGGCTATGAGTACATGAAGTCAATACACAAGTGACTTAAATTAATCTTAGATTAGGACTAAGTTTAATTATTCATAATATAAGATTCCATGTATGAACTTAGGATACAAAGCTAGAAAGGAAGGTAGGGAAGACACATACTTGTGTATCCCGTCCAGTCCATTGCCGTGACCTCTCAGCGTAACTAATTCCAGAGGGCTGAGATGCCCTGGGAGGAAGAGGAACACCCATGGGGGATGAGGGGATGAGCCAAGCTTAGTCTTCCTACAGAGAATTAGGAACGATGGGAGGGAAAAACCGAGTTCATTCAGTTAATTGAGAAGGAGGAGTATGCGAAACCTTTTTCTATAGGATAGGTCCCGGCAAACAACTGCACATGGATGCACAGAATATGCTGGAAGATTATTTACTGTACAACTATACGCAATAGTTTTCAGTTTAGGGTATCACAAAACCATAAGAGTACTGGCTATTATCCCTAGCTGTACAATAATCCCTGCCGGCCAGAAGTAAGGAGTGATTGTCCACTATAATGTACCTGAGTGTCGCCGGCATGCCGGGGGACCGACCGGCGCCGGCAGATCTCCATCAGGGAGGAACCCTTTCAAGCCAGCAGTCTAAGTGGCAAGGAGAAAGGGTGAAGCTATAAAGTGATGGCAGAGTGCCGGCGTGCCGGCGGCTCCGACAGCCGGCAGGCAACCGGCAGCGGTATAGCAACAAGGATACTGACAAGACAATGGGACTGGTAGTGGATGGGCGCCGGCGAGCCGGCAGCAAGTTGGCAGCGATATACCGACACTGTCTGCATTCAGTGAGACAGGTAGGAAGTCGGAGTTACTGCCGGCAGGTTCCGGGAGAGGGGGGGGGGGGGGGCGGCAGTGGAACAGCACTGACAGAGAGAGAGATTAAGATAGGAGGGGGGAAGGGGGAAAGGGTAACTCGGTACCCAAACTCTTCCGCCTCCGGAAGGCTAGTTGCCGGCGGCGTCTAGGTTGCCGGTGGCAGCCCAAGGGAGGGCCGAGGAACACTCAAGAGGGGGAGGTCCTCCGCCGGGAGACCGACCAGCTACGGCAACCCCATAGGTCAACGATGGGACCGGGCCAGGCCTACAGGTCGCCGGCACACGGCGGGATGTAGGCCGACGGACAGGGGTGTGATGGTAGGCCAACACAAAGGGATAGAGTGGGGAGGGGGAGAGGGTTCTAAGAGGAAGGGGGTGCAGGAGGGGCCGAAGTCCCCTATTGCATACCCCATGGAAGGGGATTCTGATCAGGGCTAGCCTGTCTAGGCTCGAAGAGTCCATTCTCCAGCCTAGGGTAGGATAGCCCAGAGTAGGTACAGCACTGGTGTCCTGTCCTAAACTATAATGAAGCAGAATCCCCATGGGCTGCCTAACCTAGGCTAGGAGAACCTGTCTCCTAGGCCAGGGAAGGCAAGGGGAGGACAAGTCGTAGGCCACAAGGAGGAGGAGTCGTAACCCAACCAAGTGTGGACTAGGGGGCAGGGCTAAACCCTCCCCCTTCATTCTCCAAAGGACCAGAAGGGGAGTACATTCCCCTAAAGGAGGGATGGAGGCGAACGACTGATACTCTGAGGGTCTGTCCCAAACTCAAAGCGCACATCTATGGCCAGGAGAAGGGGCAGAAGGGTCCTAGCCTAACCTAAACGACAGTATCAAGGATAGGGAGGCTAGGGTGTAGCCTAGGCTACCTCAGAGGGAGGGGATACCTAGGTAGGTAACCTAGAGGGGATTGAGGAAGCATATAAAAGCCCTAGCATAGGTTAGGTGCTAGGGAGACCCCTATAAACTTCCCCGAAGGCGGAAAATCATGAATGCACTCACTGAATCTTGTATGTATAATGCCTGAATCTTCATTTCACTCATAACACTAGGAACACTATCATATCATGCAAAAAGTAATCATGAACACTTAGGCATCTTGCCTAGGGGCTAGGCCAGCAGGCTAGCTTAGGGTTCGGCTAACATGATCGCTGAAGGCGAATACTAACAGCATAATATAACTAATTCCTAGCAATGAAGACTAACTAATTTAATAATTAGTTAAGGGACCGGGAATGTTGCTCTGGCTAACTAAATAAAGCATGCGAAGCGAGCAACAGCGTCTCAACATGATGCCTCCGGTGAAGGCACAGCTCCGCCACAAAACACAAGATTTAAGGAAAATTAATCGTTACTTTAAGGCTGGAGCTTATTTAAACAATACAAGAATATGGTACTCAACTTTCCAGAAGAAGGCGAGGCCGAAGAATGCGACATGATGAAGAAATTAGGCAAAAACTGGGAAAACACAACTTCCTAGGATGCGCTACTAGAGTGGAAAGGAGTTGGCGCGGGCAGATGGGACGTCGCCCAATATGGCGGCCGTTTGTTTACATCGCTAGGTACCATAACAGTAGCGTAGGAGGAGTGTCTTAGAACGGCTCCTCCCATAATTGCCACTCTACCCCCTCGGAGTGTAAACGCTATGTGGGGTGCAGATAGCCATGTGGCGTGTCAATGCATACGTCCCCTGTTGATATACGATATCCAAAAGGGAAACCTTATGGGTACTCGCGCCAGAAGTTAGAATTCTGTGAAACCTTTAGTCTAATTCTCTGGGAATATCTACTGTAGTCAAATATACCCTTAGGAAGCTACTGAAGGAACCTTCCATCAGCACGTCATGGCTTGAACCCAAAAAAGGTTTTTTGAATGAGATCTTTGAGAGACATTTCAACTGTTCAAAATTCTGATTTTTAAAAACCATATCCATATTCCAGAAAACTGACATTACTACTGGAGACATATCAATACTCAAAAATTTAATAAATTTCCTATAATACGTGAAAGGGGCATATCTAATCCTCGATACTTAAGCACAGAATTAAGCTTGGGTCTACAGTAAATCCCTTAATGGTTGAAATTAAACGGTTCTTAGGAGTGCTTGTCATTCTAAGACTGCTGCCTGCATTTTGAGGACAATGATGCGCAGATGACTTTGTTATTCAGTCCAAACACACGAGATGGCCAGGTGGCCTAGGTGTGCTTCCCTCTCCTCCTTCAATGCATATGAAAATAGTTCCATGTTCGGATGGGGAGAGTCGAGTGGAATTTCCCTGGTGAAGTTGTCCTCATCGAACCACAAGGCCAGAACATCAGTTATGTATAGAAATAATAAATTTTTATTATAAAATTGTTTATTTCTATGAAGCTTCCCTGATGTTCATATGGCTGACTCCCACACACTACTGGAGGGGGGGGGGGAGACATCAGTGAAGGAAAGAGATAGGATAAAATTTAAATGAAATTCCAGACTGTAGCTTGTCTTTAAATGTTATTTCTTGATATAAATGATACATTTGATTATGTCAAATTAATTACTAAAATAAAACCCCATATCCTCTTAGATAAGGGAGTTAAAAATCAACTGAACTTTAAATAAACTAGGCCATGGCTCTCCAACCACTATGGGGCTGAAAGCCCAGTAATCTTCCTAAGTAAACCACTGTTCTTTAAGATAATGTTTATCGAAAACCGACTCGGTACACCATTGAGTTACTGCTAAAACCCTTTCCAAAGAAATGTTTCTACAAATTTTAATGGAAGTAGTTATCTTACTCATATCAAGTACCTTCACTTTCAAGTGTGTTTTTTTTTTTTTATTTTACATTTGTATCAGTCTTTGGGAGTTATTGTGATCAAAATTATGAACAATACAGTATTGTATTTTGGTCATAAGAAGATTGGGGACCCTAATCCCCCCCCAAAAAAATAAAGCAAATTAGGGATGCTACCTCTAAAAACCTGAATAATTATTATAGTAGGTTGGCCAGGGCACCAGCCACCCATTGAGATACTACTGCTAGAGAGTTATGGGGTCCTATGACTGGCGAGACAGTACTACATTGGATCCTTCTCTCTGGTTATGGTTCACTTTCCTTTTGCCTACACATACACCGAATAGTCTGGCCTATTCTTTACAGATGCTTCTCTGTCCTCATATACCTGACAACACTGAGATTACCAAACAATTCTCCTTCACCTAAGAGGTTAATTACTGCACTATAATTGTTCAGTTGCTGCTTTCCTCTTGGTAAGAGTAGAAGAGACTCTTCAGCTATGGTAAGCAGCTCTTCTAGGGGAAGGACACTCGAAAATCAAACCATTGTTCTCTAGTCTTGAATAGTGCCATAGGCCCTGTACCATGGTCTTCCACTGTTTTGGCTTTGAGTTCTCTTGCTTGAGAGTACACTAGGGCACAGTTCTATCTTATTTCGCTTCCTCTTGTTTTGTTAAGTTTTTATAGTTTATATAGAAAATATTTATTTTAATGTTGATAATGTTCTTAAAATATCTTATTTTTCCTTATTTCCTTTCCTCACTAGGTTATTTTCTCTGTTGAGGCCCCTGGGCTTATAGCATCCTGCTTTTCCAACTAGGTTTGTAACTTAGCAAATAATAATAATGATAAATAATAATACTGAACATCTCTAAGTGGACAAAGAAACCTATTTTTTGCTAAAATCCTTTCATCCATTTTCAGAGAAGGTACAGTATATGAAAAAAATAAATTCTGTGCTTTAAAATATTATTTCTTAGCTCTGAAGGAAGAGAAAAGGAGCAAAATCATCTTGTATTCACCGAAGGTTTCTTTGACTCTTTTGAAACCTACTGATGTGTTTAGATGACACTAGCGCAAACAGAAAAAGGGGTTTTGAATGAGATCTTTGAGAGACATTTCAACCGTTCAAAATTCTGATTTTTAAAAACCATATCCATATTCCAGAAAACTGACATTACTAATGGAGACATATCAATACTCAACAATTTAATACATTTCCTATAATACGTGAAAGGGGCATATCTAATCCTCGATACTTAAGCACAGAATTAAGCTTGGATCTACAGTAAATCCCTTAATGGTTGAAATTAAACGGTTCTTATCATAAAAAATATCCAAGCTAGATCTAGTCACTGACATACTCTCAGCTCTACACCATTTTAAAATAAACATTCACTTATCTTTGATAGGGAATATTGGTAGATTGTCTTTTAGAACATATAATAGATTTTCTAGATGGTTTCAGAAAACCTATCTTTCTGAGGATACACTGTACAGTCTCCATGCAGTTAGATATAGAACAGATGGGTGCGGATGGATCACCTTTGGGAAAGGTTGTTTGCGCACATTGTATTTCTATGGCAACCTTCTTAGACACTTCGACAACAGGTGCCACAGATCTGTGAACTATTACTTCTGTTCGCAGAAATCTAGAACTTGATTACCACATGCCGAATAATGGGAAACGTTGGTAATGATAAGAAGTAAAGAGGACCTATTTTGCGAAAAATGTACTACAATATTTAGACTAACATCTTAGCACTTAATGGATAAGAAGATATTGGTGATACATTAACGAAATGAGATAAAAGACTCCAGATTTTAATCCTCGCAAATTCTGGGTGTCTAAAAGATTGCCTAAAAATAATAACTTTGAAACGAATCTAACCTTCTCTGCTTAAATACAGCATTCTTAAACACTATACTTATCTGCAACAGAGTGTATTTAAAAACATTTCAGAGCTTATTACCACAAAACAACAATTGATAAATTGGGAGGTATTCATAAAAATGACGGATATCCTTGTAAGCATAAGGTAATCATTATGAATATGGAAAGAAAGATTTGCTTATACTTCTACCTTTTGCTTCAGAGAATGTGGTAATCATTATGAATATGGAAAGAAAGATTTGCTTATACTTCTACCTTTTGCTTCAGAGAATTACCTTGTACTTCTACCTTTTACTTGCTAGGATATCCTTCAAGCAGAAGTAAAAGGTTGACTCGTGTTTCGGGAGCGCTTAGTTACATGTTGGAACTTGTAAGATTCCATTTGTGCTGTCAAGATAAGAAAGAGTTTAGTATTTATAATACATATTTAATGCCCTGTTTTTACTTGTATTTAATTAAGTTTACGGATCAGAAAGAACACAGACGCTGCCGCGCCTTCCCCAAAGCCTCGCTGGCGACATCTATCCCCCACCCCTTGCATTAGAAGTTCTTTGACCTCTTTTTAGCTCCCACACCCCTTGCATTAGAAGTTCTTTGACCTCTTTTTAGCTCCCACACCCCTTGCATTGGAAGTTCTTTGACCTCTTTTTAGCTTCCCCACCCCTTGCATTAGAAGTTCTTTGACCTCTTTTTAGCTCCCACACCCCTTACATTAGAAGTTCTTTGACCTCTTTTTAGCTCCCACACCCCTTGCATTAGAAGTTCTTTGACCTCTTTTTAGCTCCCACACCCCTTGCATTAAAAGTTCTTTGACCTCTTTTTAGCTTCCCCACCCCTTGCATTAGAAGTTCTTTGACCTCTTTTTAGCTCCCACACCCCTTACATTAGAAGTTCTTTGACCTCTTTTTAGCTCCCACACCCCTTGCATTATAAGTTCTTTGGCCTCTTTTTAGCTCCCACACCCCTTGCATTAAAAGTTCTTTGACCTCTTTTTAGCTTCCCCACCCCTTGCATTAGAAGTTCTTTGACCTCTTTTTAGCTCCCACACCCCTTGCATTAGAAGTTCTTTGACCTCTTTTTAGCTCCCACACCCCTTGCATTAGAAGTTCTTTGACCTCTTTTTAGCTCCCACACCTCTAGCATTAGAAGTTCTTTGACCTCTTTTTAGATCCCACACCTCTAGCATTAGAAGTTCTTCGACCTCTTTTTAGCTCCCACACCTCTAGCATTAGAAGTTCTTTGACCTCTTTTTAGCTCCCACACCTTTAGCATTAGAAGTTCTTTGACTTCTTTTTAGCTCCCACACCTCTACCATTAGAAGTTCTTTGACCTCTTTTTAGCTCCCACACCTCAAGCATTAGAAGTTCTTTGACCTCTTTTTAACTCCCCCACCCCTTGCATTAGAAGTTCTTTGACCTCTTTTTAGCTCCCCCACCCTTTGCATTAGAAGTTCTTTGACCTCTTTTTAGCTCCCCCACCCCTTGCATTAGAAGTTCTTTGACCTCTTTTTAGCTCCCAAACCCCTTGCATTAGAAGTTCTTTGACCTCTTTTTAGCCCCCCATCCCTTGCATTATAAGTTCTTTGACCTCTTTTTAGCTCCCCCACCCCTTGCATTAGAAGTTCTTTGACCTCTTTTTAGTTCGCACACCCCTTGCATTAGAAGTTCTTTGACCTCTTTTTAACTCCCACACCCCATGCATTAGAAGTTCTTTGACCTCTTTTTAGCTCCCCCACCCCTTGGATTAGAAGTTCTTTGACCTCTTTTTAGCTCCCCCACCCCTTGCGTTAGAAGTTCTTTGACCTCTTTTTAGCTCCCACACCCCTTGCATTAGAAGTTCTTTGACCTCTTTTTAGCTCCCACACCTCTAGCATTAGAAGTTCTTTGACCTCTTTTTAGCTCCCAAACCTCTAGCATTAGAAGTTCTTCGACCTCTTTTTAGCTCCCACACCTCTAGCATTAGAAGTTCTTTGACCTCTTTTAAGCTCCCACACCTCTAGCATTAGAAGTTCTTTGACTTCTTTTTAGCTCCCACACCTCTAGCATTAGAAGTTATTTGACCTCTTTTAAGCCCCCACACCTCTAGCATTAGAAGTTCTTTGACCTCTTTTAACTCCCACGCCTCTAGCATTAGATGTTCTTTGTCTTCTTTTTAGCTCCCACACCTCTAGCATTAGATGTTCTTTGTCTTCTTTTTAGCTCCCACACCTCTAGCATTAGAAGTTCTTTGACCTCCTTTTAGCTCCCACACCTCTAGCATTAGAAGTTCTTTGACCTCTTTTCAGCTCCCTTACCTCAAGCATTAGAAGTTCTTTGACCTCTCTTTATAGCTCCCACACCTCTAACATTAGAAGTTCTTTGACCTCTCTCTTTAGCTCTCAGACTTCTAGCATTAGAAGTTCTTTGACATATATTTCTAGGTTCCATACTTTTAGCATTAGAGGATCTTCTATCTATATTTTGAGGCGCCTTACTTCTAGCATTAGAGGCTCTCTATTTTTAGGTGTCTTACCTCTGGCATTAAAGGCTCCTCTTCGCTGTTCTCTCCTGTCTTCTACTTTTCAAGATCTTCTTTCATTAGATTATCTGTTTCTTTCGAGATTTCATTGTCTCTTTTCCTTAGTTCGTCAGTGTCCTTCTAGATTTCAAAAGAGATTTCAGTGCCACGAGTCCTCACTTCGTCAGATTCCTCAGGGAAATCGAAGGCATTTATTCTTTACCTATCTGGGCAATGAGTAAAGAGATGAATACTATCGATTTCTCCGCATACACTATCATGCCAAAGTAAACGACGAGCAACATGATATATTTACCAATGTCGTCTGGATATGTCCTTACTTCAATGGCGAATTTTAGTCAATCCTGATGAAGAACTACACGTCACTCACCGTTCAGTTGAACCATTCTGCCTCCATCCTCATTCCCCGCAATCCGCTTTTGCACCGATACAAAGCCTCGTACTTTTTCCAATTGTCTCCTTTAATAAGACATCATCGCAAAAGCCCAAGCAAAGGACCCTTCAAGGCGCATACATTATGATCTTCAAAGCTCAGCTGCCAACAGAAGATCCCGTGTCTTTCTATAGGTCGGGCGATATAAAACGAACGATCGGCAACTTCAGCAGTAACCAAAACCATCTGTAGTTGATGGTGTTCCGAAGACGTAACACATAATTCTTATCGGCAGCTTCCTATTCCGCCAGAACGCGATCTCTGTGAGTTAAGTGAAATCCTTCTCCCAGTCATCAACTCATTTCCTCTTACTCCTATTGACGCGCAATTCCTTGGTTAGATTTCGCCAGCTACATACAGATCATGTGAGGTGTTGCAGGCTACGTTTGAAAAAATGAAGATCAGGTCTTCAGAAGTCATTTGAAGCTCGGGGAGGAGTTGTTCAGGACTGCTCCTGGAAATTTCAGTTCTGGAGTCATTCAGAAATCCATGTTAAGTATATGGGTATGTCCTTTGAAGACTTTTGGAAATTCGGGAAAGTTTTCTTCCGAAACCGTTCTGAGATTCCGTTCTGGAGACATTCAGAATTCCATGCTAAGTCTATGGCTATTTTTTCTGAAGCCATTTGGAAATACGGTAAAGTTTTCTTCCGATACCGTTCTGAAATTCCGTTCTGGAGGCATTCAGAATTCCATGCTAAGTCTATGGCTATTTCCTCTGAAGCCATTAGGAAATCCGAGAAGATTTTCTTCCGAATTCTTTTAGGACTCGCGAAAAATTTCATTCTTGTTTTATAACAACAACAACAACAACAGCAATAATAATAATAATAATAACAATAATAATAATAATAATAATAATAATAATAATAATAATAATAATAAACTACGTGATTTGATTTATGGATTTAAGTTGAAAAGTTTTGAAGACGCTAAACGCTCAACTTTTCAGTTTGAAGGAAACTTTAAGATACCTGGACGAAGGGCGAAGGGTGATTGAGGTTTAAAGCAAACCAAATTAAAATAGTCGATTTCAGCTAAATTATTTCAGGTTAGGGATTTAGAACAATCTATTTCTGGTACGAATCGATATATATATATATATATATATATATATATATATATACATATATATAGTTTATATATGTGTATATACATGCATGTATATAAGCTTTTCAGCATATGAATATTCTGTGTATATATGTATATTTATACGATGTATATATATACATATATATACACAGACATATATATATATACATACATATACATATATATATATATATATATATATATATATATATATATATATATACATATATATAAACTATATTTATATATTATATGAATACAGTATATTTGCATGTACTGTACACACACACACACACACACACACACATATATATATATATATATATATATATATATATATATATATATATACAGTATATACATACATACATACATACATATATACTGCTTGTACATACATACATCCCTGAATACAGCAGCCTTCATATTCTCCCAACTGTTTATACATGCAAAAGCAAATGTAAAATGCATATCACCAAGTTATGGCTTAACCTTGATATTTCATCGAGATTCTAGGTGTGGACAAGATATCTGTCCGCAAGCCACTGTACATTTTGTTCTTCAAAACGGAATAACATCTTGAAATCACGATCAAGTGTGGGTAAACGGGGCATGTATTGTTTAACATGCCTCACATCCACAAAATCTGCTATCGTGCTGAGAATCGGACAGAACAACCTTTCTCTTCGAACTGCAGTCTGCTACTGACCAGACTCAGCTTTTTCGAAGCATATGCTTATATATGAAGTAAAGGGTCTTCTTTATGTATAACCATTTACTTTTATGTGATTATAAGGATATGCTTTTGCTCTAAAAGTAGAAGCTTTTTCTTGAAATGTTTATGAATACAAGTAGAAGGATTTCCTTCATATTTTGCAAGTATAAGCATATCCTTTTCTTTATGAATACCGCCCACTATCTTGTAAACCCAGAATATAAAGGTTTTCCTTAAATAGACGTAATGATGTAAGTCACTGAAAGGAGGGCATTGCAGGCCCACTATATGCAGCAACACTGAGCATCCTTAATACTCAAGAAGGTAATCAATTAGAACCAAGACATACAGCGACACATTCGTTCACGGTGGGATCGAACAATTTTCTGCACGATTTCTTTATAGCACCCACATGGGACATACCTGGAATTAGTTTAATTTTGAGTTAATATTTTATTATATTAGAGAGAAAAAGCACAAAGGGAGGTGAAAATAATTATCTAAAAGCCTTAATAGGAGGGCATGAACTTCCCATAAAATGTAAGGGAGAGGAAATACAAGTACCTATTCAGGAGGGAAGAGTTGGGGGGTGGGGGGGGGGGGTTTAACAGCAGTACCAGAGAAAGGGTAAATTGTGTACCCAGGCGGTTATTGAAGATTATAAATTCAACTGTCGCCCCTTCTCGGCCTATTTCAGAGGGGACTACGTATTTCAGGTGTTTGTAAAGCTCCATAACAAATGGGCACGCAGTGTTAGAGAGGTTCGAGAAGATAAAAGAAAACACTACAGACATTAGTTATTAATTTCTGTGATAAGACAATTGTCCTGGGTAACAATTGTATGTGTGAAATGGAGGTGTGTGAATTTAATGATGAATGCACTCAGAGCTTACTGAAGCAAGTTTGGGCACGATGTCCACAGGAGCATCAATATGTAGTTAGTAATATAGCTAGTAGTTGTTCCCAGGTTAACACTATTGGAGACAAGACACCAGGGATAGTGCTGTATTGAGACTGAGTAGACAATGCCTATTAGATCAATGTCTTATAGGATCCCTTTTTATTTCCAAGAGGAAGTAGAACGGGAAAATAGTAAATTAAGAAAACAAATATTTATAAAGTAAAATTAATTCCCTTGGGCTTCTATAAATGTGTCAGTAATGAAAAATGATGGCTTGGTAAGATCAAGTTGATTAATGGAAAAAGAGTTGTTGATGGTCACCATAGTGTGTATAGGAATGTGATATCTGGTGTTCCACAAAGTAGTGTTCTTGGCGCATTAATTTTCATCTTATATACAAATGACATGTAGTTTGGCCTAGAAAACAAGCTTGTTGCATATGCAGATGATGCTACTGTCTTTGCATCAATTCCTTCTCCTGAATGTAGATCAAGGGTTGCTGAATCCCTTAATAGAGATTTAGCTAAAATTAGGGCATGGTACAAATCATAGGGTATGAAGTTGAATCCTAACAAAATTCAAAGTATGACTGTAAGCAGGTCAAGGACAGGGGCTCCTCAACATCCGGATCTCAGCATTGATAATGTTTCTTTAACTTTGTATGACTCTTTTAAAATTTTAGGTGTGATTCTCAACAGCAAATTTACTTAGGAGAAACAAATTAGGCCTGTATCTTCTTCAATTGCATTAAAGATTGGCTTACTGAGAAAGTCTTATAAGATTTTTGGTGATCAATCTATTCTGAAGAAGTGTTTTAATTCTTTCACTCTACCTTATTTCGAGTATTGTTCTCCTGTCTGTTGTTCAGCTGCTGATTCTCATCTTAATTTGTTGGACAGGAACTTACGCTATATTAAATTTCTTATTCCTGATCTAGATATTAATATTTGGCAACGTCGTTCAATTAGTTCAATATGCATGCTGCATAAGATTTTTCATAATTCTAACCATCCCTTACATTCAGATCTTCCTGGACAGTTCCATCCTGTTCGCAATACTACGCATGCAGTTTATTCTAATAGTCAGGCCTTCTCCATCATGAGGCTCAATACTACACAGTATTCTAGATGTTTTATTCCACCGGTGACCAAGTTGTGGAATGATCTTCCTAATTGGGTAGTTGAATCAGTAGAACTTCAAAAGTTCAAAGTTGCAGCAAATGTTTTTATGTTAAACAGGCTGACATGTCTTTTTATAGTTATATATGAATTATCTGTATTAATGTTGTTAATGTTTTTTTAAAATATTTGATTTTATTTTTTCATTACTTCTTAAATCGCTTATTTATTTCTTTGTTTCATTTCCTCACTGGGCTATTTTTCCCTGTTGGAGCCCTGGGGCTTATAGCATCTTGCTTTTCCAACTAGGGTCGCAACTTGGCTAATAATAATAATAATAATAATAATAATAATAATAATAATAATAATAATAATAATAATAACTGAATGCCATAACAAAAGACAATGCATATATATTGCCCTTGATCGAAGTGTTGCTCATAAAGGTATGGTACATTCAATATCAAACCGTTATAGATTTAAAATATCTCTATCAATAAATCCCAATTCAATAAGAAAGCTAGAGAAAAACTTTTAGCCACTTCAACAATACTGATGATTGATTGATTGATTGATTTGAAGTTTCCTGACAATAATGATGAAAGTCTTGTGTCCCTTAATTAGTCATAATTTTCTTCACCTTTACGACATTATATTAACTTAATTAAATGTTAGTTTTTCCTTAAGAAAGTAGAATAGCGACCTCAAAGAATATTTAACCCTACCCAAATAAAGTAAAAGCAATAAAGGAATATCCATGGCCAAGTACTTCCCAAGACATACCTGGTTTTCTCGCGCTCACTGGTTATTACTGAAGGTTTGTACACAATTTGGGGGAAATTGCAAGACCCCTAGAGGTTTTAAAATGCAAAAAGTAATAGCTTGGGGAGTTCAAGAAGAAAGGGACTTTAGCGAACTGAAAGCTGCCTTAGCTAGTTTTAGTTACTCGCATTACAGCGAGATAATGAACGTACGCTTTGCTTTTCAGGAGCTGAAAGCAGAAAAGAATTATGGTAACTTTAATCTAGATTCTAGAGGCACGGTCCATGAAGTGGGTTCTAGGGAGGCATCGGTTCTTTTGTTGGGTTAACAAATTCAATTTTGTTTTGTAGGGGGGATTTAATTACTAGATAAGCTGGGAAGAGAAAAATGCTGTTAGCATTCATAAGAGGTTCTGACCACAAGGCAGGCAAACATAATAAAGTATCTGATGCCCTCCCCAGAGGTGCTGTAATAGGGGTAACTGGATCACAGTAGAGGAAGGAAGATCAACAGGTCCAAGATGTTGGATCAGATAGTCATAAAGTAGACTAAAATAGAAAATAGAAAAGAGAGAGAGAGAGAGAGAGAGAGAGAGAGAGAGAGAGAGAGAGAGAGAGAGAGAGAGAGAGAGAGAGAGAGAGAGAGAGCACCTGAATGTGGATGACAGACTGATAGAGGATACACACATGGGTGTCTGAAAAGAATGCCCGGATGATCCAAGTGTAATTTACTTCGAGTGGCTGAGGCGTAGGTAGAGAGGGGCAGAAAAAATGGATTGGATAGACAAGTGTGAGCTGTGGTTAAGGAAAATCAGACAGCTATCTTCCATCCTGAATATGCTATGCGGAAATTTAGTTCATAGCGAAAGACATATTGTACATGAGAAGTGGGAGGTGAATGACGTGCACGGGGGTTCATCCTCACTTTTTAAGTTAATCGAACCATCCACACCATCCACATAATGCACAACACTATATATATACTGTGTTTGTGTGTGTTTGCGTTACAAGACATTAATAATGAAATAATCAATTCCAGTAGAAAACTACTGCAATTTCCTTAAGATTAATATAAAGTTTAGGGGTTATGCATTTTATCTTCAGCATACACCTTCGTAGCCTTTAAAGGGAAAATTGCATAACTGTAGGCCACAAAGACGCTAAAGACAAAATTTCAATGAGGAAATAATAATGATTAAAAATTATTCTCTCTCTCTCTCTCTCTCTCTCTCTCTCTCTCTCTCTCTCTCTCTCTCTCTCTCTCTCTCTCTCTCTCTCTCTGTAATGTGAACAATTTCATAATTCTTCGCAATAAACCAATAAATTACAAATAAGTCCATTTCAGAGAAAAATATACACTATACCTAATAACCAACATTCTGAGTAACACAGGCCTCACTTCAAATTTACAACGAATGACTAATTCACACGTGTTCCTATCTGAACAACGTTTTTAAGAACAGCTTTTGATTAGTTTCACATGAAATTATCAAAGAGCAGTTATCGATAATAAAAAAGTAACAAAGCATCAGATATAAACTCCAGACAAATCGTGTCCCTGGATTTTTAGATTGGGGTGGGAGAATTATTAATCCTATATACCATTTAGTTCTGAAGATTTGTAAATTTTAAATTTCTGAGCTTACATACACGCTCCCATCCCTAAGGATTTTAAACCTTCAATTGGCCAGTGATATCAAACTCGCTGTGTAAATTGCCATACCATATCAACGTAACGCATCTTATTAAATTAATTGAGTAACCTTTTCAATCCAGCAGAGGTTTGCTCATTTCGAGCCTTCATTACTATTGAGAAAAATTGTATAGGTTATTGAACAGAAATCATTGTTTCTTTCTTCAAAAGAAATTGTGATCCTGTCAAAATCTTCTATGGTTCGTCCTTGGCATCTCAATTGGTGACATCATCAAAATTGAGCCAATGGGTCTACAGTAACGCGGTCACGTGATCATCCCCAATACCATTCTAGTAAGACAAGTTCCACAACTTAACGTCGTGGTTGAGTCACTGAGTGATAAGTGATTGTTATTTCATATTCGGAGATTTGGTGTAAAACGCCTAAGTGCATTTGACAGAATCCAATAACTCAAGGGCAATTGTAAGTATTTGTAATGATCTAGTGATAAATTGGTCGTGAAACACATAATGCTTTTATACGAGCATTGTAAATCCTGTTAAGATGTACACTTACTTGCCGGCGCTCACACATACATGACAATCGTGAGCAAGAAAAACAAGGTTCAAGGATCTAGATATTAGGACGGTTACAACCGAAGGAAAAAGTAGAGAACAAATAATTCCTATCACCAAGAAAAAAAAATTTTCCTTGTAGAATACAGTAATTAAGAAATCTTTTGAAAACTGTATAGGATCTCGCTTAAAATATTCAAAACGCTCTCAATTATATTCTCAGTACAGATTTCGAGTTATTTTTCCTCGATTTCAGAAAGAGAAAGGGAAATTTTCAGAAAATTTCCCATTGAAGAAGAAATGCATAAAAAACTCTGGGAATATATGGTAAACTTGCAACAGAATGTCCAAAACAGACTGGAAATGCATGGTTTATATGATAATAATAATGTAAAACTGCATTGATGCATTCGATTCTATAAACCCAGAGATGAATGATCTGTAAAGATCATAACTACAGGTGACATGATAATTTGGATACGAATTACATGAACAAACCCCCATATATATATATATATATATATATATATATATATATATATATATATATATATATATATACAGAGAGAGAGAGAGAGAGAGAGAGAGAGAGAGAGAGAGAGAGAGAGAGAGAGAGAGAGAGAGAGAGCATAGGGGATTACACTAGTGTTAGACCAGCAACCCTGAGCAGTTTTGTTACATGAACGAGATACCAACATATAAAAGTGCCGGGGTGGCACTGCAGCAATGGGGTATCAGACGCACTTAACGAACTTCATCCATAAATGTGAAAAAAACCTTAGATCTCTCTCATTTTTATAATTGGAATAAAGTTGCAAGACTAACTTTATATGACAAAGCTTGACTGTCTGAAAACTTTTGTTCGGTATACTTTTCCCCAAAATGCCTCACATGACCTGTTATGTCTGACAGTGTTAGTAATATTGATGTAAATGGTAACGAGAGAGAGACTTTGGGTGCTTGCACATGTCTTATGTGGAATAGTTTACCAAGCAAAAATTTTTCAAACAGCTAATTTCTTTCAAAAAGGATTCGTCTAGCATCGCTATTCCAATTTTGAAAAGGCGAAACCATAGGCTTCAACATTTTATATGGATGAAATTCTTATGTACCACTGCCACTCCGCCAGACTCTCTTTTCTGCATATGTTAGATGACCCCCAATATATTTCCATTTCTGAATGATGGTACCTTGTTCGTTTAACCAAACTGACCTGGGCTGCCGATTTATGTTGAGACAGCAGGTCCCAATGTTATGTGTGTTAGTCCGAGAGCTTGGACAGTCGATTTTTTTTTATACACTTTTTAGGTTCAAGGTCGAGGCAATACGAACTGGACTTTGAATTGAGTAGGGGTTATAGTAGTGAGTGAGGCTGGGTGGTTACGTTATAACCCGGTGAAAAAAAAAAAAATAAATAAATGAAGGGTATATAATAACAGTCAGGACGAATGTTTGGAAAGACATTGGTAATTTATGGCACCTAGGATAAAGATGTTAACTTAAAGCAACAAGCAGCCCACGCTTATTTTTTAAATATAACCAAACAAATATTCTCACAAATGTAGATCATAGTTACCATAACAAGGGTATGTATGTACTAGGTCGTTAAGGCTATACAGCATCATATGTGACCGAAGCTGTATAGTTTAGGCAAGGCTACTATCTTCATTTAGATTAGCACCAAGAAAAGGGCATACCCTTTTCCTAGCCAAGAGCTATTTACAGTATACTACGTACCACTTAGAAAAAAAAAGATAGAAAATCACAAATGATTAGTTTACCACGTCACTTTCAAACCGAGGGAAACACCGAGTGTTATATCTCCTTACGGGTATAATATTATGCCCCAAAAATTAGAGTATTCTCTGTCGACTTCACATTGAGCACACCCATTTAACACACGAGTGTTTTATGACTGTCCAACATTAGCCATATAGCTTTGACTGTTTGGTACCTCTGACAGTGAGGCATTTATTGACCGAATGCCCAACTCTTGGGTACCTAAGAAGTAGATTTCTGTCTGAGGTTTGAGGTTGGGATGACAGATTCATCCTTACCAAGATTCCTGGAGAGGATGTCCTGTGCGACATTAGGGTCACTTTTAGATTTATTTCAAAAGCAGGTCTTCTGAAAGTTATTTAACTTTTATACTGAGCTTTCTGCTTTCACGGTTTTAAATTGAATTGTTTTTTTATGTATAGTTTATTTATAACAAATGGTATCGGCGTCTATGACCCTCGATGTCACGATGCCATTAAAACCAAAATAATTAATTCAAACCACGTCATGTGCAGGAACTTTAGAAACAATTGTATGTTCTACATTTTCCTACTGAGAAAAAGAACAATATAATATGAGATTGAAATCAGCATCTTGCTTACTTGAGCTCTTTGCCGTAGCATTTAACTGCTATATCTCAAGGCATGGGAACCGTACCACTATAAAATGCCAAAATAATAGCTTAAATTTAAGTCACACAATTTCAGCCAATATATTGCGCTTCAATAAGACTTTAGTTTAAAAAAATACAGTTTACATGAAATGAAGGTTAATAGCATATACAATTTATTAATAATAGCCAAAAATACAGCTGTAATAATAGTCAGATAAAACCAATCAACTTATTGAAATATACTAGTATGCCAGAAAATTGCATTTTTTGGTGTAGACTTCTAGTTTTCATAGCGCGGTGCTTTAGATTACAGGTGTACTAGACAATCACAGCTGATGCCATTAGGGCTTATATATCTATATCTTTATTTCCGGAATAAGAATAAGCCTTTCAATATTTTGTGATTGAAAAGGTAATCCTTGTAATGCCTTTAGCGCAGCAAATCAGAACACCAAAATAATTTCTGAATTCGGCAGAGATTCTATATTCTGCTTCATCAACCTTCCAAAAACTGCTGAAGAATTATTCACTTGAAAAGTGACCCAAATTTAAAGGGAGCTACAAAAGAACACACCCCTTTTATCAATTAATTACTTTGAACATTTTCTCGTATTTCTTTTTCGAAATTTCTATGTGAAGCAATTTATTTAATTAGACGCTAGCGATTAATAATAGAAAAAAAGTCTATAATAATTTATAAATTGAGAATCTAGTGAGATGTTTAATTAAAAGAGGAGAGCTTTTACACACTTTCGTAGTTTTAGTCATCGTTGGAGTTAATAGCAAACCGGTATAAGACATTAATCTTTAGGTAAAATCAGTGCCCACATCCGAAAACCCTATAGTGTTCTCCTAATTTGGTTTAAAATTAAATTATGTCCCCATATATATATATATATATATATATATATATATATATATATATATATATATATTATATATATATATATATATATATATATATATATATATGTGTGTGTGTATGCATATATATGCATATATACATACATATATATATATATATATATATATATATATATATATACATACATACATACATACATATATATACACACATATATATATACACACACACACACACATATATATATATATATATATATATATATATATATATATATATATCTCACCTGTCACGTTCAATACTCCCCGTCACTGAGGTAGGGGGGAGAGGGAGTAATTATACCCTAATGAGAGGATGATGCGTGTACGTGTATCCTATCTTCATATTTAGCTATCATTTTCAACTGGTCACATGCACTATATAGTCCTTTAAAGACCTTGGCTGACATATACTTCAACCAACGTCTAATTCAGAATTATAAAGCATGTTCTCTGTAAACTTGAGAAATATAAAGAGAATGTAGTTGCTATATAACCTTTGTAATGATTGTAATACATTAATATTTTCATTGTAATCTACATCAGCTAGACACCATTGCTTTCAGATTTCATCATTACGACCCAGATGTGAATTTTCTAGATTAACGAAAGGCAAAAAATATCCTGTATCATGTACAATTGAAAAGGAACAAACAGAACATATCCAAGGGGCAAAGGAACTGTTTCGGGAAATCTTCACAAATTTTAAGTTGAATCATTTTTTATATAAAAGAACTCGGGTTTTCACCTTTTTTTCGTACCGTTGGTGAATAATGTCAAATATGACCTGGAAAAGCCCTAGGTCTTACGGGACGCGAAACCATAAAATAACCCGAGTTGAAATATATAATCTTATGAATTATAGAATATCGCACTTTCTAAAAAATCCAATGAAGAGTATATAAATTCGGTACAAGATTTGGGCAATGAAAATTTACGGGAAAAAATAGCTACCATTTATCCTGCTATTTCTCATTTATGACATTGACCGCTTGAAAAATTTGAATATTCATAACAGGAAAATGAGATTTTAAGAATTTATTTGAAGAGAAACCTCTCAATCTATTATAATCACCCAATTAATTGAACTTTTTTGTCCACAAAGAACATGGCCATCTAAATCACACCGACCGTTCCTTCAAACGCATTAAATCGTTCAATTTACTCGTGGAATTATTCGGAATGTTCTTGAATTTTTATCTTGTGGTCTTATAGGCTCAAAATGACATGTCAGGGACATTATATATATATATATATATATATATATATATATATATATATATATATAATATATATATAATATATATATGTATTTATATATAGTGTATATATATATAAATATATAAATATATAAATATATATATATATATATATATATATATATATATATATATCCGTTCTCTCTCCATTATAACAACTAATGGAGAGACAACGGATATACAAAATATCATAATATATATATATATATATATATATATATATATATATATATGGGATAGAGAGAGAGAGAGAGAGAGAGAGAGAGAGAGAGAGAGAGAGAGAGAGAGAGAGAGAGAGAGAGAGAGAGAGAGAGATATTTCATATCAAGAAGACCACGCATGTTGCCTGACATGAATGATTAACAGATTAGTCATGTTCCAGGGGTGAGCTGAGTCAGGCGATGTTTTCTCTTCACTTTTCGACGTTATGTATATTTTCAAATCGCCAAAACGCCCAACTACTGTATATCCCAAAGAGCATAGTTCACAATCAACAAAAGTGAATTGAAAGTAATGTTCATCAGAATATACCCAGTTTCATAAATATAATTTAACATTACATTTTCAGTTTCTGCCTCTTATTTAATATAAAATATGGATAAATAGGTGTTTCTACACGCTTGACTTCGAGGAAAAAATTGTCTGATACAAATAAAAGAGATGTGGCTTATAAAGCACTAGGGGGTTTAAATGCAGATTTTTCAAAAGGAGCACCTATGGGAATATTGCACCCATGGAAATATGACGTTTAATTCGAGTGTGTTCTTGTCTGTCTTTTCCAGGGAGCAATCGTAGCCATTTCTATGAAATGCCTGAATTAAGAATGAAAAATCTTTCATGGCTTAACTTAGCGTGAAAACCCTCAAATGACAAGAAAATGGTCTTTGCAGCTCCATGCCTAGCACCATTGCTGTAATAAATCAAACAAAGATACAAATGTCCTTGGAATTTTAAATGTGCTAAGGGAGTAAGTTCATGAATGGGCAAAACGGGAAGCTATGTTGATGTGAATGAAATACAAATTAAACTAAAAATATAAGACAATATAAAGTAAGCGCGATAGTGAATACATGGATCACAGCATTTTTTATTTAGTCAAATGGATAAGTAAAGATCAGCACATTGGTGAAATAAGTACATAATTCTGCAATGTTGTGAGAAAGGAGTACAATTTGTGTTAAGGGAAAACCATGACATGTAGGAGAAAAACGTTCACTATGCTGATGATGAACTTTCTTTGAGAATCATTTACATTAAACAGATCGGAATACAAAGTTGTCTGCAAAAAAAAAAAAAAAAACCTGGCTCGTATCTAATTTGGCAGTGGCATATGAATTGATTAGTTCATGGAAGGCATCAAAGGTTTAATGGTTACGGAATGGGCCTGAGGCCTCTTACTATTCAAGGAACGAACTTACTGCAGAATATGCATACATACCGTGTATATATATATATATATATATATATATATATATATATATATACATATATATATATATATATATATATATATATATCTTACATAACTAGTCCACTGCAGGACAAAGGATTCGGATATGTCCTTCCACTCGCGTCTGCTTATAGTCTTTCTATGCCAATGTATACCCGCAAATTTTCTTAGCTCGTCACTCCATCGTCTTCTATTCCTTACCCTTCTTTTATTTGCAACCTCTAAGGACCCATTCTGTTATTCTTAATGTCCATCTATTATCTGTCATTCTCATTACATGTGCTGCCCACGTCCATTTCTTGTACATGTTAGAATATCCTCTACTTTAGTTTGCTCTTGCATCCATATTGCTCTTTTTCTGTCTCTTAGTGTTAAGCACATCATTAATCTCTGCATAGTTCTTTTAAGTTGTAACTAGTTTATGTTTTAATGCTTTGGTAAGACTCCCAAGTTTCTAATGCATAAGTTAATACTGGTAAAACCATCAGATAAAATACTTTTTAGATTAAGTGGCATTTTACTTTTCATAATCTCATTCTGTTTACCAAAAGCTCTTCACCTCATGCTTATCCTTCTTTTAATTTCGGTCTCATCACCTTATTGTCTGGATTAAGTACTTAGATTCATTAACAATCTCTAGAGGTTCGTCCACAATCCTTATTTGTTGTCTCTGCATTTTTATTGAACAATATCTTAGTTTTATTCATATTCATTCTCAGGCCAACATTTCTGCTTTCTCTACTAAAGTCTATCATCGTTTGCAGTACCTCCCATGATTCACTAAATAAAAATATGTCATTGGCAAGTCTTTAAGTTGGTAAGGTATTCCCTCTTAATGTTAATTCCTAAATTTCCCAATCTAAATTCTTAAAAGCTTATTCTAGTCACGTTGTGACGAGATGGGATCTCCCTGTCAAATTCCTTTCTCAATTGAAATTTTCTCATTATCTATGCTGTACATACCATACAGATATCTTCAAGATGTGTTCTAACATAAGATTCATCTGTTTCTTGTCTTTGAAGGGCTTTCATTACTGCTGAAGATTTCACAGAATCAAGAGCTTTCTCATAGTCTATAAAGGCCATATGTAGTTGTTTGTCATACTCTGTTGATTTTTCCTTTAGCTGGTTGATTACATGGATATGGTCACCTGTTGAATACCTGCTTCTAAAGCCTGCATGTATCTGCTTTTGTGATACTTTTTTCTCTCAGATACAATTCTCATTAAAGGCAACTGCCTTAGTGATGTCAGTGTGTTTCTTGCAAAAATCCTTTTATTACTTTCTTCAGATTCTATGACTTTAGCCTTGGAATTAAAGATAGGACAATTATTCCATTTCGTATGTTTTATTTTTACAGTACTAGGTGATAGGTTAACCAAGGCACCAGCCACTCATTGAAATAATACAGCTGATTTATTGGGTCCTTTGACTGGCCATGTAGTACCACACTGGATACCTCTCTCTGGTTATGGCTCACCTTTCCTTTGCCTACACATACACTGAATAGTCTGGCTTACTCTTAACACAGTCTTCTCTTTCCTCATACAATTGGCAACACTAAGATAACCAAAAAGATTTTCACTTGAGGAATTAATTACTCTGCTGTAATTGGTGAGTGGCCACTTACCTCTTGGTAAGGGTAGAAGAGACACTAACTATGATAAGCAGCTCTTCTACGAGAAGGGAACCTCAAAATTAAACCATTGTTCTCTAGTTTCGAATAGTTCCATTAACCTCTGTACCATGGTCTTCCACTGCCTTGGGTTAGAGTTATCTTGCTTGAGGCTACACCCAGGCACCCTATTCTATCTGTTCACTTATACCTTTTCTCACTGGGATATTTTCTCCGTTGGAGCCTTTGGGCTTAAAGCATCCTACTTTTTCCAACCAGTGTTGTAGCTTAGCTATTAATAGTAACAAAAAATTTTTTATCAACTGATTATTGTTTTACGATATTTTACAATGCCATTTTCAAGCGGTTCAGGTAAAATTAAGACTAATTCAACATTGGCATTTCAAAGGTTATAAGAAAAATGAAAAAATGAATGTTTTAAATATATTCACAGGCATACAAACATGACACATGTCTGCACATATATTTGTGTGCGCAAGGGAGAGGTAATTGACTGTGTGTGTGTTATATAGGGTATTCCGCGCACAGCTAGGGGCACTTTGTGCACGTTTATGGATTGATAAATTTTGAGGAAACTATTTGTGAAAACTTTACTTCAATAATAGTGAGAGATAAATTCATCTCGATTGTTCACTTTTTCCCCTTACTATTCAAAGTCCTCATTTCAGTACCGTGGAAGGTTGATTAAACCATTGCAAATATTTTCAACCTCTTCAAAAATTTATCTTAAATTCGGAGCTTAAAGGATGAAGGTGGCAGGGATTCACTTTTTTCTCGATATAAAACCTGATAGTTGTCATAATTGTGTGATATATATATATATATATATATATATATATATATATATATATATATATATATATATATACATATACATATATATACATATACATATATATATACATATACATATATATACATATACATATACATATATATATATATATATATATATATATATATATATATATATATATAATCAACTACAATGGCATTTAGTAACGAATTTTTCCTTTGGGAATGTATATTCACTGGAAATCTGTGTGATATATGCTTCTCTCTTGATAGAATCCATTGATCAAGTCATCCCTAAAGGCAGTGTTCCGAATCAAGGAATAGGTCTGAACCCTTGCCCAGAGAATCAAAGAATAGGTTCGAATCCTTGCCCAGCCAGAAGCAAATATCATAAATGAATTTCCAGTAGATATACATTCATAAAAGTAGAGTTCGATGATAAATGTCATTGTGGTTGATAATTATAATGATAAAAATCATGAGTGTTAGAGAACACACAAACATATATATATACATATATATATATATATATATATATATATATATATATATATAAATATTGTATATATATGTATATATATACTGTATATATATATATATATATATATATATATATATATAATTTATATATATAAATACTGTATATATATATATATATATATATATATATATATATATAAATATAAATACTGTATATATATATATATATAATATAAATACTGTATATATATAAATAGTATTATATATATATATATATATATATATATATATCACAGGCCAATAACATTAAGTCAATATTTGAAATGAGACCAATTTCAATTAGGATTTTTTGAAAACCACTAATGTTATTGATACATATTAATACACACACGCACCACACGCACGCATACACAAACACACACACACACATATATATATATATATATATATATATATATATATATATATATATATATATATATGTGTGTGTGTGTGTGTGTGTGTGTATGTATATATATAAAACAGGAAAATAACATTAGGACGATATTTGAAACGAGACCTATTTCAATCAAGATTTTCCAAGCAATTGGCTTTTACATATATATAACAAACCAATTATATGAAAAAAATATTCTATAAAAATTTATTGTTATGCTCCTTTAACTATCATTAATTAATTTGTCTTTTCTTCTTTTCAGTTAGGAAATTAGCATCAAGACATGTGCGCGAAAGTCCATATTTTACGCCTCAAACCAGGACAGGAGGTAAGCAGACATATTTTTATTACCTTTATAATAAATATATATATATATATATATATATATATATATATATATATATATATATATGTATGTATGTGTGTGTATCATATATAATTATATATGCATAATATATATACACATATACAATATCACCATCATCAGCCCTTGCTAGTCCACTGCTGGACAAAGGTCTCATACACCCTTCTCCTCGCGTTTGTTTACGACCTTTTTATGTGTCAGTCTATACTCGCCAATTTTCTGAGCTCCTCAATTCATTGTCTTCTCTTCCTTCCCTTGCTTCTTCAACAATCTCTAGGGGCCCATTCTGTTATTCTTAATGTACATCTATTATGTGTCATTCTCATTACATGTCCTGTCCACGTCCAATTATTTTTCTTATTTGTTAGAATACCCTCTACTTTAGTTTGCTTTCCTATCAATGGTGCTCTTTTACTGTCTCTTAGTGTTATTCCCACCATTGAGTTGTAACTAGCTTATGTTCTAAGGCTTCAGTAAGGCTCCAAGTTTGTGATTTATAAGTTAATGCTGGTAGGACAATCTCATTAAATACTTTTCTTTTTAGAGAAAGTGGCATTTTACATTTCACAATCTCATTTTGTTTTCCAAAAGCTCTCCATCCCATCCTATCCTTCTCTTATCAAATGTATATTATATATTATATGTATATATATATATATATATATATATATATATATATATATATATATATATATATATATATATATATATATATATATATATATATATATATATATATATATAAAGTTAAGACTGAAAAATACCAAATATTTTGAGTTTAGCCTTATAGTTTCGTCCTCCATCAGAAGTAATCCTTTGGCTATCGCGAGTGTTCTGTTCCAGGCAACTCCGCGACAGCAGGTATATTTTTTTCATTATTTAAAGAAAATTTCTTATCTATTTTCTTCATAAATTCAATCTTTCATAAGCCTTCCTAACACTTATAACCCCATTGCACACACTTAAAACACTTTTTAAACCGTAATTTAATTTTACTACAGACATCTTTACATACAAGTAAATGAAAACATTTAAATCTGAACACTCATCACCGTATATGCTTCTCGGCCAGGTTAAGCCGTTGACCAAACTATATGCCCATTTACTGTGGCCTAAATATACATGTATTTAAAATATACAGTTTTTTAATAACACTGATGTTGTACTAAACCGTATCCAGTAATAATGATTGTAATAGTCACCTAATAGTATTGTATTTTTAAATAAATCACGGCTAATATACATCTTTTCCATTTTTTAGGAGTATAGGCTCTTCCAAACTACTGCCTACTGCCTACTCTTTCCAAATCATCTGATTTAGGCAAGCTTCATAATGATTACTCTCTCTTGTTAAAGGATATTATTATTAATTGAACTATCCTTTCTACTTTACCATATAAAATTATATAGTTTTTAGTAAAACTACTTTTCTCCTATTATATTTTCTGTTCATTTTAATAGCATATCGAAGTTTAGTGTTTCATCTTGGTTGTCGATGCCCGCCAATTTTAGTCTTTACCTTGATAACAAAGCTTATGAAATTATTGACTTTTTTTTTATTTCTTAGGTAATTTTTATACAATTTGGTTTACCTTTTAATAAAACGAAAAAAGTGTAACGTAATAATACATTAATCATATTCTTAACGTCAATTGTAACAACTAAGGTAAATTGTTTACTATCTAGTAAAAAGTTGAAATGCAAGGAAAACAGCTTGGTTGCTATCTGAATTTGCTTTTCAAAACAAAACAGGTATTTATAACTTATTGAAGTAGACGTTGGGATAAAGAGGTAGAGGAATTTAGGTTAGTTTATAATTTGGTCTCCAAAAGGAACTCGCATGATATAGAAGTATATGCCACATTACTGTAATTTACATGATTATTTTTTCACATAATATTACTATTTATAACAATATGAAAAATATTAAACTTATCTGACCTCTGGAAGCCGCGATATGAAGAGGAAGATGGGCGAGATGGCCATGTCGTCCTGATGGAAGGTTCCTATAGGTAGCTTTTTAAGGGATATTTGGCTACAAAGATATTCCCAGAAAATTGACCTTTAGGTCTCCAGAATTCTAACTCCTGGCGCGAATATCCTTAAAATTTCTCTTAAGGATATCGCATAATATTAGGGTATGTATATCTTGATATGACACATAGCAATCTTCACCCCGAATAGCGTTTTCGTTTCGAGGGGGAAGAGTGGCGAAAAACAAAAGGGGAGCCGTTATCAAGGTTACCCTTCCTCCCGTACTACTACGAGTATCCAAGATGACGCTCATTCCTTGTAGCATTGAGCATGGTGCTACAGATATAGTAGTTTCGGAGGGGATCTTGCCTAAGCCTTTTCTATGGAAAAGGAGGGCGGGTCCATCAGGACAACATGGCCATCTCACCCAAAAATAGATTTTTTGCTTCCCTCAAAATCCATTTTTTGGGCTCAAGCCATGTCATCCTGATGGAAGTTTACCAGAGAATTACGAGAAAGTACTGTATCTGTGGATTTTCATAGGTGCCTTAACCTTGGGACGAGTTTTCTATGGTCATCCGGACCATTGAGACAAATGACGTTACCATTATCCCTCATTACCACTAATCATGGACAATGTTAGTGCTTCCTGCCCCCTGCAGGGAAGAGTCATACTAGACAGTAGAAAAGGGGTCTCAAGGTTTGTATATATTGTATGAACAAGCATAAGTATCAACTAGATATATAAAAGTCTCACGGTTTATATATGTTGTCGGAACGACTAAGTATCAACTATATCCATTGTTTGTAAGCATACAATAATATGAGGTTTACTTAGTTAAATAAGTAAGAGAACTCTGGCATATTTATTGTGCTAATTGCAGGGCGAAATAAGACGCAATTACACTCTATTGGACATTTATTTCGAATAAATGACCAAATGAAATAACGAGTGTAACGTGTTAAGGGAATTATACGTACAACGTATACAGAAAATATTTTTCTCCCTGAAAGGGAAGAAATGATGAGTGCCACGCTAAATTTGAAAATTTTTGATAAAATTTTCTAATATAATTTTCTGTAAATGTTGTATACTATCAACACTGTGTACTATGTACACATGGCACAAGTGTTACCTGTATAATTCCACACCTGAGGTTTTGAACAGTCTTAAATGTCACCATGGTGACACCCGCTTAAAAGGTATCGCACTGGAAGTGTTAACACCTTTTCACCCTAATTGATAGTCCCAATCAATTAACTGTTCATCGCAGCACTAGACGCCAGGTTTTAATACACTACCTGCCGCCACCACATAATGCTCCAGTTCATGGACTTGCTTTGCGTAGTGTTTGTAGAACACTCTGGATGACTTCCATCCAGTATATGAGCGAAGACGCTCAAAGTCCATATACTGAAAAAAGTTCAGTGATGAAGAAATTTTTCTCGGATCATGACCTGCTGGTGTACTGTCAGGATTCGCTCTGCGAATGAAGTAGGCGAGCCTCACCCTCAGTTGTTTTAGGGATAAGTTTGATCCTGAAGCTTCTCCTTTGAAGAGCTGTCCTACCCTGGAGTCTAAAGTTCTACGAAGATAGACCTTTAGAGACACTACTGGACACAGAGAGACATCTTCCTTCTGAGGGCAGATTCTCCAGGGACCCCATCTCTTAGTGGGTAGCTCGTTCTTGGCGAGAAAGGTTGGATCAGGAAAGAGATTCAGTTCTCCCACTTCTGTGAACTGAATGTGACCCTCATTTCTTGATAGGGCTACTATTTCACTAACTCTAGCCCCGAAGGCTATAGCGAACAGGAAAATAACCTTCTGGGTTAGATCCTTTAGAGAACAATCTTCATTGTTCACAGATGAAGCATAATGTAGGACCTTGTCCAAGGACCATGAAATGGGCTTCGGAGGAGCTGCAGGCCTAAGTCTAGCGCATGCCGATTCATATTGTCTTCTAGTTGACTTAGACTTGCATTTTTCTAAGAAGTCTATGCTGCCTTTTGAGATCCCAAATCTTTTCCTAACCGCTAAGGCGAGAAAATCATGAGATGAAGGTTTTGGGTTCTCTGTGATGAAGCGAAGATAGTCGACTTCTGAACCCGTTGAGATAGTGCTGGGTTCGGTAAAAGGACCGGCCTCAGCCTGAGTTCCATCACTAGGGGGGGAACCAGTTTTTCTTGGGCCACTTGGGGGCCACTAGAGCTGCCGTTCCCTGGAAGGATCTCAGTTTGTTGAGGACCTTCAGCAGGATATTGGATGGAAGGAACAGGAAAATCCAGGTCCATTCATTCAAACCTAGGGACATGGCGTCCGTTGTCTCCTCTAGAGGGTCCTCATATGGGGCTACATATCGAGGTAGTTTCTTGATGTCGCTCGTCACGAAGAGGTCGATCTGCAGTTCCGAGACTTGTTCCAAGATGGAGGAGAATGAGTCTGCGTCTGGGGACCATTCTGACTCTATCGGCTTGAGCCTGGATAGAGCGTCTGCTATCACATTGCGGAACCTTTGTAAGTGAACTGCTGATAGGTACTATCTCTCTAGACAATGGATGGCTAATATCACATGGTTGATATGGAACGATCGAGCCTTGTCGGTTCCGACATCTCACTATCACTTCGCTGTCCAAAATCAGCCTGATGTGAACTGATCTGTGAGGGGAGAGTTTTCCCAACGTCAAGAGGACTGCCATGGCTTCCAAAATAATGATGAGAAAGGCCTTGAACAGAGATGACCAAGTCCCTTGGACTTTCCTTTGATGGGAGTGAACTCCCCATTCTTCCGTCAAGGCATCCATGTGGATGGTCATCGACGGCAGAGGTGGTTGCAAGGGCATGGTCCTCATTAAGCTCTTGGCATTCGACCACAGGTTGAGAAGTGATCGTAGTAAGGCCGGTATCGGTCATTTTAGATCTCTTCGAGTGTTTGATGCGTATCTTCTCCAGTCTCTTGACGCATCTTTCAGCTGTGCTCTTAGCACTGGGTCTGTTACTGCTGCGAACTGGAGAGAGCCCAGTACTCTTTCCTGTTGGCGTCTTGAAATCCTGTCGGATTTCAGTAGTCTCTTGACAGACCCTGCGATCTCCCTTCTCTTCCCTGAGGGAATGGAGAGACGGTGTGACCTTAGGTTCCAATGGATTTCCAGCCATTGAAACCCTTGAGCTGGAGAGAGTTGAGACTTCTTGAAGTTGATCTTGCATCCCGGATGTTCCAGGAACTGGATAATTTCTTTGGATGCTTGCAGACAAGCCGTTTTGGATGCTGCCCGCACTAGCCAGTCGACCAGGTACGCTGCTACCTGAACACCTTCTAGGCGTAGTTGTTGCACGACTGCATCTGCAAGTTCCATGAAGATACTTGGGGCTATGTTTAGTCTGAAGGGTATGGCTCTGAGAACATACTTTAACTTCTGTAACTTGAATCCTAGGTAGGAGGAGAGGGGGAGACTGACTAAAAGGTGCCAATAGGCATCTGTCAGGTCTATCAAGACTGTGAACGCCCCTTTTTGTAACAGGGTCCTTATGTGTTGAAGGGTTAACATCCTGAACTTGCTGTTTTCTATGAACTTGCCGAGTGGTGACAAGTCCAGAATGACTCAAGTTTGTCTGAGTCCTTCTTGGGAACACAAAACCGCCTTCCCTGGAATTTGATGGACTTTACTTTCCTTATAACCTGTTTGCTCAAGAGCTCTAAGGTATATTTTTCTAATGAGGGAGTGGAGTGTTGGAAGAATTGAGGAAATGATGGTGGAGACGTTCCGTTTCCATCCTAGTCCAATCTTGATTAGGCCGTGGGTCCAAGGATCGAAGGTCCAACGATCCTGAAAATGTTGGAGCCTCTCTCCTACTGGAAGCATCTCCTTGCTTCAATTGTCCGAAGGGTTTACCTCCTCGACCGTGTCATCCCCTACCTCTTGAGGGATGACTAGAGGAGCCAAATCTGGATCCTTTACCTTTCAACCGAGAGGTAGTGGTCTGCCTCTCAAACCCGGGGCTGAATGCTGGTGAATGGGCAACCAACTGTTGAGGCACCCCTTGGAAGGTGGTCTGTGTTTGGGCCACCACTTGGGGCACCGCGGTCATAGTGACTGTGGGATGTTGTTGAGCAGTCCGATTGGGAAGTCTAGACTTCGTCATCTTCTTTTTAGGTTGGGGACCCGCATCTGGGGAAGACTTCCTCTTTGAAGAGATGCCCCACTTCTGGAGAAGGTTTCTATTCTCCGTGATGGCTTTCTCAACTACCTCTTTGACTACTTCGTTTGGGAAGAGGTCTTTACCCCAGATGTTAGAAGATATCAGCTTCCTGGGTTCATGTTTCACTGTTGCAGCAGTGAACACGAACTCCCTACAGGCTCTCCTAGCCTTCATGAAAGCATACAGGTCCTTTACTAGGGTGGCCATATCCATTTTGGCCAGGACCATGAGCATGTCTGGGGTACTTCTTTGGCCTGCACACATTTCCATGCAATTTTGTAGGGATAAAGATGCCGCAAGTCTCTCCTTCCTCTCTTATTCCTTGCGCAAGAGAAAGTCAGAAAGTTTAGGGAGATTCTCGCTAAACTGTCATCCAGTGATGTCTGCGTCCAGTTTCCCTACTGAGAAGGTTAGGTGGACTTCCTTCGATTCCTTCTCTTGCATGCGCAAAGCTAACGACAGAGGCCTGCACTCATTTAGTGCAGGACCTGGTTTGCCTGCCTCCACTGCCTTGGCAACAGATTTAAATGCCTTCAACGTAAAGGGGAAGGCTATTGAAGCAGGAGCAAGTAAGTTAGGGTGTTCCTTGCTCAAGGTGGACACTTTCGAAATCGAATAGCCCGCCTTTCTCATGCTACTCGACAAAAGAGCCTGTGCCTTATCGTGGTCGAAAACCATGACCTCCTTCGGTTCCGTCTCCTCTTTTGGCATTGATTCATGCTTCAATCGAATGAAGCAATCAGGGTAATCGTTAAAGCTTGGCCAAAACTGGATGTCGTCTAAGGGGATGGCTCTCATCTTGTTCGAGATGTAGAGTTTGCCATTCATAATCGGCATAAACTTCGCATACCTCCAGGGATTGGTTTTTGAGCAGGTTGGGAGGTCTTGGACTCTGGGTCGCTTGTATGACCCTTGGGAGGTGGTAAGTTGAGCTTCAAGGAGCTCTCTCTCGAAACTCGCTTCCCCTGCTTCGCCTTGCTTGCGAATGTTCTCCATTAAAGCCGTAAGATGGGCCAGTGCCTGGCTCATGTTGTCCAATGGAGGGGTAGAAGCTGAAGATGTCGAGGGTAACGGCTCCGGTGCCTGCACAGACGGAAGGAACTCCGACTCGACACCATCATCTTTTTCCGGAGGTAGAGTAGACTCCTCCTCGGGATTATCCTTTAATAGATCCTTTTCAGTGTCCGTAGACACTTCCGACATCCTTTTCTCCTGGTGGATGTCCATACTTTGCAACGTCTCACTGACATCCGTCTCGATGGCAATCTGGACGCAGGGAGGTCCAGGTTGTGCTTGGGGCACAACAATTTCACTACTCGCTTTCGGGAACAGCAAGCTACGCATCCTATCGTTAGGTAGGTATGGTCCCGGAGAGTTTTTCTGGAACCCTCTTACCCACTTGCACAGCTTTTCACATGCCGCATCCCTCGACTCCGTTGACTTGGGGTCGTCGAAACCTTCGGTCATCAAGGTCCGGCAGATATTGCAGACTTGGGGGTCCCAATATTGCAGGGTTTCAGTAATGATGGTGCAGGGGGCATGAGACCTGCACGCTTTGTGACCGTAGAAGTTCCTACTCCTAAGGTTGCAGAAGATCGTCGCATTTCATCTGGGTTACCTCCTGTAAAGAAAGGAAAATTAAATGAGTATGCGATTGTTTATCTCACATGATAAACAGATATACAAAATATTAATATTTTAACCATTATAGCTTAGGATAGTAAGCTAGAAAGAAATTAGGAAAGACACATACTTGTGTATCCTTTCCAGCCAATTGGTGTGACCTCCCCCCAATATTAAGGGTATAGAGTTTCCTTTATCAGGACAAACTCAAAAGAGAAGGGTTCTAACCTCTAGGGTTAGAAAAAGTTTTACACTGCCACTGAACCTTCTTAAATTATCTAATATTGTGTGGTAAGTATTAACTGATTTCTAATCAGAGTATTGAAGGAATTCTATTCTTTCAATATAGGAATGGTCTCAGCAAAAGTCTGTACAAGGATACACAAGGTATGTTGGAAAATAACTACTGTACAATATATACTATAGTTTTCTGTCTGCAGTATATACTATACTGCAAATATACTGGCTACTGTATAATCATATACTATAGTTCAGCCAGCATGTTGCCGGCAGGGCCAGTACCTGGCGGCACAATCCGGCCGGCATGTCACCGGCTGGACTAGAAATTAGGAAAGACACATACTTGTGTATCCCTCCCAGCCAATTGCTGTGACCTCCCCCCCCCCAATATTAAGACTATAGAGTTTCCTGATCTGGGAAAAACTCAAAAGAGAAGGGTTCTAACCTGTAGGGATAGAAAAGTGTACTACCACTGACCCCTCTGAAATTATTTAATATTGTAGGGTAAGTTATTAACTGATTTCTAATCAGAGTATTGAAGGAATTCTATTCTTTCAATATAGGATTGGTCTCAGCAAGAGACGACTGAAGAACCCTCGGCAGCAGAAGGGTCTCCCACCGGCAGCCGCCATAGCCGGCACAACCTTTCCCGGAGCCTTGTGTCCATAAGGGAAAGACTGAGTGACTAAACAGCTGCTTATGTAGGAGCCCGGCCAGCACCGCAACCTACCCGACAAGCGGTGAGATTACAGGACAATGGCCACAGGATTGCGATGGCTAAGCCATCGCTAAAGGACAGAGAGGGGAAGGGAAAAGGGTCCTGTATCAAGTGTAGAAGGCGGCGGCGGCAATCCTGCCGCCACTTCCACACAAGAGTGAAACAATGTTTCAGTATCGGCGCCATCCTAGGCGGCAGAAGAATATCTATTCTTCAGCCTAGGGTCTGCCGAATCTATCAAGTGTAGAAGGCGGCGGCAGGATTGCCATCACTTCCACACAAGAGTGAAACAATGTTTCAGTATCGGCGACATCCTAGGCGGCAGAAGAATATCTATTCTTCAGCCTAGGGTCTGCCGAAGCAGGACTAGTCTTCTAGACCGCAGGGGAGAAGGTGGCGGCATCATACTACCACTTCAGGTGCGGCCTAGGGAGGCTTAGCCTCCTATGCCGGCAGCTGTAAGCCGGCAGGGGAGTGACTACTCACCCTGCTGCTCTGCCGTCGGCAGAAAGACTGAATACTCTGAGGTTCTGTTGAAAACCAAAGCCGGGATCTCGCCGGCAAAGGTGGGAGACAGAAAACCCTAACCCAGTCAAGCCGGAGTGAACTACTCTATGGCAAGACCAGATAGGGTTGTAGCCTATGGCGGCACTCAGAGGGAAGGAGGGATTACCCTTAAATCTCCACAGGAGACAAGTATCGAGTTATATAATTTTAGGAGATGTACTATCTCCCGTTGAATTGATAAAACGATACACGAGGGTAAACGGGGATAATGTCTAAAAGTATACTACAGCGCACAGGCTAGGTAGCCTAGCGCGAGACGAGATCTCGGTTACCTAAATCGCCGAAACTCTGATGTATACGATCGACAAAAGGAAGAGGAAATTATGCATAAAATATATTTCTTTACTAGTATAATTGTGCCTAAATAGCTTTCATAATTTATTAATGCTATTACAACCGGGAAAGTCGTTCTGCTAAGTAAATAACACATGGATAACGAATGACAGGCCTCCGGTGACAGGCCTAGCTCGTTAACACAATAAATTACTCTAATTTCAGTGAAGCAGGAGCTAAAAATAATACACTGTAAAGAATAAATACTCAACTTTCCAGAGGCAAAAGACGCTGGAGATTGCATATTAAATCCTCACAAAAGCGATCAAAAACTTTAGATCAACAGGGAACACCACTGTACAAAATCGCTACAAAAATAGGTATGAGCGCCATCTTGGATACTCGTAGTAGTACGGGAGGAAGAGTAACCTTGATAACGACTCCCCTTCTGTTTTTCGCCACTCTTCCCCCTCGAAAGGAAAACGCTATTCAGGGTGAAGATTGCTGTGTGTCGTATCAAAATATACGTCCCCTGATATTATGCGATATCCTTAAGAGAAATTTTAAGGATATTCGCGCCAGGAGTTAGAATTCTGGAGATCTAAAGGTCAATTATCTGGGAATATCACTGTAGCCAAATATCCCTTAGAAAGCTACCTATAGGAACCTTCCATCAGGACGACATGGTTTGAGCCCAAAAAATATATTTATATATTTGCGATGTACTGAAGGAACGATAGGTGAACAACGATATAGCGAGGGATTACTTTCAGTGCTGTACATATAGTTGTTTATTGTTTGTCATATCTTCGTAATACCGACTTTAATTAATTCCCTAAATGATTAAATAAGTACATTGGATCCATTTAACATTAAATCCCGATTTCTTTCTCTAAAACTGATAATGCTAGTATATTAGTAGTCCTGGATAAGACTGATTATATTGATAAAATTCATGTATTACTTCCATCCGAAAATACTCCCCAAAGGTAAGTATCTGATCCTCCATAAAGAGTTGTAGTATTCTGCAACGAAGTAGAGATTTTTCCCGCCCCCTTGATACCCGTTGTCCAGAATATTTTGATGAAAAGGTGTATACCATCTACAACACTGGCTTTTGTAATAATTCCGAAACACACTAAATTGACCAATGTTTATCAAACTAAAAACAAATTTTATGATATTATATGTAAATTTGAGAGCAGTTATATCTATGTAATAATATCTTACCGCTCAGCCATCCTTGACATTGTTTATCCTCTTTTTCTTTCCATTTCTCTCTTTCCATTTCACTATCAGCCGTTCACTCATTCACAATACTCAGAAGTATGATGACGTTGTTGTACACAAATACCATGCAGATGCAATAACATTTATATAAGACTAATAGGCAAAACAATGGAGAAACAAAAAGTTCGACATAAATATACAGTAACATACCAAGAGATGATCTCCGAGGTGCAATTAGCATTCCCACTATAAACTTTTTTGGGCTCAAGCCATGGCGTCCTGATGGAAGGATCCTTTTTGGTAGCTTCCTTGGGTAATCACTACTAGGATTTTCCCAGAGAATTAAACCACAGGTTATCACAGAATTCTAACTTCTGGAGCGAGTATCCTAAGGGTTTCCCCTTAAGACATCGTGTATCAACAGGGGACACGCATGTATAAACGTGCCACATAGCTATCTGCACCCCATATAGAGTTAACGCTTCAATATGGCGGACAGGGAGTGGCTGGGAGCTGAGCCGCAGCCAATCTAGACGTGGCGATATCGGTACTCGCGATGTAAACAGACGGACGCCATTGCTTTTGATGACGTCACGACCGTCCTCATTCCTTTGCTAGTAGCTCGCTCGCTTGGACGTTTTTTTCCCTTTGTGCGACTTTATCTACTTGCATCCTCGCTATGTCTCAACCTTCAGCTTCACCTTCTTCTGGAAAGTTGAGTACAAAGGTTTAGGTATTGTTTAAATAAGCTCTGGCCTTAAAGTAAATCTTACTTTTCGAGATATTTGCATAATTGTGGCAGAGCTTTGCCAGACCGGTCAGCGCCATTTTATGACGCTGCTGTTGCTTGCATGCCTTATTTAGTTAGCCGCAACAGCCTTACCGGTATATAAATTACTAATCAGCGCTATTAGTTATTTAGTCTTCATAGCTAGGAACTTTATATCGTGTTTTTGACGCATTAGTTAGGGTCTTCGCTGACCCCATACCAGTAGGCTTTGATTAGCCCCTAGGCCAGTGAGCCTATACCAGTGTTAATGCATGATATTTCAGTGATCCTAGTGTTAGTTATGAAGATTTTGGCATTATTTTACAATACCATTGACAGTGATGCAAGTGTTTTTCGCCTTCAGGGACCATATAGGGGGTAGGTTATCTTGAGTGCCTTGCTAACCTAACCTTATGATAGGACCCCTATATGCTCTCTTCATCCCTAGCCCTAGGGCTTCCCTCTGGTAATCTTGTATCCTATTACATGTGATAGGACAAGACTCCTCAGAGTACTGTATCGCCTCCCCACCTAAGGGAATGACCCCTCCCTTAGTGTTGCGGACCTTAAAGGTAGGATCACCTCCTTTAAACTGAATCGGTCCTTGACCTTTTCCTTGCGATACGTCTTCTCCCTTCCTTGATTAGGGTCTAACAACCCTAATCCAGGTTAGGTTGGGAGGGCTGGTTTATGTACCTTGCTGAAATATACGCGTGCACCGTTTTTCAGTTGGTCCACCTACTATAGGTTAGGGTGAGCATCTCCCTTCCTAGGTGGCCGCTCTGGTGCATAACCCATCCTTTCTTATAAGAAGACCCTTTCCCCCCCCCCAACCTATCTCTTGCCTAGCCTAACCTACCAGTAGGTTAGGCTTCATATGTCCCCTGTCCTACACTCCACCCTAGGCTGGAGTGCTGGACCCCGTGGTGCTCCCAGTGTTGTCCGCTCTGATACATAGACCCTCCATAGTGCTATGGAGTCAGTTATCATTTGGTCGACATGAAGAGTCTCCACCCCTTCTTTGGGTACACCCTGTCCTCTCTTGGACTGCCTTAGCCCCCGGCCATTGCGGCCCCTGCTTAGGATGATAGATTCACCTCTATCATGGTGGTACCTTTTCCAGAGGTGTCTTGACTAGGCTAGTACAGCCTTGCCATCCCACCTCCATCTTTGGTGCTTGTCCCTTGCCGCCTCTACCCCGGCATTACCGCCGCTACGGGTGACTTCCTTATCCTTGCCGCCTTCCCCCGAGTGCCGGGGGATCGCCGCCGGCCGCCGGCTTACCGCCGTGGCCTCTCCATTCCCTCATAGCCTCGGCACACTGCCGACCCCTCCCGGAGTGCCGGCACTAGCAGCCGGCCCCCGGCCCCGGCTATGCTCCTTTATCCTTACCCCTGTCACCCTCCGACTGCCTCCGGCTGCCGGAACCGCCGCTCCTTGCCGGCGGCCGCCGCTACCGGCTGCCGCCACCCTGGCTTCTTTTGACCATAGAATGATCATTCTTGAATGCCAGAAACTCTGCTCGAGCGGCTTCCGGCGTGCCGGGGGTATGCCGGACCCGTCCGGAGGCGGCAAGATGCCTTGCACCCCTTCTCTCAGCTATCTTTACTAGCGATAGCTCCTAAAAACCGCACCTAGACGGCTTGTTAACGCAGACAAACTGGTACGGAATCGTACATTTTGTTCAGTTTTCACTCTGTCTTCTTGCGTGTTTCATCTTTCCAGCACGCTACGTGTAATTGGCACGTCTGGTTGCCGGAACCTTACTAGGATCTCATGATCCCCAGACTTTCTTGATAAGATTTCAAGCCTAGTCTATAATATGGTAATTCTAAATGGAATTCCCATTATCAAGACACCTTCCATGGAGGCCTACGGCCACCTGGGACTGTCTGATGCTACGGCAACCAGCCGGGCGGGTTACACGAGGCATGCGTCTGTCTCCTTTCACCCACCCTTCTGTGCATCACAATTACCTTATGTTAATATTAACTTGTTAATAATTAACTTTATATACGAGCCATATTATGACTCTACAATACTCATCGTCTCTTTCCTTTACAGGAGGAGTACGTCAAGTGTGACCACGACTTCTGCGCGGTCCGTCGGCCACACTTCTATGGACACACGGCGTGTAGGACACACGCCCCTTGTGCTCACAAGAGAGGGGATCTCAAGTACTGGGGCCCCACCACCTGTTCGGTCTGCCAAGAATGCCTACAGAAAGCATTCTATGATCCTCCCTCAGCGGAGATTCGGGACACTGCTCGGGACAACCTACGCAAGTGGGTACGTGGCTTTCAAAAGAACACCACTGGACCATACCTAGCCACAGAAGAAATGAGGTCTTTGCTGTTCCCAAAGGCCTCACCAGACTCAGTGGTCCCAGTCGAACAGATCCCCGTCGTCCAGATCACAGTGGAACCTGATACTGTCATGGCTCAGTCCATGAATGATTGTCACCTGGATTCAGAACATGATGAACACATGTCAGAGATCTCGGAGGACACCGAGAAAACCCTTATGGCCCAGGGTGAAGGGGAGGATGGTGAAGAAGAGGACCGGGTAGTATATACCGAGTCCGATAAGGAGGATGCCCCTCCCTCCATCCCCCCTCCTACTCCTACACCGACGGAAGTGTCTCTCCCGTCTACGTCCTCCACCACGACTCCTCTACCTACGGCACAGGATATGATTCGGCTCATTGAATCCGTGATGGAGCAGAAGCTCCAAGAAACTCACAAGATCATTCGGTCGATGGGAGGTTCCAAGGAATCTCGCAAAATCTCCATCAAGGGCCTCCCCGCATGCTCGAGCGACAATCCGTGGCGGTTCGCCGAGCATATGGTCATCGCTGATGACAAGATCTTCGTCAGCGATAAGATCGGTTCCATACCCCTGGAAGAAGTGGAGTTCTTCCCCCACTTTGAGGCGTATCCGGACTGTTACGTCCGTCTACGTTCAGAACCATCCTCAAAGGAAGAGACCGAACCGAAGGAGAAAATAGTGTTCGATCTCTCGAAGGCCCAGGCTATGCTTGCCAAAGCGCTTAAGAGCAGAGGCTTTACCTGCTCTGGACTTCCGGCTCTGAGCAAGAAGTACCCCACCTACGTTGCGCCCGATGAAGTGGTGATACCCTTCACGGAAAAGGCCTTCGCTGCCTGCCTTAAGGCTGTAGAAGAAGGGAAATCCTGCCCTGCATTGGAGGAATGCAGACCTTTCTCTGCAGCCACCCCGCCCGACACCAAACACTGGAAGGATGTGCAACACACCTTCGTGGTGGGCAAACTAGATCCTGACGTTGCTGGACGTCAGTTTAATGAGGACCTCCCCAAACTAAACGAACACCTCCTTCGTAGGGAACAGGAAACGAAGGAGAGGCTGGCAGCATTTCTCACTCTCCAGGTCCAGATGGACGTAATGGCTGGTGACACCAGAGTCCCTGACCATTACATGGTCCTTGCCAAATCTCATATGGCAACCTTAGTCAAGGATCTGTACCATTTCATGCGAGCTCGTAGAGCCTGCAGAGAATTCGTGTTCTCCAGTGCCACTGTCAGACACGAACCCCGGAAACTAATTGCCTCCAACATCTGGGGCAAGTACCTCTTCCCGTCTGATCTAGTGAAAGAGATCACAGACAAGGCCGCATCTGAGAACAGGAACCTTCTCAACAAATGGGGCATGTCTAGGAAGAGAAAGCCCTCTCAGGATGACAGTCCTCAGCCTAAGAGGAAGCAGTCGAAGCATAGACCCCAGCAACGTCAGCACAGACGTCAGTTTCCGGCACCCGCTACTCCCCAAGTGGCCGCTCAGCCGCCACAGACCTTTCAGTTGGTCCCACAGCCGGTTTTGTCCTCATCACCGGCCTTCAACCCCGCCTTCGAGCAGCACTCCACTACCTTTCGTCCCAAGGGTAGAAGCTCAGGCAGGGGTTCCGGCAGAGATTCCTCTCGCCGGCCCTCCAGAGGCAGAGGAGGACAGGGAGCTAGCGGCCGAGGCAGCAAGTCCTCGGGACCCCAGAAGCAATGAAGTGCTTCCGGTGGGAGGAAGACTCCGCCACTTCCAGGATCGCTGGACCTTCGACTCCTGGGCACACAGCATCATCAAGAAAGGTCTGGGCTGGAGCTGGGCGCAACCACCCCCAACCTTCCGGCAATTCTTCCAACGTTCAACCCCCCTCCTGGAAGAATATGTGCTAGACCTCTTGAACAAGAAGGTGATAAGAAGGGTGAAGTCCACAAGGTTCCAAGGGAGACTGTTTTGTGTTCCCAAGAAAGACTCAGACAGACTCAGAGTCATTCTGGACTTATCCCCCCTCAACGTATTCATATCGAACAACAAGTTCAAGATGCTGACTCTTCAACAGATCAGAACCCTCCTGCCTCGAGGGTCTTTCACGGTCTCGATAGACCCGGCGGACGCATACTGGCACATACCAATGAACCATCACGCTTCCTCCTACCTAGGATTCCGACTCCAACGGAAAAGCTATGCCTTCCGGGCCATGTCCTTCGGACTCAACGTGGCCCCTCGGATATTCACAAAGCTAGCGGACACAGTAGTACAACAGCTCCGCATCCGAAACGTCCAGGTGATGGCCTACCTCGACGACTGGCTAGTGTGGGCGCCCTCGCCCGAGGATTGTATAGAATCCTGCAGAAAAGTTACCCAGTTTCTCGAACACCTGGGATTCCAGATAAACGCGAAAAAGTCTCGCCTATCTCCAGCTCAGAAGTTCCAATGGTTAGGCATCCACTGGAATCTTCAGTCACACCGCCTTTCCATTCCAGCAAAGAAAAGGAAGGAAATAGCAGGGTCTGTCAAGCGACTGTTAAAATCCAAACGGATCTCGAGACGCCAGCAGGAACAAAAGCTCTCTACAGTTCGCCTCGATCACAAACCCAGTGCTCCGTGCACAGCTAAAGGATGCAGCGGGAGTCTGGAGACGTTCCGCATCCATCGCTCGAAGAGACCTCAAGAGACGGCTCCCAAGCAGACTTCGACTTCTTCTAAAGCCGTGGTCAGAAGCGAGGGCCCTAAAAAGGTCCCTTCCTCTCCAACACCCACCTCCATCTCTCAACATCCATACGGATGCTTCGTTGGAGGGTTGGGGAGGTCACTCCCACCAAAAACAGGCTCAAGGCACTTGGTCTCCCCTATTCAAGACGTTTCACATCAACATCTTGGAGGCCATGGCGGTTCTTCTGACGCTGAAGAAACTCTCCCCGCCCCCGTCGATACACATTCGCCTGACCCTGGACAGCTCTGTGGTAGTGCGTTGTCTCAATCTCCAGGGCTCAAGATCGCCCAAGATAAATCAGGTGCTCCTGACAATCTTCCGTCTGGCAGAAAGGAAGATATGGCACCTGTCTGCAGTTCACCTACAAGGATTCCGCAATGTGACAGCGGATGCTCTATCTCGGACAAACCCGATAGAGTCGGAATGGTCTCTAGACGCAAGATCATTCTCCTTCATCTCTCACAGAGTCCCAGAACTCCAGATCGACCTCTTCGCAACGAGCGACAACCATCAACTTCCTCGATATGTAACCCCGTACGAGGACCCCAAAGTGGAAGAGGTGGACGCCATGACCTTGGATTGGAACAGATGGGCCAAGATTTACCTGTTCCCTCCCACCAATCTTCTGCTGAAAGTCCTCTCCAAATTGAGAACCTTCAAAGGGACAGCAGCTCTAGTGGCTCCCAAGTGGCCCCGCAGCAACTGGTACCCCTTGATCCTGGAGATGCAGCCAACGCTGATCCCCCTCCCGGACCCAGTTCTCTCCCAGCAAATACAGAAGTCGACTGTCTTCGCTTCATCATCGAAAATCAAGGACCTTCATCTCATGATTTTCTCACCCTAGCCGCTAATAAAAGGTTTGGGATTTCGAAGAAGAGTCTAGACTTCCTCGAGGAATACAAGACCGAATCCACGAGAAGGCAATACGAATCGTCTTGGAGGAAATGGGTCTCCTTCGTCAAGGCAAAGAACCCCTCGAAAATCACCATAGATTTTTGCATGTCCTTCGTCATTCACCTTCATGGACAAGGCTTGGCAGCCAACACGATTTCTACTTGCAAATCGGCCTTGACTAGACCTTTGTCATACGCCTTCCAAATAGATCTGTCTAGCGACATCTTCAACAAACTACCGTAGGCCTGTGCCCGTTTACGACCGGCACCTCCTCCGAGACCAATCACTTGGTCTCTAGACAAAGTTCTCCACTTCGCCTCCAACTTGGACAATGATTCATGCCCTCTCAAGGACCTGACTCAGAAAGTTATATTTCTCTTCGCTCTAGCTTCGGGAGCCCGAGTCAGCGAAATAGTGGCACTATCTAGAGAAGAGGGACATATCGTTTTCAACGATTCAGGAGACCTCTCCCTCTTCCCTGATCCGACGTTTCTCGCAAAGAACGAATTACCTACCAAACGATGGGGCCCGTGGAGGATATGCCCCTTGAAGGAAGATGCCTCTCTATGTCCAGTAGAGAGCCTTAAGGTCTATCTTCATAGAACTTCAAACTTTGGTGGAGGCCAACTCTTCAAAGGAGAAACATCGGGCAGCGACCTGTCACTGAAACAATTGAGAGCAAAAATCACCTACTTCATTCGCAGAGCGGATCCAGACAGTACACCCGCTGGTCATGATCCTAGGAAAGTCGCTTCGTCTCTGAATTTCTTTCAGAGTATGGATTTCGAAAGCCTCAAGAACTATACAGGCTGGAAATCCTCGCGTGTTTCTTTAAACATTATGCGAAACAAGTGCACGAAGTGAAACATTTTGTGGTAGCCGCAGGTAGTGTTATGAAACCTGCTCTGAACTCTGCTTAGAACAGTGAGTTATTAGGGACTCTAACTCGTCGGGTGCCTATGTTGACCCTCAAGTGATACGTAGTGAAGCAGAAACCACCTTGTGTTTTCTTTAACTGTTCTTACCTCAGGTGAAATGTCATAGTAGATTACCACATGAGTGTTACATGCCACGTGCATGACGTGTGTTACATAAAGACTAACGTTCCGTAGAACGAGTGCCTACTAATACTTGATTCTTCCCTTTCAGACTCAAGAGCACGCCTTTATGACTATGTACATTTTTATCAATGTAAATGTTTTTTACTAATTATTGCATGACATGTATTGATTTACCTGCAATTATATAATAAAATGTCTATTTTATTACTTGTGCGTCTCCCTTGCTCCTTTCTTACTATGAAATATACTAATTGTCATAGTTTTATTACCCTTTATTCTTGGTTAAGGGAAATGCCAGGATTTACTCCGGGCATTTATTTATATAGAGCAAGTAAGTTTACTTAGCGAATACTTACTCAATTATGAAGATGAGTCAACTCCATGCACGAAGTGTACAACCACCACTTCTTCAAGTTTGTTTCGACGCGAATACCAAATCGCTCTGACTTATCTTATGGATCTCATTGTTCCTTCAGCCTATATGAATAGCCTTCCCATGACCACTTTGATCTCAGCATAGCCCGTGGGGACTTCCATGCCAGGGGGGCAGGAAGGCAACTGCCTCACGGTAGCTCTAGTATAGACCACTATGCTCTCGGCTCAATGTTTTAGCACTCACTTATAAAGGGGAAAAAGTCTACCACGATACACTAATTCTCTGGTACTCTTCCATCAGGACGCCATGGCTTGAGCCCAAAAAACGGATTTTGAGCGAAGCCAAAAAGCTATTTTTGGGTGAGATAGCCATGGCGTCCTGATGGACCCACCCTGTCTGTTATCAGGTCCCGCCCTGCGCCGCTGTATCATGGTGATGAGCGAGCTCCAGACTTTCGGAATGAGGACGGTCGTGACGTCATCAAAAGCAATGGCGTCCGTCTGTTTACATCGCGAGTACCGATATCGCCACGTCTAGATTGGCTGCGGCTCAGCTCCCAGCCACTCCCTGTCCGCCATATTGAAGCGTTAACTCTATATGGGGTGCAGATAGCTATGTGGCACGTTTATACATGCGTGTCCCCTGTTGATACACGATGTCTTAAGGGGAAACCCTTAGGATACTCGCTCCAGAAGTTAGAATTCTGTGATAACCTGTGGTTTAATTCTCTGGGAAAATCCTAGTAGTGATTACCCAAGGAAGCTACCAAAAAGGATCCTTCCATCAGGACGCCATGGCTATCTCACCCAAAAATAGATTTTTCGCTTCGCTCAAAATCCGTTTAATCTCTCTCTCTCTCTCTCTCTCTCTCTCTCTCTCTCTCTCTCTCTCTCTCATGTATATATAAATATATATATCTATCTATATATATATATATATATATATATATATATATATATATATATATATATATATATATATATATATGCGTGTGGGGACTAGACGTATATTTGGTGTAAGGCAGGACCCATACAGTAACTGTATGAGTCCTGGTGTAAGGTAAAGTTACGTGAAGGGCAAAAATGTAATATCTACAATATAGTTTGATAAAAAGGAAGAAAAACTATCATAATAAGGAAATGATGTAAGAAGTAAATATAAAATTCTATTATGGGGTCATACAGGGTGTTTGAGAGTTATCAGAGAAAGAAGAGTGAATAAAACAAACAAGCGGTTTACTTATGAGAAAAAAATATTTAAGATCTAATTTCATGACCAACGAAATCCAGTTTAGGTATATAGAAGGTTAGATAGAGTAATCTATGAAAGAGAAAAAAACCCAAGCAATGGGACGGAGAAGAGAATAAGAGAGATAGAGATTTTAATATCATATACGAATGAATAAATTCTGTCTGTATTAAAAGCACTACTAGGCTGATGTAGTGAATGTAAGGTAGCGACATCGAATGCATAAAGTAGAAAACAGTTGTTACGACGAATTTTTTACATTGTGTATACTTTATTGTACATGGTATAAAAATACCGAAATGGTACAATAATGGAACCCACTCCTTAGATATGTTTTTACATGGTGCTTATTTGCACCATATATATATACATATATATATATATATATATATATATATATATATATATATATATATATATATATAAACAGTTCCCTTCCTGCGTGAAAATAAATCAATGTGGTGAAAGGGTTTGTGTATCGCTAATATCAGCATGTATTAGTCAGGCCCACTCATATCAGATTGGTTTGCCTTAAGTGATTAAGCAAAACTCTCCCACCATCACAAGTTAGCCAGCGTGGTGATGAAAACTGGCTAGACATGAATAAGGACAACTCTGAGGCCTTTGTCCTGCTGTGGATGAGAAACTGTTTCGTTTGTTATTGATGCTGTAGTCTAAATATAACCGTTATTATTTACGTTCTTTCAAATTGAATTTCACTTATACTTCTGGCAATGTAACTTTAAAATTCTAACATGTACATGGCTATGGGCGAAAATAATGGGGCTAGCGAAAATGTTTTCTCTTTCTTGGATAAGTGAATATTTTAAGCATTAGGAAATTCTGGTTCATGGATAAAATTCGTCAGCTCTTTGGTGATGGGAACAAACAACTGGCTCTAGCTAAACCATTTCAGCTGAATGTTATATACTTTCAAAAGCCATAACACTTTTTCGTTCTACTTTTGTTAAAGGTAAAACAATGCTTGGAAGATTATGTAGTCGGACATGCCCCCAACGGTGTGGCAATCATGACTTGCTGTGGATCTGTCACATCGGCAAAGCTACGTTTCGCAGCAGATTCGAATGGAGTGACTGACAAAGTAAGTAAATAAGTAAGTAACTAAGTTAGTGAGAGAGAGAGAGAGAGAGAGAGAGAGAGAGAGAGAGAGAGAGAGAGAGAGAGAGAGAGAGAGAGAGAGAGACTAGTAATAAAAGGCCTCTAGATTCGTTGTGCGTTTGTTTAGTCACTGTTTATTGGTGGTAGAGCTTTGGCAAATATCTAAAGGAGCGATTGAGCATAAAAGCAAGAATACTATTATAGTTTTATTTTTGTAAAACACCGGTAAATATTAATCTCACATATGGTCACTCATACTGTTATAACACAAGATGAATATGGATATGTCCATAACATAACAATTCGAGAAATCATTCCTAGTAGCGTACAATGTACTCCGCAAGCATATATAAATTTGTGTGGATACCTCCATTTCCAACTGAATAATCCCATTTATGAGGGAAAATATTTGAGAACTGTTATGATCTTAAAATTCGAAAACCACATTAACATTTCCTTTTCAACAGATACAGCATTACAACCAGAACTTCGAAGTCCTGTCCATGTCTGGTACAGTGAGCAAAGACGGAGCCCACCTGCACATCTGCCTGGGTGACAATAACGGCGCCACAATTGGTGGTCACGTGATGGGTGACCTCAAGGTCTTCACCACCATGGAATTGGCACTCTGTGAATCCACCGATGTCACCCTCAAGAGAGAACATGATCCAGAAACAGGATATAATGAACTTACGGTTACTAAAGGAATTGATGGTGCATCACCTAATAAGAATGACTGAATTGATATTTTTGTTCTTTATTTTTGAGCAACCGCAATATATGTACACAGAGTCAATCAATCACTTGTACAAACACGAGTGATTGTCGTACATAACATTTAATCGTAACAGTTTAGTTCATTTTTTTTCAGTCATTAGTGTTATATAGTTATATTGTTACTGGGATTCAAATTAAATTCTGGAAGATGATAGTCAAAATTATATACCCATTAAAAATATGAAAAGGAAGTTTTTAATATGAAGAAATCGTAAATTCTAGTTAAAATGAAAAGTAAAGATTTCTTTTGTAAAACGCCATGAACTCTTTTATTTACTTAATCAACAGACAGAAGTCAATTTAGGATGAAGTTTTCGCAAAGAGCAATTTGACCCAAGAAAACTGGATCTGAAACAAAAACCCTCCTGGATGCTCTTATATAAAAGCATTCCCACTAGAATCAAATACTCATAGGGCACATTTATAAACAATGAAAGAGCTTTTTAAGTATGACTATAAATTAGAAAAGCCTCGCTTAAATTGCAGCTGACCGAATACAAAATTTACATATAAATGCAATCTAGGATCTTCAACAACTGCAATAGCAAAACCTACAGAGGTATACAGCCCTGCTTCACTTATTCATGCAATAGGAGTGTGACCTTTTAACCTTTAGCTGTCTCTACATTTTCCTCAGAAAACAATCCTGTAACCACCAAACCCTTTGAAGGGGATGGCGCAATCCGTTCAACAATACCACGGAGGACACTGTTCCTTCAACGAAAGCAGGATACATTTTAGGATTCTGTCTCTCGTTTTACTTATGAGGTAATTTTCATTTCTTGATTCATATGCCAAGAATAAAAAAAAACATAAGTGGAAAAGGACTGAATTAAACAGGGTCACATTGAAGAAATTACAAGACAATTCAAAAATAAGTCTGCTACATTTAATATATTCTAATGCAATATTAGTGTTTCCTAAAAATGTTTTCTCGCCTTCAATTCTTTCCATAGACTGGGATGTATGCACATATTTCCCTTTTCCTTTAATAAACATTTTCTTTTCACCAATGACAAACGCTTTTACTTCACCACTTGCAAATATCTTTATTTTTTTTTTTTGGGGGGGGGGTGGCAACCGAGAAATAATTTCTTTGCCCCTAAGAAATATTTTCTCTAAACTTGGATTTTTCTCGTTGGATACCCATCTTTATTCCACCGCAAAACATTTACTTCAGCTTATAAAAACATGTTCACACCAACACTAAAATACAATTAGCTCCACTTCTCCCAACGATTTCCTTTCACCGATAAAAATAATTTCTTCCCCATCATTGAGAATTATATATCACTACCACAAACATTCTGCCTACACAATTGGAGTATTTAACTTAGTAACTTGAAATTATTTTCCTCACACCACAGTTAAACATTTCACCTTTACCACCCGATTGGTAAATAGTTCTCTTTCACTGGAAAAATTTCCTTTTCTATATTGGGAAAAACTTACTGTCCACCACTGGTAATATTTTCGAAGTAAATATCTCATCACCAACGAAAAATACAGCTCCTCCATCATAAAAAAGCATTTCTTCTTTATCTTTCGAAAACATTCTTTTTCAACTACTGGAAACTTCTTTTTGCACTGTCACCAGGGGGAAAGGGTTTCCCATTAAATATTTATAATAATAGTTACAAAAATAATCATATTAATATAGTTAATAAAATTCACAAGTAACAACATAGCTACTGAAACATTTTCTCTTAACTATTACTATTACTATCAATTGCTAAGCTACAACCCTAGTTAGAAAAGCAGGATGCTACAAGCCCAAGGGCTCCAACAGGGAAAATAGCCCAGTGAGGAAAGGAAACAAGCAAAAATAGTTTAGGAACAGTAACAACATTAAAATAGAATATCTCCTATATAAACTATAAAAATAAAAAAAAAAGAGAAAGAGAAATAAGATAGAATAGTATCACGAGTGTACCCTCAAGCAAGAGAACTCCAACCCAAGACAGTGGAAGGCCATGGTGCAGAAGCTATGGCACTACCTAAGACTAGAGAACAATGGTTTGATTTTGGAGTGTCCTTCTAGAAGAGCTGCTTACCATAGCTAAAGAGTCTTTTTTATCCTCACCAAGAGGAAAATGGCCACTGAATATTACAGTGCAGTAACCCCATGGGTGAAGAACAAAAGTGACAATAGGAGTCCAAAACATCATCTGAAGGAAGGATCATAATAAATGCAAAAAAGAGATTATCTCTTATCACCCGAGAGTATGCAAAGTCACTTTACCGATAGGACGATTTGACATATTCTAATTTTCTGTACGGACTAAAGTTACACTTCATGACTTGAGTTCTAATCCCTTTTACCGTTAAGCTTGTGTGTTGATATATATATATATATATATATATATATATATATATATATATATATATATATATATATATAATGATAAATTTTTGCACATTTAAACGTGTTTCTTTCATATTTCAAATAAGCCATATATATTAATACATTAAAGTCTGGATTCTCTTAACGACCTCGCGATCAGAGCCCCAGGCGGAATCGCCCAAAGACTATAATATCAGACCGCCGGGGATTTGAACCCTCGTCCAGGATATCTGTATGCCAGTGACCATACAGATATCCTGGACGAGGGTTCAAATCCCCGCCGGTCTGATATTATAATCTTTGGGCGATAGTGACCATACAGATATCCTGGACGAGGGTTCAAATCCCCGCCGGTCTGATATTATAGTCTTTGGGCGATTCCACCTGGGGCTCTGATCCCGAGGTCGTTAAGAGAATCCAGACTTTAATGTATTAATATATATGGCTTATTTGAAATATATAGATATACATATAGATAGATGGTTTTATGTATATATATATATATATATATATATATATATATATATAACATATATACATATATAATATATATACATATATATATATATATATATATATATATATATATATAATATATATGTATACACATATATATAAATATATATACACATATATATAATTTACATATATATATATATATATATATATATATATATATATATACATATGACAGGGTAACTGACAAGAGATCAAACATACATCTATAGTCAATTTTTTTAGTGAGGCAGATTAGCACCGATTCGCAGGAGTGCCCTTTAACCTCGGAAAAGTTTCCTAATAGCTGATCGGTCGAAAGTATTTTTCAAATATTATCATTGATTTCAAATTATTATTATTATTATTATTATTATTATTATTATATATGACATATCTGTTTTTGACGTTGTTAATACTTTATATAGGACATATCTGTTTTGACGTTGTTACTGTTTTTAGAATGATATATTGTTAATTTATTCTCATCATTTATTTATTTCCTTATTTCCTTTCCTCACTGGGCTATTTTTCCCTATTGGAGCCCTTGGGCGTATAGCATCTGGCTTTTCCAACTAGAGTTGTAGCTTGGCTAATAATAATAATAATAATAATAATAATAATGTTATTGTTATTGTTATTATCATTATTATTTTTATTATTACTAGCCAAGCTACAACCCTAGTTGGAAAAGCAAGATGCTATAAGCCAAAAGGCTCCAATAGGGAAAAATAGCCCAGTGAGGAAAGGAAATAAAGAAAAAAGTAAACGATGAGAACAAATTAACAATAAATCCTTCTACAAACAATAACAACGTCAAAACAGATATGTCATATATAAACTACAAAAAGACTTATGTCAGCCTGTTCAAAATAAAAACATTTGCTGCAACTTTGAACTTTTGAAGTTCTACCGATTCAACTACCCGATAAGGAAGATCATTCCACAACTTGGTCACAGCTGAAATAAAACTTCTAGAATACTGTGTAGTATTGAACCTCATGATGGAGAATGCCTGGCTATTAGAAATAACTGCCTGCCTAGTATTAGGAACAGGATGAAATTGTGCAGGAAGATCTGAATGTAAAAGATGGTCAGAATTATGAAAAATCTTATGCAACATGCATAATGAACTAATTGAACGACTTTGCCAAAATTCAATATCTAGAGATCAGGAATAAGAAATTTAATAGACCTTAAGTTTCTATTCAACAAATTAAGATGAGAAATCAGCAGCTGAAGACCAGACAGGAGAACAATTACTCAAAACAAGGTAGAATGAAAGAATTAAAACACTTCTTCAGAATAGATTGATCACCGAAAATCTTGTAAGACTTTCTCAATAAGCAAATTTTTTGTGCAATTGAAGAAGACAGACCTAATGTGTTTCTCAAAAGTAAATTTGCTGTCGAGAATCACACCTAAAATTTGAAAAGCCATACAATGTTGAAGAAACATTATCAATACTGAGATCCGGATGTTGAGGAGCCACTGTCCGTGACCTACTTACAATCATACTTTGAGTTTTGTTAGGATTCAACTTCATACCCCATAATTTGCACCATGCACTAATTTTAGCTAGATCTCTATTAAGGGATTCAGCAACCCCAGATCTACATTCAGGGGATGGAATTGATGCAAAGAGAGTAGCATCATCTGCATATGCAACAAGCTTGTTTTCTAGGCCAAACCACATGTCATGTGTATATAGTATGAAAAGTAATGGGCCAAGAACACTACCCTGTGGAACACCGGATATCACATTCCTATACTCACTATGGTGCTCATCAACGACAACTCTTTGAGATCTATTGCTTAAAAAATACATAATAATGCTAAGAAACGACCCACTCGCCCCCAACTGTTTGAGTTTGAAAACAAGGACCTCATGATTAACACGATCAAAGGCAGCACTAAAATAAAGGCCAATCATACAAACTTCCTGACCACAATCAAGAGATTTCTGTACAGCATTGGAGATTGTAAGAAGGGCATCACATGCTCCAAGGCCTTTACGTAAACCAAATTGCACACTAGGGAATAGATGATTACCTTCAGCAAACTTATTAAGATGTTTTGCCAGAAGACATCTAAAAACTTCAGATAATATGGGAGTTATGGAAATTGGGCGGTAATCAGTGGGACTTGAGCTACCACAAACACATTTACATAGAGGTGTAACATTACCAATTCTCCAACAAGTGCTAAAAGCTCCTTTCCTTGCTAACTTGCGCAAAATAATAGATAACTTTGGAACTAAGAAATCTGCACTCTTTATAAAAAACAAAGGAAAAATACCATTTGGGTCTACACCTCCATGAGCATCAAGGTCCATCAACAGAGCTTTAATTTCACGAGATAGAAAAGCTAAACTAGTTAGTTTAGCCTCAGGAAAACAGGAATGAGGAAGTTCAAGTTTTTCATTACTCTGTTTACTGTCAAAAAAATCAGCCAAAAGGGTTGCCTTTTCCTTTGGACAGTGAGTGACTGAGCCATCTGGTTTAAGTAAAGGAGGAACTGTTGCATCTACACCAAAGAGTGCATATTTAAGAGTAGACCACCATTTATGTTCTATAAGAAAATATTTCTAGCACTTTGAAAGCATTCTCTCTCCACCTCTGGGAAACCTTTTCTTTCCAACACTGGGAAATCTTTAGTTACCATATAATTATTCTACAACTCCAGATAATTTAACATTAGCATATATTTCATAAATTGCAATAGTGAAATCTACTTTAAAGAACATCACGTAGTTACTTGCACCTAAATTTGCTTGGTACACAACTGACGATAACGATACATGATGGTTACAAAAAGGAATGCAATGCAATGCTATACCGAAAACTGCCAGGATACTCAACTCATCGCATCGGATATCCGGAATTCAAACATTAAATCACAAAATAAACGCTACGTCCGTCATGATGAACAGTGAGTTTTTCTTAGATTTCAGGAAAATGTACAGGAGAAAGGACTTGTCAGGCTTCTATCCACAAATAGTATAAGTGTACCGTGTGAACTTCGACTCTCGTGATTACGGCGTTTCCACCTTTCTGATTTTATCTCATTACCATCTTTTCTCCCAAGAGGAGAAGTAATCAGCTCGTCCTGTTTCTGCCTGACTCATTTTCTTACTCTTAATCTTTCACCATTTCCTTCATGCGCAGAGCAGAAGAGGTCATGAGTTGCGTGTGTCACTGGTCATCTCTTAAATTTCATACAAATACACACACTTATATTATGTATATATATATATATATATATATATATATATATATATATATATATATATACATACACACACATACACGCTGATATACACGCATATGCAGAATATATATATATACATATATATATATATATATATATACTGTATATATATACATACATATATACAGTATATACTATAAATGAATATATATATATAAATATATATATATATAAATATATATATATATATATATGAATATATATAAATATAGATATATATATATATACATAGATATACACACGTATATATATATATATATATATACATATATATACATACATATATATATATAATATATATACATATATATATATATATATATATATATATATATATATATATATATATTATACACAGGCAGTTCCCATGGTAGTATCCGGCCAGCTAAATGAAAACAACAACGAGGAACTCTCCTTTTTCTTCAAGGGTTAAGCTGCATGTTGCTTTCAACAAATATTGACCTTTGAAAAAAACCAAAGGCCTTGTATAATTATGCTTCAGTTAGAGTCATTTTCAAAAAAGGGCATTTTTATTCACAAATACACAACATCGGGTAAAAAAAAAAAAACAGTATACTGATTCAAGGGAAAGAAGTGCGTAAGTGAACAAGTCCATATGATAATTCCCAAAGAGAAAAGAATAAAAAAGACCCGGCACAAGTACTTGTGGCAGAACATAAACTTTTATTGGAAAATGTAAAAATAATGGTTTTAATGGCTATGCATAATAATAAACTTACCAATCACTAATTTAGTGAAATTTAATCATGATAAGGGGGCATTTTAAAAGGCCTTTCTCCAATGATGTGGATAAGAGACAAGCATTCCTGATGACCATCAGTTTACCTTGGTTACCCTGTTTATCCACAACCTTTCTTTCAAGATTCCCCTATGCTTTTCAACCAGTATAGATACCCAAGTACAATACTTAAGCGATTTCGCCGTAGTCATACCAAACACTAAGTATAATGTTCGAGTTCACAAGAGCTTACTAAAATAGTAATAATTTTTATAGAAGAATACTTGAAGGTAGTATATACTTAGCTCTTTATTATTCAGAGCATCACTTGAAATTCTAATTCATCATCAAAACGTACTTAGATGAACAATAATATTGTACACGAACTCATAAGATATAATCGTATATTATTTTTCATAATTATGAAGATAACATTATTCATCATATTTCCAACAGAAACATTAAAAGCTAATTATTGGTCAGGAAGAAAAAGTGGTCACGCAAAACATTTTAATAATATTTAGATGTACCTTTTCTAATTCCTTCCCATCTTTATGATTATCCCGATTTAAAGTGTTAATATAATCTTCTTTTATTAAACTCCTCGTATATATTTACATCACTCGGCAGGATATAATTTCTTATTAGTGAAAAGATATTCTAAAATGCTCCTGACTTGTTATCCTTCGTAAATTTTCATTAAGTTTTAATTAATTCACGGCTACAAGAATACTGCTAAGAGAAACTCGTAATAAAACGCTCAACAAAAATATAACGATTTTAAAGCAAAATGAAACTGCAGATAAGAACGCCATCAACGTCAAGTAATTTAGCCAATAAATGTCTGGATAAAAAATGTATGTGCCTTGAATTCAGAGTTGAATGAGTTCAGTGAAGGTTGGGGAAAATTGAAGTTGAAAAAAATAGCAACATTTTATGTGAAGAGGTGAAAATAATCAGGGAATTTACGCAAAGATGAAAAAGTCAGATATTCCAACTTGCGCATAGATTTACGGTAGCCCTTAATGAATTGAAACATGACTTATCAAACTGAATGAAATCACACTCGCTCATGGATTTCGTCTTACTCTGTAACGATATTCAGTACATTTCGACAAGTAATACATTTGCGCTACCCCCATCGAATAATGACACCCTAATAATAAATAATAAGACCAGTTACACTACCGTTATTATTTACAAACGAAACTCCAAATACATAGATTTCGAGAAATAAAATTCTAAGTCAAAATGTAGTAATTTTCTTAAATTTCTCAAAGAATTCTTTCATTGTCAATAACAAAATTGTACTTTGAACACATAAATTTACCCAACAACCTCTTTTATCCTCCTCTGGTCTGCATCTTATTCAAATTACTGTTTATCTGTATCCTACTCTTTGACCTGACTTCATTACGCCCGCCATCATTACGAAGTAATATGAGCCATATAGGGAATGCAAAATCAAAGTTCAGATATAGGACTTAACTCAGAATATAAAAGTAAAATTTACCTAAAAATCCAGATGCTACAGGTGGACGTCCCAAGTTCACTTTTTGTAATAGAAAAAAATATGAGACCTCGTTAGAAAGATATTAAAGTGCAAAGGACAAGTTGCAACAGACACGAACGAGATAAATTTCTGTAAAGTAAGGATATTCTAGGATTTTTGCCACGAATTAAGCTTTAGCTGTTTCATTCAAAGTAACTTTCCTTCGTATTTAGACATAAAGGTGATGGAAATGAAGGGCAACTATACATTGTAAATGGGAAAAAATAGCCATGCATAATAAATATTCTAGAAAGACAATAGTATCAATTTTTTAGTTTGGCATAGGCTTGAAATCCCCGAGGTCAAGATTACTATGGAATATTTATATCAAGTAAGTTTCAAAATAACGTATATATCAAGTATTTCATGACATAAAACGAGAAGGTAAAATACTTGTATTTCCACATCCATATCTACAAATAATTATTTGTAATAGTTCAGCAGTTGAACTATATTTTAGGTACCGATGGTGATAAATGGTAAAGGAAACTAATTTACTGGTTATTTGAAAAAATAAAGATTATATTTAACATGAAATATTATAAGAACCCGCAGTATGGAATCCCTGTTAAACACAGGGTACTACAGAAAGTTGGTAAACTTTAAAAAATGACGTTATACCATTGGTCAAACACATACTAAGGTGTATACAATTATATATATATATATATATATATATATATATATATATATATATATTTATATATATATATATATATATATATATATATTTATATATATACATATATATATATATATATATATATATATGCACAAGAATGCAGGATAAAGGCCTCACATATATCCTGCCTCTTGCAACTGTTTAGGGTGTTTCTATACCACCATTTTTTCTTACATGTTAGGATATGCTCTAATTTAATTTGTTCTCTTATCCCTGTTGCTCTTTCTCTGTCTCTTAGTGTCTATTCTCATCATTATTTTTACAATACCTCCTTGAGTTGTAACTAGCTTATATTCAAACGCATTAATGAGGCTCCATGTTTCTGATATATATTCTAGAAATAATCCTAATATATCTGATTTTTGCCCCACGTGTTTCCTTCACACACGTGCACTGTAACGGTATTGCTTTTTGTCTCTCATTCTCCCCCGGATTGATAATAGAAAACTGTTTAAGCTTGCTATCGCATGTTTTGTACCGTTTGAATTTTGTGCATTCTTACTCTCAACTATCTGTATATAAGCACGTTCTCTTGTTGAACAAACTCAGTTGCATTCATCTTGCCTCTCTGTTATTACCTAACAACCACCTCACACAATAGGTGACCACCTGAGTACCACCTCCCTACCGCCTTCTCCCTCAAGGTTGTGTCCTAGTGTTTAACTCTGCCGCCCTACGACCCAGACTCTTCTATACACGCCACATCCATGAAACTACCACCCTTTCCCAATGCAGTAATTTGCCTGGTTTTAATACACCGAGGTTCAGTTTCCCATCAGGGACATGACTTGCTCAAGTCCCAAACCAGACTATATCCTTGAGATGATCCTTGAGGACACTTTCCCGGAAATCTCCGATTGGCTTTGTGACCAGAAGTACACCCCAATAGCGTAGACATCCTCAAAACATACCTCCTTGATCAGTAGTCACCATCCCACCCGTCTGTATAGACAAGCCTTTTCAGCTCTCTCAACAACAGTCACAAGACAAAAAGGCTTCGCTAGCCCTTAAAGAAATGACCAGCACCACTTGCCTACAACCTGCTGTAGATGGCTCTCCTCGGGAGGTGATCCTACAAGGTGCCCTTTGGGTACGACGCTTACCCGAACCTGTACGTGATGCCATCCCCGATATCGATATTTTGCCCATGAAGGACCTGATGACCAAACTCGACACCTTTATGGTCAGCCACTTCACCACGTTCAGGACCTCTATCAATGCACAACTATTCAACATCAACCAAAGCCGACATGAATTCTGTAGGTCACAGACGCCATCCCTGTGATGTGCTACAGTGGCAACAAACCTGCGCACCACTCACATCTGTCACCCATCGCTCATGACCCAACCAACAACCTCTACAGCTACTTACTGATGCTCAACAGCCGCAATTATTCTACTGTCACTTCAGATTTGGGACTGCTGCGAAGAACTATGCAACGGTTGTCAGTGGCCATTAAACTTGTAAGTAGGCCATCGCTTGTGGCAGTGGCCTCCCTAATCACTAAGTTTCTTTTTACCTGATGCAGGTATGGGTGTGCAGTTTTTGGTACACATTGGTGCTCACTGTTCTTTTCAACCAAGGCCACTTTTCAGGACAAGGCGTAGTCATTCTAGGCATGCTGACGTCCACCTGGTAGCTGCAAAAAGATCTGTGATCCCCACCCATGGGTACAAGACACACATTATCATTTAGGAGCCCCAAATATCATTTGAAATCTCTCATTGCTGACGTCACATTGCAAATCCTCGGTGCGGCTTTCCTCTCCCATTTCCACCTCTTGATTGATATTGCTTATCGACACTTAGTCAACACAGACTCGTACTTGTTGACACCTCTTCAACCCGCCACCTCCGACCTCGCTCTCCACATCAGAGCACCAACGGATGCCTACACCCACTTCTACGCGTTGTAGCCGGATGTCTTCCATCCAGAACTTTGCCAAATGCCCATGGTTGCTACCAAGCACAGAATTTATCACCATATCAATACGTTGGGGACCCCTGTGTTTGCCAGAATCTGAAGTATGTCCCCGGATCGTTTGGCAGCCATTTAATGAACGTTTGCTGAAATGGAAGAAATGGTCGTCATCCCTACCCATAATCCTGAAGAAGGATGGTTCTCTGCCGCCCTCCTGTGGGGACTATAGGCATCTGAACATGCAGTTGGAACCATGTGTAGGATTAATTTTTGCTTTATTTTTATTTATTTTTTGTTGTTTGTCAAATCCAGAGAGAGAGAGAGAGAGAGAGAGAGAGAGAGAGAGAGAGAGAGAGAGAGAGAGAGAAATTGTGTGTGTGTGTGTGTCAGCGAGCGAAAGGTAGTTAGTGTATCGATTGTTGTTGTGAGAAAGACTGTTGGTATAACTGAAATTGTTTGTTCATGTTTTTAGCAAGGTTAGGACAGTAATGCATTTCTTGGGCAAAAGCTTATTTTGATTTGACTGCAGCTGGAGGCAGTTGTGTGAACGCTGGACTACTATTATTATTATTATTTCGACCAGCGTGGAAATGTTTAATTATTTCGACAGTAAGTACGTTTTATATATCTTTGCTAAGAGTGATTCTGAATAATAGAAAATTCCTTATCTATCTTTGATTATAGTGCGATAGTTTAGTTAGCTAGGAGTGTTCGTAAGTGTTTTTCTTTTTTTTTTCATTTGCAGGCCGTAATTCCTCCTTTGGAAAACTTATTTTTTGAATGCTGATATATAGTTGCTGACCTGGCCTGTAATAGATTATATTTAGATTGCTCTTTTGGATTGCTCAACCGTTAATGACCTGGCCTATGTATTACGATTACCTATGATGATGATGATTATGATGACGATGATGATGATAATGATGATGATCTTAACACCCATGACCCCGAAGAGCTAAGGCCGTTGTGGCATATTAATAGACACTCTTCTGTATCCCATATAGTGGTGTTGTGCCAATAAAGAAAGTTGGCTAAGTGATTGATTAATTGTGTTTTTTTTTTGTGACTTATCTCGCGAAAGTTAGTAAACACACACAATTATATATATATATATATATATATATATATATATATATGTATATATATATATATATATATATATATATATATATATATATATATATGTATATATATATATATATATATATATATATATATACATATATATATATATATGTTATTTTGTTTTGAAGATTTAGGTTATGGTGATTTGTTTATCTGTGCTTATTATTAAGGTTTTGTGATTAATATTTTTTGGGGGGTTATTTGAATTTCTTTTTTAAGTATTAAGTGATTGGTTTAGTTTTAAGATATATAATTTTAAGGTTGTTTTGTTTTTATGTCCTTTTTGTCCAAGAGTCCCACTGCTGATAACGTAAGGGGAAAGTTTGTGTTGCGGAGACAATTGTCTGTTAGTATGATCAAGGGTGTGGGGGTTGTTGTTGCAACATCCCGCCACATTATTTTGGCGCCCGAACAGAGACTGCTGAGGTGGGATTGGAAGCTGGAGTCTTTGACGAAGGACAAAATTAGAATTGAAAATTATATTTAAGGTTGATGAAAATGGAAGAACTAAAGGTATTAAGGGGGGAATTGCGGTTGGTTAAAGAGCGTGAGGAGAAGTTGTCCATAGAGAAAGAAAAATTGTTGCACGAGAATAAGAGGCTGAGTTGTGAGAATGAGAAATGCAAAAGAAACTGAGGGAACTTCAGGGAACTGTGGAGAGAGTGGAAAAGGGTGTTAAGATGAGGATACGAGAGAATGAGGAACGGATAGAGAAACAAATGAAAGCTATGATGGGGCAAGTAATGGGAATGATGAAATCTTTCATGGGTGAAGGTGCAGCCAGAGGAGTGGTTTCTGCTTCGGGTAATGGGGTGATAGTGGAAGAGAAGGCTAAGGTAAGTGATAACGGGGAAGGGAGTGATAGTGAGATTGAAGATAAGGGAATTATTCATAGTAAGGATGAACAAAAATGTGATAGGAAGAATGAGAAGAAAGGTAAAAGTAATGTGAAGAGGGGAAAGAAGAAAGGTCAGGATGAGAGTGAGGATGATCATGAATGGGTGAAAGAGGTAAGTAAGAAAAAGGGTAAGAAGGGAATGGTTAAAGATAGGAATTTAAGTGTTGAATTGGATTCATTATATTCGAATGAGGAAGAAGGAAACGAGAAGGGATTAGGCAGTGAAGATAGTAGTGACAATGAAGTTGAAGTTTGTATGACAGTGGTTATGAGAGAGGTACCGAGGTGTGAAAGGTTTAATGAACATAGCAGTAGGGATGTGTATGACTTTTTTAGGGAGTATGAAAGGTTCTGTCAGGCTAAGTATGGTGATAGTAACAGAGTTTGGGCTAGGGAGTTAGGGGAATATTTGACAGGGTATTTGTTGACGATGTATGGTGTGATAATGAGTGTAGGGGATGTTGATTATGAAAGTGTGAACAAGAGAATAATTGAACAGGTAAAACGTATGAACGTAGGTATAAGTGTATGAAAGATTTTGATAAGGCACAGATGAATGTAGGAGAAGCGATATCAATGTATGTATGTAGGTTGGAAACTTTAGCTAGGAAGAAGTATGGGGATGAAGGCATAAATGAGAATAAGGAATTAATGAAGAAGTTTTTGGCTACTGTACCTGAGAATGTGGCTGAGTTTATTAATTTGAAACGTAAGGAGAAGATGAGGTGGATGAAAGAAAGATTGACATGGGATAATATTTTAGAGATAGTTGAGGATTACGAGTTGGATAGGTGTATGAAAGAAAGTAAATCTGTGAGTGTAAGAACTGGAATGGAGGAAAGTGTGCCAGAATTTGTTAGTTTTAGAGATGCTGTTATGAGAGGACCGATGAGGGTAGCTGATAGTGTAGTAGATAGGAGTGTTAGGGCAAGTAATGCGGGAATACCTGTTAGATAGGAGTGCTAGTGCGCAGCGAGGTAGGTCAGGTAGCTGTGTCCGTGAAGAGAACTGTTCTAGGTGTGGCAAAGTAAGGCATAAAAAGAATGTGTAGATGGGCGTTAGGAGCATGTTTCGGGTGTGGAGAGACAGGGCATCGTATTAGTGAGTGTTAGAAAGAGAAAGTGGGTAAGTGTTATTGGTGTGGTATGACTGGGCACATAGCAAGTGGATGTATTGGTAATTGTACGAATGTAATTTGCGTCAATTGTGGTAAGGATGGGCATTATGCGAGGATATGTAGGGAACAGCGTGCGAAGTGTACTGAATGTGGTGTAGATGGACATATAGCTATGGTTTGTAGGAAGAAGGGATTAAGTCAGCCAGGATGTTCGAGAAACTAAGTAATCAGAGGGTTCAGCTGGGTGAGGCCTCGTGTGTGTGGGGAGTGAATGTGATGCATGTTCGTGAAGGTTTATTACATGAAGATGTGATGGGAGAAAGAGCGTATGATTGCATGAGTGGGAAATTGACTTTTAATGGCGTAAGTTGGTTGGTTTGATTGATATTTGTTGTGGTGTTAATTTAATGTTTAGCAACGCATATGATAAGGTAAGGGATGGTTGTGAATTTAAGGGATGTAAGGGTAATGTGAAAGGTATTGGTAATTTGAGTATGCCCGTGTTAGGCAAGATGCTTGGAAATGTTATAATTGGGGGGTTAATGATGGATGATAATGATTTTTACGTGGCTGAAGGAACGAATGAGAAATATGATGTATTGTCTGCGTATAAATTTTTGAAAAAATGTGGTATGATTGTACATCTAAGTGTGAATATGATAAAGATGAAAATTAAGGGTAATATTATTGGGGAATTTTATTTAAAGGAAGATGGTAGAGTGAGTACGAAGGTGTGGAAGGGGGTGCCACTGGTAGCAAGGGAAAGTGTAAAGTTATCAGGTAAGAAAGATGAGGTTATTAGTGTAAAAGTTACCTGGCCGAGTAGTCTGGGAATTTCCAATAGTGACAAGGAAGAATATGTAGTGGAAGGGATGGAAGCAGGTAAATTGGTGAAAATGAGTGCGTATATATATGATGGTGTCACGAATATGCAGGAACCCCAGGTGTATGTAAGTTTGTTGCCGAGTGTTAGGAGGAAGAGAGTACGTGGCATACGTGAGGGCGATTGCATGGGGTGTATGTATACACTGATCAATGGAGAGGATGAAAGATATGTTAAGGCGAGACAGGTAATGACTGGTAAAGTAAAGAATGATGATGATTGGGAGTACAATACATTGAAAGAAAAAATTAGATTAGATGAGAGTGTAGGTGAGGTCGAAAGAGAATGATTGTTTTAAATGTTGTGGGATAAGCGGAGAGTTTTGAGTCTCAGTGACAAGGATTTGGGGGGGTCAAAGCTACCGGAATTTAAAATAATTCTCAGTGATGATACCCCCATATATCAGGTTCGCAGGCATTTTTTTTCCGCATATCGACAGAGAGATAGAGGAGTAGTGTTAGGAATTATATGGGTGTAATAGAAAGGAGTGAGAGTGACTGGAATAGCCCTATTGTCCCTCTACGAAAGCCTGATGGAAGTTTACGTATGTGTATCGATTATAGGAAGGTGAATGAAGTAACTGTTAAAGAACGTTTTCCTATGAATGTGGTGTCTGATTGTGTTTATAAGATGTATGGAATGGAAGTTTTTACCAAATTAGATTTAGTTCGGGACTATGACCAGATGCCTCTGGCAGAGGGGAGCAGGCCCATTACTGTATTTTTGAGTAGCAGCTGTCATTTTCAATTTAAAAGGTTAAGTTTTGGTGTTACTAATGCGCCTGCTGCCTTCCAGGAAGCGATGAATGTTGTTTTGGCTGGGTTTTGAAATCTCACCCTATACCTCTACCTAATAACTTAAGCTTAAACCACTACGAAGTTTTTTACTTCACATATACCAATATCTCCAACCAGAACTTTTCAACTCCTTCCCACGCCCTCCTACTTATCGGGACTTACTACTATAACTCTTTTTCTCTAACTAAAGACTGGAGCCAGTGGGCTCCTGGGAAGGACATCCCCTTCCCACAGTCACCTTCTTCACCCTCTAAACAGGCTTTGAACATCGCCTGTTACCATCCTCAACCCAAAACCTAACCCAATATCCTAAAATAAAAGTTGCAGAATACCCCATACCCCAATTACCTATCCCCAAAAATCCTAACAAAACATCTACGGGCTGCATAAATGCAAGAGCCCGTGTCTGGCCAAAAGGGCCAGGCAATCTTCAACAACAACAACGGCTGGGTTTGATCTACAGAAGGTGACTGTGTTTATAGATGACATTTTGATAGCGAGTGAGACTGTTGAAGAACACATGCAGTTGCTTGAGGCAGTGTTGAGACGGTTAATAGAAGTAGGTGTGAAAGTTAAGCTTGAGAAGTGTGTGTGATAGGCCAGGGAGGTGGAATTTCTTGGCATGTGGTAAGGGAATCAGGTGTAAGGAAGAGTGATAAGTTTGTGAATAAGGTGAGAGAATTTCCACGTCCCCGGACTGTGAGCGAGTTGCGAGGTTTTCTTGGTTTGATTGAGTTTGGTTGCAAGTTTGTTAGAGATTTTTCGGGTATAGGAAGCCTCTGAATGAATGGACGGGTAAGAGGAATAGTACGAAGTTAAAATGGGATGATCAGATGATAGAAGCGTTTGAAAGGTTAAAAGTAGAGGCCGCGAAAGACGTCACTTTGGCATTTCCAGACTATATTGCGAATGCGAATATGCTAGAGTGGTATACGGATGCGAGTGGGGTTAGTATGGGTGGTTGTTTAGTTCAAATGCAAGAAGCAAATGGAGAAGAGCAGTTGAGAATAATAGCACATATTAGTAAAGCGTTTAATAAAGCTGAGCTGAAGTGTTTGACAATTGACAGGGAATTGGCTGCAATAATATTTTGTGTGAAAGCATTGACAGTACTTTGTAAGGTGTAAAATTTATTGTGCGTACTGACCATCAGCCCCTAGTGTATGTGATTAGGAAAGAGTGTGTGAATGCAAGGGTTGCTAGGAAAATAGAGGATTTGAATGAATTTGACTTTAGGTTAGAATATGTACCGGGAAGTAAAAATGTGATAGCAGATGCGATGTCGAGAATGCATGGTAGGATGGAAGATAATGAGAGTGATCATAATTCTGAAAGGTTGCCTGAAGGTTTATCTGTGGAACAAAGGTTTGAAGGGAAAGATATATTATATAAATGCATCTTAAGAGGGTTGGGTGAGTTAATACAGAAGGGGTTAGATAGGGAAATACCAGATAACGTAAATGAATTTAAAAGAAGGGTGATGAATGAAGTATCGAAAGAAATGTTGTATAAGGAGGAGAATAGTTTACTTGAAGGGAAATTATCATCAAAGATATTAATGGTGGTAAGTATGTTGTACAGTGTAACTGTGTATTTGTATTTTGGATGGAATCCACCGATGGAATATAGGGCATGTAAGGAGAATGATAGGGAACATATTTTGAGGATTCAATGTAATAAGGAATATTGCAAATTGTTTAGTGAGAAGGATAATGGTGAGCGTGACTTTAATGGAAGATATGGGGGTATGGAGGACAGTGAATATGAAGATGAACATACTGGCGAAGAGAGTGACAGAATTGAAAGGAGATTAAATGTATGCATACATATTGTAAAAGGAAGAATGATTACATATGTGAATATAAATGAGAATGAATATTGAAGTTTAATTGATACGGGGGTGCAAGTGTCATTGCTAAATGCAAGTGTCATTGCTAAATGCAAGTGTCATTGCTAAATGCAAGTGTCATTGCTAAGTGCAAGTGTCATTGCTAAATGCAAGTGTCATTGCTAAATGCGTCAGTTATTAAAGAAATTGAGAGGTACAATTGGGAAGTGAAAAGACAGTGTACGAGTGTGAGAATTCATGGGATAGGTCAGGGAAGTTTACTTGTTTGGGAAGAGGTGAGCTTGAAGGTGAAACTAGGAAGTATGGAAGTTAAATATAATTTTATTGTCATGGGAGAAAATGAAATGCTTAGATGTTTTTTGATAGAAATTTATTTTTTAAGGTTGCATGATGTGTCAGTTGATATCGGTGAGGGTTTGCTTTTGAAGAATGGCTGTAAGTTAAGAGTAATTGAGGATAATAGCATATTTATGGCGAATTTTGTTGGCATGATTGATATTACGAAGAGTGAAGATGATTTGTTGACCAAAGAAGAGGTGGAAGAGATGCAAGATGAATGTTTGGAAATTAATAGGTTAAGTGAATGTATTTTGAATGGTAGTAGAGTAGAAGAATGGCCGTCTGATTTGGAAGCGTATAAGAAATTTGTTAAAAGATTTATTGTTAGTAAGAATATTGTGTATTTTTTGCATTGGGGAATGGATGAAGATATATATGTTCATGTATTTCAAATGCCTGCAGCTGTAAGTATGTGTATGTTAGTGCATGACAGGTATGGGCATATGGGGAAGAATAAATTGTGGGAGTGCATGCGAGAGAGATTGTTTACGCCTGGATTGAGTCAAATTTGTAGGGATATAGCAACTACTTGTGAGGATTGTCAGAAGGGGAATTATCAGAGTGTGCATGCAAGTCTGCCTGTTTTGAGGTCACGTATGAAAGAACCACTTGAGATGTTTGTGATTAATTGAGTTTCATTCCCTGTGACTGCCAGGAAACACGTGGGAATGATTATTACGGTAGATCACATAAGTAAGTTTACGTATGCAGTGCCTATCAAGAATAACAGGAGCGAAACTGTAGTGACAATGGTTAGTCAAGCGATGTTGCCGATATGTGTGTGTGTAAGCCTGCGAAAATGTTAAGTTATAATGGACGTGAGTTTGTTGGAGGGGAGTTTGAGCAGATATTAAGAGAATGGGGTATTGAGCATGTGTATTCGACTCCATATATGCCTAGTGCAAATGGTTTGGCTGAAAGGACTACAAGAACATTGACTGAAATTCTGCGGATGATGAGTACATGTGATAATGATTGGGATGTGACGGTGCACAAGAGTACAGGTATGTTTCCGTGTAAGTTTGTGTTGAATTTTGAAAAGGTAGTAAGACCGGTGTTGAGTGTATCCGAGAATGATAGAGATGTTTAGAGGAAAGCGAATGAGAGGTTTGTGAGCTATAAAGTGGGAGAGCAATTGTTAAAAGAAGTAATTGAAAAGGGAAGAATGAATGTTAATAAGGTTCGAGATAAGTTTGAAGGTCCATATGAGATGTTAGATGTTAGTTCTAGTGGGTTGAGTTATGTTTTGGGTAAAGTATGTGTGGATGGTAGTGTGGAAAAGGTTAGGGCACACCACAACCAGTTGCGTAAATGGAAGGAGCTGAAAATGAATAAGTATTAACCCAGCATGTGTGAGACATTAGGTTTACAAGATAAGCAATTGGTGTTAGTTGAGTATGGGAGGAAAAATAGGCATGACAAGGGTGTAAATGTACAGGTGAGTATGGAAGATAAATGTGTTAATACAGATGAATCATGGCCGAGTATGAATGATACCTATAGTGTGTGTGATTTTTCCTTAAATGATGTAAAAGAAAGTATGAGGAATGCAAGAATGAGAGATAGGAGAATGATAAGTAGTATGAATGAATCTTTTATTAGAGTAGAAAATGGTTTAGATGAAATGAATGAATTGTTGACAGAAATAAGTGAGATTTTAGGGCCCGATGATAGCGAGGTAGATGGGATAGTGCATGATACAGTAGATGATAGGAGTATAGATGGAAGTCGGAATAGGACAATGAATGATAGCGATATGGAAGAAGTGAATGAGAGAGTATATGAAGGCCCAGTTACTCGAAGCAGAGGTCCTGTTCCCGACTGCGACTGGGTTATGAAAAAAAATTAGCTAAGTGTTATGTAAGACTGATTTGGCAAAGTAAGGGGGAAGGAATGTGGAGGAATAATTTTTGTTTTATTTTTATTTATTTTTTGTTTGCCAAATCCAGAGAGAGAGAGAGAGAGAGAGAGTGTCAGCGAGCGAAAGGTAGTTAGTGTATCGATTGTTGTTGTGAGAAAGACTGTTGGTATAACTGAAATTGTTTGTTTATGTTTTTAGCTAAGTTAGGACAGTAGTGCATTTCTTGGGCAAAAGCTTATTTTGATTTGACTGCAGCTAGAGGCAATTTTGTGAACGCTGGACTACTATTATTATTATTATTTCGACCAGCGTGGAAGTGTTTAATTATTTCGACAGTAAGGACATTTTATTTATCTTTGCTAAGAGTGATTCTGAATAATAGAAAATTCCTTATTTATCTTTGATTATAGTGCGATAGTTTAGTTAGCTAGGAGTGTTCGTAAGTGTTTTTTTTTTTTTTCATTTGCAAGCCGTAATTCCTCCTTTGGAAAACTTATTTTTTGAATGCTGATATACAGTTGCTGACCTGGCCTGTAATAGATTATATTTAGACTGCTCTTTTGGATTCCTCAACCGTTGATGACCTGGCCTGTGTATTACGATTACATATGATGATGATGATTATGATGATGATGATGATCTTGACATCCATGACCCCGAAGAGCTAAGGCCGTTGTGGCATATTAATAGACACTCTTCTGTTTCCCATATAGTGATGTGCTAATAAAGACATTTGGCTAAATGATTGATTACTTAAGTGTTTTTTTGTGACTGTTATCTTGCGAAAGTGTTAGTAAACACATGCAATATATATATATATATATATATATATATATACATACATACATATATATATATATATATATATATATATATATATATATATACATACATACATATATATATATATATATATATATATATATATATACATACATACATATATATATATATATATATATATATATATATATATATATATATATATATATATATGTTATTTTGTTTTGAAGATTTAGGTTATGGTGATTTGTTTCTGTGCTTAGTATTAAGGTTTTGTGATTTTTTTTTTGGTTATTTGAATGTCTTTTTTAGTATTAAGTGATTGTTTTAGTTTTAAGAAATATAGTTTTAAGGTTATGTTTTGTTTTTATGTCCGAGAGTCCCGCTGCTGATAACGTAAGGGGAAAGTTTGTGTTGCGGAGACAATTGTCTGTTAAGTGTGATCAAGGGTGTAGGGGTTGTTATTGCAACATCCCGCCACAACCATATCACTAAATCCTCCCCAACATCACTGAGGTTACCTCCTACTAGCGCAAAGTGCAGGTGTTTTCCACTCTCGACCTTTTGAGGGCTACTGTCAGGTGTCCATGAACCCAGAAGACATCCCCAAGACCAACAACACCTACCCCATTCAAGATTTACACATTCAATTACTACTGTTTTGGCCTTCGTAATACTGGTGCTACTTTCAACGCCTCATATATGGCATCTTAGGGGACCTCACCTTCTGTGTATGTTACATGGATGACATACATGCATTCACTTCCTTCTAAGAGGAAAACCGATGCCACCTATGCATCGTTCTCGACCGCCTGCAACCGAACAGCCTTGTAGTCTGGTACGACAAGTGTACCTTTGGCCCTAACGAAGTATCGTTCTTAGGGCACTGCATCGCCCCTGTAGGTATCCACCCCCTCTATGAGAAGGTAATAGGTGTTTAGAACTTTCCCTCGTTCTCAACAGTCAAAGCACTACACCCTCTTTCAAGGGCAAGCCAAAGGACCTGAAGTGGGGTCCCTTCAGGAAGTGGCCTTCTGCAACATAAAGAATGCCCTATCAACTACTGCTGCTCTCACCTTTCCCATGACAAATTCCGCTCTCCTTCTCTACACCGATGCCAGTGATATCTCTATTGGTGCAGCACTCGATCCCACCCCGTCAATTGGCCTTCTTCATCAGAAAACTGTCCAAAGCGGAATATAGCTACTCTACCTTTGACCAAGAATTGCTGGAAGTGCATTTGCTGTCCCTCACTTTTGCCACTTTTTAGAGGGTACACCCTTCATCATTCGCACGGACCCCATGCCTCTGGTGCACTCCTTCACTCAACAGTCCGATGCCTGGTCTGCCTGTCAACGCCGACACCTGCACCCTTCAACACCTCCTTGGGAAATGAATTCCATTGCTGATGCCCTGTCAAAAAACACATTGGGCGCCATTCACCTTAGATTGGATTACAATGCCATGGCAGAAGCCCAA